>NW_019213028.1:76460-414481 GCF_002532875.2 Varroa jacobsoni | reverse complement strand
AATCAGCACCGGCAAAAAACTCATCAACAAACAATATTACATACTACAAGGCATCACCGAGACCGCTTTCCTTTTTATCGAATACTCTAGTGTTGTTTTTTTATAGCTTTTGTCTCTGCGGCATAATAACACGATTTACATTATCCCTTTTCGCTCTCTTCCTGTCTTTGTGATTAAAGGCACATTGTGTGGGTTGGTAGGCGATCGGTGACTTTTTTCGTTAAGTCCTAGTGGATACACCCCCACACCTGTTGTCGGCTACCGTTTTGATAAAAAAAAAATTTCAAAAATAACGCCATCAAACTTTACAGCACGCAACTATGGGGGAGCTGTTTCGAGGCCACCTTTCTCTAAGAAGGTAGAGGCATGATTACAGATAGAACCACACCGCCACGTGTTTTACATGTCACTTTATATAGATAGCACTAGGTGTATATGAGACATATTGATTAGACAAAATGCGTCTACGTGCGTATGTGTGAATCGTCAAGTACATATTTATGTGTAATATACCATCAGAAAGAAAAATAAGTCGAAAAACTGACAATTTTAGGATTACGCTTGGCGTGATTGACTCGTAATTCAAATAATTCTGTCCGCTTCAAATGAAACGGGACAAATTGGTTCGCATGCTCCGTACCTGCAATATATTATGATCATGTGTGTGTAAGTGTTATTCATAAATAATGTGCAGTAAGCGATGGTTTACGCGTAAACACTTGTTCCTTCTCATTCAATCTTTCCTCATTTTTTCAAATCATGTCGAGTCGCTTACTCTCGCGATTCACTAAACTTTAATATAGGTGTACATATGTCATCCATATGAATGGCTATGCATCTGGACGCGCCACATCGATCGCCGGCTCGACTGGACAATTTGCTGAATCTCTAATTGAAATATATATATATATATATATATATGGTAGAGCACGATGTCTCGAGTCTTTTTCTGTTTTCTATTATAGTCACAATCACGGGCAGCAATCTCTATTTACAGTTGACCCGGCACATTGGTTGCTCGGTCTTCTTCATTTCTACCCATTTTCTAAATATATGCTTTCTGTACAACTTTCATAATTTTGGTTACTTTCAGTTCTCTCCTCGGCAATACCGGAAGGCGTTGTACAAATGACTAGCCATCATACGCATATCATAATTATATTTAATGTAGTGGCTAAAAGCGGTCAGTTGTGTTATGTTGGTGCATTGTTCCGCTCTCGATCAATCTGAACAGAGGGTTGAGCCGCTGGATGTCCTACGAAGTAGTGAACATAACTGCAGGACCTAATATCATTGTAATGTAGTCCGTATGCATTCTCTAAGCTAGAATATAGGTGCACTCTGATATCAGGGTCAAGACGACAAAAACAGGTAGCGGCAATTTTTAATCATAGCTGCTTGTCTTACAACACATATCAGTAATTATAGCGGTAATACTCCCTATGGTGGAAAAAAATAATTACAATTAATTAGGCTGGAATTAATGAGAACAAAAGGAAGCTCTACAGGTTGATTCGTTTCGTCCTTTAGGTGGCTTTATGTTTCCGTTGAACGTTGAAAGATGACCGCCTCGGGTTGGCGTTTTTTGCCGGCTATCGCTTCCCGCAGGCCTTTATCCCAATGCCCTGATGGAGGCCGTGTTGGGAAACGAGATGCTGTTGAAGCGATGACTTGCGGCCGAATCTGCAAATACAGAACACGAACAACAACAAAGAATTAATAGGTAGTTCATATAAGAGGTGCTTAAAATGATATTTGCACTTGTGATCCACTAACCATACATAGCAATGGCTTTAGATCAAATCGCGATTTTTGAAAAGCTCTCGTTTTTGCCAGTTTATCAGAGGCGTCGATAGAAAAACTGTTTCAGGAAGTTTCGACATGAAGTGCGATTTACAAGAGGTGTTTCCGACTATATGAAGCCAATTCCTCTTACGGGACTGACCTACTGCAATAACTGCCTCCCCTTTCCTCTATATTGCTTCCGATCCTATTGACGCAGGTCAATTTCTTAAAATGTAATGTAATTAGTAAAAATGGCAAGTACATATATTAACGGACGACAGACGCAAGATAAACTAGGTCTTGTGTCGAGCTCGAGAACTGCTAGCACAGCCCTGGAGAAAGCTTGTGCAGTTCTGTACGCGGGAAGGAATCGCCTTCTTACAAGCACCGACGAACGAACAAACTAAAGGATCGAGGAAATGGAGTATGGATCTAGCGATTCGAGTCGTATTCAAACACCGCGTCACTGTAGCTATCTAGTCCGAGTTCGCTGGTCACGATCAGAGACCACTTCTTGTGCTGGTAGGAACAGTTTAGTCGGGGCGAATGCTGGCTAAGGCTGGAATGGCGACAGCAGCAGCGAGTGACAGTCACGAAATATGCACAGAAAGACCTCGGTCGACCTATCAAAATCTCTAGTCGCACGCCAGCAATTTTCTTATTGGCAGCGGCTGCGGCTGTTCGGGCTGGCAGGAGGCGCCAATAGCAGACCCAAGCGGCGGCGGCGGCGGTGACGCCGGGAAACGCCGACCGCGGGTCTGCAGCGACCATAAAGGTACTACGAGAAAATAACGTTCCGTCGAAGTTCGCTTAACGTCTCGCTAGTTCAGCGTCATCCAGCGGGCCGCGATATCACCATCATCATTATAAGCAGAAGCAGCACGGAGAGAACGAATAAGGTCGACAATGAGTCGTGTGCACGATATGTGGCAGAGCTAATGATTTGATGAGTTGTACATTTCGATTTGGCCGATATTGGCTTTAGCGTGGCTCAACCTAACTAGCCACAGATATCGAAATATTCAGTCCCATTATTATATTTGTTGTTGTTATTGTTGTAAACGATTGATAGCTTGACAGCTACGGTGGCGTAGGTAATGTAGTTATTAGGAACGACTGAGCTATTTTCTGCTTCGTTCGAGCTCATCCATGAATGATAGTCTTATGTAGAAAGAAATACAGGTTCCAAATTTTATTTTTTCAAAACGTATGCGGTCGGATAATTACTGCGTAAATAATATGTTTTTAATAGATAACTGTTTCCAAATTTCTAAAAACTTTTAAATATCACACTCACTTGTAACTGTCTATTCTTTTAGATTGATGCTGTGTCAAATTGAAATAACAAACAAATTGCCTTACCCCCTTTGGCAGACATCGCAGACGAACGATTTGCTATGGTCGATAATATGTTCTTTAATGCGGTATTTTGTTTTGGCGGAATAGTCACACAAGGGGCATTTGAAAGGTCTCTCTGAATTGCAGCTTTCCTCCGCCCGTACGAGGGACATATACAGCGATACTGGGACGAATCCATTACTTTGCGGTGTGATGGTGCTCGTGCTAACAACGCCACTACCATTAGCTCCTGAACCTCCGCTGGCTCCACCTGAAGCCAAAGCGAACAGCAAATAGTAGCATAATCACTCGGGAAAAAATGCTAGAACATGAAAATCTTCACGATGTTGCACCGTTGCTAGCGCTGGAGAAGTGTACTATTAGAAAATGACCTTTCATATTTAGTTCCAACATGAAATGATTTACTGTAGTCACTAAAACGTGTTCACTTCTGAAGAGTTAAAACATGTCCGAAAGCAGCAAACTGAGACGCATATGTGGACAGAACTGAAATTAGATTTACTGCAAGCCAGTATTGTCCAAAACCCGCCGAGATCTTGCCTTGTATAGGGATCACCGGGTAGAATGTGCAATTTTATGATGATTGCAGGGTGTTCTTATAGAAAGTACTATGATAACGTGCATTTTTTAATCGGCATGAAGAAGAGCTATCTATGAGAAGAGGAGTGGCAGAAGCAAGCAAATTCACAACGACCAAAGCGTTTTTTCAAAGTACGATTTTATTTTCTATCTTTTTTTTGTCGATGCACACATCACGGACGAACACGCGACTCACACCAGCAACCTGCGAACTTGCTTATCGCGTATCTGCAAAAAAACGTGCTGTTAGTGTAATTGCCATGTCGTCTCAGGATGTACCGATTGAATGGATCGATAGTACACAATATAACGCAATGACTAATGCTTACCAAAGCATTAACTAGGAGCTAAGTCTCACCATCAGGATGGGGTCCAACTCTACTCCGGGACACGATGAATCATTTCTTTTCGGTGGTCTGCATAAAGCATCAGGTCCATCACAATGAAATGATTTAATCACTAAAGATCTTTGAAATCCGCTTATGAAATTTATTTTGTGTAGCAGATGGTTCTTAGAATTTTAGCCACGCTATTGGTAGATTTCAATTTTATCCTTCCAAAAGTTTGCTATGCGCCTTAAGGTGACAGGGCAGTGCTAAAATAAAGCGATGCTTTAGTGTACAGCCCACTTTTCAAAACTTATTTCTTTCTTCGCTGCTTCCGTCTCTGCAGATGCGCAATTACGAACACCTGCTATTTAAAAAAAAAGCGTTGACTGCCAATATTTTCACACACAGGGCATCATAGTTATTCATGGTCTAATGTTCTATACAGTAACAACATATAACAAAAGTTAGATTCGCCCGACTCTTATTAGCATATGCCCCCCATTATGGATATTAACGAATAATAACCAGTAATTCATGGTACCTAGAGTTAACTGTACCTTATTACAAATTATTTATGAACCCTAAAATAAACAAAAAGGACGTCAGTAAATAACGGCCTGATTATGAGGCCTAATATCCAGAATGACATTGAGATACTTAGCGGGAAGTATAGTTCTAATAATATCTAGCTAAGAAATTCCATATCTAATGTAACGGTACTGGGTAAATAAGGTGATTTGTATTCAATACACTAACTTTCTAGGCCAGTTGAAAAGCAAAGAATGTAAAGAGTAAATCCGCGTGCAAATATTACATACAGTGATATATGTGCCTTGCTTGAAAAACCGTAGATTAAGCTCATCTTTTGACAAGGAAAGTCCCGATGCGAAAAAAGAGTCAGTAGAGCATTAAGTAAATTAATCATTAGGTCTCGTGCGTATTGTTTTAATGAAACGAACTGTTTGCTCCTTGCTTGTGGTATCTCAAGGAGTATATATCAGAGTGAGCATCGTATACGTGGTATGAACGTCAGACCCACAGAGTGCACTGCAAATCTTGAACGGCCTCTTACCACCTCTACCGTGACACCGCCTAGCGTCGGAAGGCGCTTCCGTACCCTCCACAGCTGTTTCGAGATTCGAAGATAAAACGACGCACCCTCGGTCGGCAAATTAAATCTAATTTAAGCTTTTGTCTATTTTGCGCCGATCCGTGGCGACTACTATTTCCAGTGCAATTTGTATAGTGCTCGTTAATACGACTTCAATGAACAATAACCGCCTGCGTACAGCGCGTTACACTATGGGATAATAGGAATAATCTACCTTATTGACACATCTGCAAGATGCATGTGTTCGATTGAATTAAAATCGCAGACCTTTTAAGGTTTAAGTGGAGGTAATACCTGGCTATCTTTTTCGTAACAAAATGGACTCCTTATCAGTAATAATTGGCAGAAGATTACCATTACATTGCATATTTTTGTTATTCGAAATTTCAGTTGAAGTGACTATAACAGTACGTTTTAGAGCTAGATAGAAACAATCAACTTGCCAGTACAAACAGAAGAATAATATTAATAGTATCATATAGGGCTAGATATTTATTTCGATAGAACTTCTTGAGGCACGCTAGCGATTGAGCAGTTCGTGGATAATAAGAGCGTAGTCGATCTAAACTAAGATGAGCATTACGCAGCTAAGCACTAGAGGACGAGAACATGTCCACTGATGCAGAGAAGTAAAATTAGCAGAAGAAAGGTCTAGCCAGTGCCAGTGTCGCCTATAGGTAACATATTTCTTCCGGCGCCACATAAATACAATGCGATAGAGAAAGTGAATCTCCGTATATTACAATATTTGTGTATTTCATTCAATAAGTTATTATAAATGGCGAGGATGGTACAAAGATGTGTTGCGGAGTGGATTTACTCCAAAACAGGTGACGTTATTTATTGACTTAATTATTCTACGTTAACTTCGACAATTTTTTTTTTATTTATTAGAACGACAGATTCAAGGTGATAAATTCAAGCTCCGATAACAAGCGAGAATAGCTTGCAAGAAAGATTACCAGTTGAAGCAATCTTCTTTTGGAATCCTTCAGACTAACAAAAATAATCTTGTTTTTCTCGGACGTCATGCATTCTCTTCGTTCTGCGAGGTTAGTACCTGCTCGCCGAAATGCGGTTTTGGATTTCCCTCATCAAGCTTCTGTCGCTCCTCACCATAGTCACAATTTTCATCATCAGAAGCATGATACAGCCGAAAACAGAATGCACACACACACACACAGACACACGATGGACGTAGATTTCTTTTACAAATGAATGAAAAAACACTGAATGCATCAACTGTTGCAATAACATAGTTCCTTCCGCAGTCCCTTTTTTCATCTTGTTCATCATTGTATCGAGGGATATCGATTTTGTAGCAGCGATATTAGCAAGAGCTGTTATATTATTATAATGTCGCAACAGCGCTTGCTGTGTATTGATGCAGGTCTGTCTTCCACGCGGGTCTACCACCGCCATCTCTCTTTCTCACAGTTGAGCATTGCGCGTACGCGAGCACATGTTCATCGTCGTTGTCCTTGGCAACTTTTTTTTTTACCTTCAGTCGATACGTTCGGCGGCGAATTTCGCGCGCTGACTCGTTAGTCCTTTTTTATCGGTTTCGTGGAGTCTTTCATTTTGTTTCTGTCCTTTTTTCGACCAGTTGATCAATGACCACTACTCACTCCACGGTGCTGACTGCGGTCGTCTCTTGCGCTCGTTCCTATAGCTGCGACTGCGGCGGCTGGTAGGGCGGTTGCGTTCGCGGCGTCAGCGTCCGCGCCGCCATCGCCCCTGCCGCTCGGTAACTGAATCCAGCGCCGCCAAACCCGCAGCTGTATTCCAGCAATGCTGCCATACATGATAGTACAGCGCGGGGTACAATGTTTACTGCGGTTGACCCGTTATTGGTAGCGACGACGATGGCGATCGTGGTGGTTCGCGCGTCTTTCTCGCTGTTTCTACTGCTGTTCGTTGCTCGTTTTTCGTCACTAGTCGCTCACTGCCACTTTCACAGGTCCCGCCCTACCTCGTTGCGGCGCCGCATGGAAGAAGCCGAACGCGACCGACTGAGAGAGACAACAGCGGCCCCGCTCTACCAGGGATCGACTACGACTAGCGCACCGCCAAGCGACCATCATCGCCTCAGCCGCTGCTGCTGCTGCCGTTGTCGGATCGTGTCGCCCCGCTGGCGTTGCCGTTGCAGCTGCTAAGGATTTGGCCGGGGACGAATGACGAACGTCGTCGAAAGACCACGACAACAGCTCGTCGCAATGCGGCACCGCCACATTTCCGAGACATGTGAACATGAGACATGCACAGCGGCAGGACATGTGAACAGGCAGCCTGGCTGCGCTGCTGCTGATTGCCTGATCTTGCTCTCGGTGCTAATGCTGCCGCCGGCCGCTAGCAACATCGGACGCGACTGCGACTTGAAGCCGTTCTACGCGACGCAGTGAGCGCGGACTTCGGGGGGGCCGGTCGACTGTTGTCGGTAGGAGGCAACGGGGGGGGGATGGGATTATGTTGAGAGTGGGGGCACGGCCCGACAGCGACAGCAGCGACAACAAGCGGTGGACGACGACCAGCTAGAGTGAAGGAACGACCCTCAAGCCAGCGAGTAAACGAAGAGCGGATGGAGGCCGGTCGGAACCGGCAACTGGTAGCGACCGTTGACGACGACGGAAAACGTGCGGCGAATGAGCGCAGAATAGTTCTGCGACGAAACAGCGGCGGTAAACAGGCGAGCAGTAGAGCGAAATGAACGTTGGCGCGGATAAGTTGCCGAAAAATGTCGAATGTGTTGATAGTGGAGGTATTAGCAATAGAAATCATACTAGTACTAGTAGTATAAATCGGAATGTGCGTGCATGTGTGTGTGAATGAGATGAGTCATTATTGCGTGAGGACATCCGCCGCCTGTTGTTACGCGATGAACGGACGGACGGTGGCCGAGCAAACCGTAAGGCTGGGCGAATGACAGAGTGATAACGAACGAACGAGAGCCTGAACCAAGGCTCTGCTGGGACGAATGGACCTTAGCCATTATCGCTACGAAGAACGTAGAAGCCTACGAACCGAAGCGTCAATAGTACTCGAGCCATGCACACACGCACGCTGAAACTCAGACTGGCGGAATTGCTGGACTGCTAATACGGACGCAGTGAAAATGGCGGTGATGACTGTGGTGATGATCAGTGCGGCAATGGTGCCTGTCACCGCCCTGGCTGAGCTATGGTCGTATCTCAATATTTAAGTAGAGTAGAATAGACTAGACGAACGTAGCTTGTACATACGTAGGTGTGTGAATGTTGATGGTGCTGAATGCGTCAGTGAACAGCAGCGCGGCGTTCAGGCAGGCGGTCGGACAGAGAGTGGGCACAGGGGCGGGTGCACACGGTTACGATACAACTCGATGCGTAGCGGTTGCGGCGCCGGCGGCAACGGAGATGGCGGTAACAGCGGACGGGGCTGATGTTGCTGCTGCTAGAGGCGGTTTAAGAGCAGCAGCAGCTGCGAGAGACAGGCGGACATCGGGTTAAGCCGAGTGGGGAGCAGCGGGGGAGAGGGAGGGGGTGGGGTGACAGTGCTATTACTAACAGCAGCACCTCACAAAGCCTCGAGCTTCACAAAGGTCGCAGGAGTAGCAGCAGTCTACTGCGGACCACAAATTACGGGATCTAGTAGTGAGCGATATATATATATCTACGTTACGATGGTCTACAGGATAGTGTTAGCTTCAAACACAAAAGCTAGCTTTAGCACAGACTCAAAAAAACAGTGAAAAAAAAAGATAAAGAAACGTCTACGTTTATCCGATGAGGCACACGGACTTGGACCCACAGCCTCACACATGTCGCTCTTCGAGTCCAGACCTAGCACCTACCTAAAAAATGTCAGTTGTCAGATTTTGCCCACAAACATTGGCAAGTCTTCAATCAAGTAAATACTAATTATAGAGGAACATTTTCATAAAGTTATCCATATATAGAATCTTATTGTGACTTCCCAACTAGTATTCTACAGGAAATAGTTTGCTTGGGTAACACCCTTGGGTAGGTCGAAAAAGTGAAAAAAAAATAGGTACAGGCCGAACGGGACCGATTTAATGGAAAAGCAGTTTCAAATAGCAGAGCGCGCAATCGCCCACATGAATTGGCGTTGCTAATAAGTCTTCTTCTGCCAACAACCGTTCTTTCAATAAAGGATACCCGGCGCACAGAATAACTTATAAATCGTACACACGTAATGGTTAGTGCAACGTAGCTACATGTTCACGCATGAGCCAGGGAGAGCGTTAGACAATCAGATAATAACTTACAACTACTTACTTACCTCTAAAGGAGCCGGATAAAAAATGAGAAAAACACTTGAATACGAGCACGAAACAAACCGAAAAACGCTACGTCAATGCTGACATAATGACCGAACATCTACACGCACGCACGCACGCACACACGCACGCACGCACTCACTTCACCGTATCATCACTGCAGAAAGCTTGGATGAAACATAACACAAAAACACTAGAAGTCACACTGTGTAAAATTGCACAGAATCGGCTAATTGATGACTGAAGACAATGGGGGGTAGTCATATATCATGTACCTTTCTCCCTCTTTCTCCCTTTCTTACTCTATCACTGTGTCGTTTTATTTTCTACTTTCTGCGGTAGAATTAATAGCCTTCGGATAGAGCTACGTTCTGTACAGTAGAGTGGCCGTTCACATATGCTGGTGCGCTTCTTCGTCTGGCTCTGCGTCCGCTTATTCAACTGATCAGAAAGTGGCTCGGCGCCCATACGAGCGCGGTGCTAATGGCGGTACTGATCGTAGCGGTGGTTTACGTTTGCCGTCCATTGCCTACCTGGCTTACTCACTCACTCATTCACTCGCTCGCTGTGCTGCTGCTGCTGCGGCTGTTGTTGCTGTGTATCCGGCGTGGCGCGGTTTTGGGGAACCGCGGCGACGCGGAGCGCAGAGCGGTACTCCTCACGCACAAAATGGCGGCGGTGGCGGCGAGCAGCGACAACAACGGCCGCACGACTGGAACTGTCGACGGAGAGTGCCAACGAACGTCGGCAATACTGAACTGAACAGAGCGAACAGTGGGCGACGAAGGCGGCAACCTAGTAACTATGATGATGATGATGATGATGATGACCGTACTCGCGCCAACTATGGGAGCATGAAGTGGACGACAGAATAGACGTTAGATTAGAGTTAAATAAATCCAAGTTCAGCAGTCGACTTAACAGCTCGCTGAACCGACGGACTTGTCCAACAGTTGGTCGTCACTGTGGACTGCAGCTGGCACCAACAGTAGTGACAAACGAAAATGAAACAATAGAATCAGCACGCTGGATTCGGCAGCTGCTGGCCTGATCGCCGCTTTGGTTGGCTAGTGGCGTTATACCACTACTTGAATTCATGTTCACTTCTAAGACAAACGATCCGCGACGAACCTAGCAGGGGTAGTCGTAATAGCATTGGTAGCAAAAACGGCTGTATCGCAACGGTTCCATTCACGGACCCATGGACCGACGGACGGACACCGAGCAGGGCGAAGTAGCGCGAGTCCGCCATCCGCCCGCGACCGTCGTCTGCGGCCGCCGTTGCCTGCAACCCCCTTTCTAAACCTTCTTCTCTCTTATCTCCTCTCCTCCATTTAATCGTCATCGTAGCACTGAAACCATTGCAGCGGCCAACGCCACCACCGCCCGCATATTTCCCTTTCCCTCAGGACTCATGAGCTTGTTGTCTGCCTGTCTATCGCCGTAAGGTGGTCGTGAATCGGTTTTTCACCCAGTATGTTCTGCGACCACCGCTCCATAGGGTTTACCTTATGGAGCGGTGGTTGCATGCATGAAGGTAGGGGGAAAAGGAGGCAGATTGCGAACGTGCGCAGAAGACGGCTCGAGCAGCAGAGCAGCTTCCTCTGATACCTAAATGACAAGTTCTGAGGTGAACTGATTCATATATGTAGATTTTTGAAAATCTAAAGAAAAATTAGTATAAAATTGGATCGATTAACGCTACCAAATAAATGATCGACCATTTTTGACGTAGTCGAGCAAAATTAAAGTTTAGATAAAGCTCGGAGGAATAAATTTTCGATTGTCGAACCTTCTCAAAGCCGCAACTACCGCCGTAATTAATGTGATTTATATATTTACCGGAAAAGGCAACCGCTAAACTCTAATAAAGAAAAATTACATTAATAAGTGTACGCTAGTAGACACAGTATCATTGATTTCGTCTAGAACGTAAATAGAACAAATGCGATAAGTCATTAGCTGAATTTTCATTCACAGTATGTACACGTAAAGGCATATGGCCAATAGGAAAGTCTTTAAATGTGCGGATGAAGGTTAGGAAAAGTTATGGCTGGATGATATATTTCATTTGAACCAATACAGTATTAGGAATAGAGAGGGGCCAAGGAGCACACATTGTTTGCTCGGCCCACATTTATCTCAAATTAAACATGCTTTACCTGAACAGAATCGAGTCATTTAGTTTACTATAGACAATGAATTGGAGCATACAATATGAAAAAGGAAAACATCCTTACTAACAATTAAAATATCCAAGATTTTCTCTATTTATTTATACTTTTTACAACGTTCACCCTCCTAGAGCATTTATAAGTGTTAGGTACTCACTATCCACTACAGAGGCTATATATATATATATATATAGAAGAGTTTACCATATATATATATATATGGTATAAGATATATCTTCTATCCCCATTTAAACAAAACCTACTATAGATAACGAGCACGACTTGTAACGTCGGTTGCGGATCAGAACTTTTTACTCCTATTTATTGGCTGTAAGCGTTAGTGTTAACGGCGACTGGAAGTCCGCGCACGGTCCAAGGCACAGACCCTGTTGTGGAATAAGGTCAACAACTTTTGAGAAATTATTTGAAACAAAAATCGCCAGGCTCTTCCCAGAGATGCGGGTCGCTATGGATATACAGGTGTAAGGACAGAACATCCTCTTAGGAAAAAGAAGCCGTCTTTACGAAAAAAGGAGAAAAAGAAAAGGATGCAACTGCGGAAGCACTATCTCGTCATGAAATGTGGTTTTGCTGGGAACATACGTAGGTTTTCCGGGGTGACAAAATCGCAGCAAGAGAAGACAGCACTTTGATATTATCTAATGGAAGATTAAAAGCTATTTTGACCAAGTTTCTTTTATTCGAGTTGTACATCAGACACGTGAAAAATGCATCCCGCAAAGCACTAACTGCGTTAGGCACAAAAAATTGCGCTGATTGTTTCAATGCATTTGGTTAACCTTTCATTTAAATCGTCCTTTCATAATAACTCTCCCTGTTCGGTGGCCGAGCACACTCAGGAGACAACATCAGCGGTTGTTCCTTCATGCTGTGCGCAGCTAAACATAAAGCCACTAAAATGCTGAAGAAACCAAATGTTAGATAACAAATTATACGGCGGTCCTCAAGAGAGGTTTTCCTTCGTAAACAGTGCGTTTTGAGGTCTAAAGCGGTATCAGCTAAAATAGAAATATTTACATTTTTGTTACGCCTACCATAGTCCATCATTGTCCCGGTGGATGTTGTACATATACTAATAAAAGGAAAAAGGACTTCCGCTAGATGAAGATAATTGAAGCATTCACGACGATATTTCTCCCTCTGCTTCGCTGAGCGCCTCATACTTCGAAAAGACGGTTCGATTGTGGGGACGATGGGCCAGCTTCCGAAGAGCAAACGATGCCATAGCTTTTGTACGATATTGATATACTTAAGCACAACCATGGAACGGCTGCTTTCATATTAACTACTATGTTCTTTAATTCACTTGTCCAAAGTAAACAGTGCGTCCTTGCATAGTTGATGTGGGTTTCCTGTAATAATAATTATAACGGTCCTGCCATATTAATAGATGCTACAGTGTAGTTAGTTAGAGAAGCTGAACACTACAATTCATACAGTGCGTTTAGAGGTGTCATATAATATATTGCAAGTAACTGCCAGGCTAATAGACTAATTTGTGTTCAACAGGTTAGGAGTGGAAACTTCTCAGCACCACACATACGCTGAACAATTTTTGATTGCAGCTTGCCTGATCAACTATTACTTTGGTGTTCATAATTAATCGATGGACTACGTGTTATTTGCATAGTTTTTTTTTTTTTTTTCTATTAACCAACAACAATTCTAGCAACTTATCAAGTTACTATAAAGCAACGAGATAAATAGGTTACATAGGCGAAGCTCTTTATGACCGAATTGAGAAGTACGAAATTTAATTATGCTTGTTACAATTCGTAACAAAAGTCCCTTTTATCCGGACACGGTAATCTTATTTGAATGTCAACTGTCTCTTTTAAAATTTCATTAAGAGCTTTATATACATTTACAAATTACAATTCGTGTTTCAACTTTAATTCGGCTTAAATCATTGGAACTTCCATAGCCGATTCGGAAAATGGCAAACAAAAGATTTTACTGAACGATAATGTGTCATTAGCGGCTACAATTAGGCATACGAGTCGCTATAATAGCTCTTTGTAGCTTTGTTCCTTACCTCAGAATAAGCTGAAGCTTGTAACCTGAATATGCTGTCTGGAAAAAAACCCGTGTTGCCATCATCTCCCCATTAGACAAGATACGTCCTACTTGTACCGAACCAGGACGAACAGAACGGTATACTGGGCGAAATCCATCGCTTCCAAGCTTTTTAACCATAGAACAAACAACACCAAGAAAAATCGTGGGAGCTATTATTCATTATGAACATGGTGATAGATCTTGCGTGTTACGGCACAATCGAAAGTCGTAAACTAGTTTTAAATGGCCTGTTCATAGATATTAACTAACAATTCCTAATTTTTAGTTATTAAAATGGCTGCTTAAACAGCCACTAGCGACAACCACATTCATGACAACTACACACAAAGGTTAAGATGTAACTTAGTTCCTATTGTGCTATAATTTGTTTCCGTAATTGTGTTCATCTACATAAAAATATATTAAAGTGCACTTAGTAAATTCTACGTATTTTTGTCTTATTTCTTGTTTACTATAACGATGCTCAAGTTCTCATACAAACCATGGAAAACTTTTTTAATTTCTAGGTCACACCAAAGGATGAATTCGTACATGGTTGCAGCACGCTTACAAATTCATTGTTTTTATCTGAACACCGATCCAAAGTTTTAGCTGTTTGGAAGGATCACATCCTATAACTTCACCACGACAATAACAACACTGGAAGATGCACAGCTACATACATGGGCCAGCGCTTTGTTTTTTCATCTCAAGCCTAAATGTTTGAAATTGAGTTACTGGTGGGTCTTAGACCGCCATGGAAAATATATACATAGTAAATCTAATCGGACGGCATAAGTGTGTTTATGAAGACTTACAGGACGGGGAAGTATACTTGGCAAAAGGCGACTGTAGTCCTCTCAACCGCAGCAGCGCCACAGCATGCCGCTCAGTCTACTCTTTTCATAGCAGTTTGATAACACTCCGTGTTCAAACGGCGAGCCTCTTTGGGCGCAGGACCCATTATGTATGTTGAAGCAGTAAGGAGCATTAAGACTGGCGCAGACCGAAATATTGTCTGCTCTGTTTCTGACGGACAAAGCACCCTTCCTTCTGCTACTTATCGGGCGAGTGACTAACACACGTTGCCTTCTCCTGCCAGCCCCCCTTGCGCTCCTCCATGGAGACACATAACCCATTCCTCTCACAATCCACATAGTTGTTCAAAAGGGCCGCGCACCCGGCAGGGATCTCCATCTGCGCCTCATTGGAGAACTGCCCAACTCCTCGACGCTCACCTCCTTGGGACGCACATGCACAGAGACAACATTTACACAACAATACTTACCACCCCTTATAGAACCATCTTGGAAGAAGCACCACGCTACTGCTTCTTTTCTTACACGTCTCTCTGTTTTTTTTTTTTGCTGTTATTCACAACGCAACCACTCTAGGCAATATTTGGCTATATAACTCGATGTCGCATTCACTTACGTAACGGATACTCACGGCGTGGTGGAAAATAACTTCAAAATCACCAGCCGAGTGTTTGTTATTAAACAGCCATCTGTCAGGCCTTGCCTGCTGTTCAGTGTAAAAATGGCAACCCTGTCAACAGATTTCTTTAAACAAGGCCCTGGACGACTCGGAGGATGTGTCACATCAGTGCCATTACTCATTTTGTTCAGCTTCTTAGGTAAGTAACGTACATCTTGCTTCATCCTACCTATATGCTTTCCCAAGCTGATTTGTGCGAAACGCTTGACTAATGCCACTTGGATTGCGCTATAGACGCCTACATAAAGCTATACATCACAAGGTAGGAAAATCAGCATTTTTTGTTGCCATGCTTACAGCGAACTAGATGGCCAAAATAACATCATGGTTTGTCATGTTCAAGAGAGAAAGTTCCCAACATGTATGCTGTGTTGCCATAATGAGACGACGAAAACCGAACAGGACCACTTGAAAAAGCAACGCGCTATGAAATTATCGACAAAACAGAATTGATGAAGTGAGTCTACTTAATACAGTCTTGTAACTAAGAAAGACAAAACAGAGGCTCTCATAATATACGAGAAGAGGATGCCAAGCTATGTCCTAATCTTCAGCGAGTATTGTCGTCTTCTATACTGTAGAGCACCAAAAATATTTATGCCAGATATCGACTATTAAACTTTCCAAAGCTATCGATAAAGATATAACAACAAATAAAAATAATGGGAAACCTAATGCTTGGCTTGTGCCACCAAAGTACACTAATTTCTTCCGTTTTTATGGAACCAAACCAATGTATTCCAATGCAGGTAAAGGGTTGAGTTACACAAGGTACCACGATTGATTTGGTCACCTTATGACCCACTATTATATATCTAAACACGAGCCTTTCTACCTGATTGTACTCGTGCTAGCACAACGCGTATTCCGTAGACGATATGCAAATACAACAACAATTCTTTAGCGTTTTTGTACGTAAAGATGCACCGTAAAATATAATTTCCAACAGCCAGGCGTTTCTTCGATAGATGAGATATCTCATAACGTGAAGCTATGAACTTAAATGTTTACTTTGATACAAAATTCTATGGGCATAAAAAGGTTTGACTTGAGAATAGGCTGCAGGTAAACGGTTGTAAGTTATTCCTTTTTTTAGATGGATAAACATTTTTTTTTATATTTGCGATAGTACACATGGCAGATTGCTTCAAAAGCCACAATGGATTTCGTTGGACAAATACAGTACACCTACCCTTTAAGTATTACCATAACATAAATGACTTTTTCGCGTCATGTAGTTCTAAAAAAGAAATAATAGGCTGAACCGTAGAGTGGAGCCTTATGTAACGGAGCAAAACAGGTCAGCCGCACTCCGATTTATCTTCTCGAGGATGTTACTCTTGCTCCCAAGTATCTTTGTTGTTGTTGGACGCTTCATCCCGTTGCACCACTAATTCAGCTTTCATTGTGAGGCCTCACTAATTAACAAAACAACTACCTTGATGTAGTGTCTAAGGTGAAAACTAAGCATTTTAGACGCTATTCTTTTACGCATTTCTTAAAATCACTTGATCCGTATGTATCCGTATCACTTGAGCTCTAGATATTCTACCGAGCTAGCTTTCAAGCTAATTTATGTGCCGCTCTGATCTATTCGAAATTTTAGCACAGCTCACATCATAAATTACCTTTGTGTGAGCCTCTTCTTCCAGCGCAAATTAAATAAGAGTTCCAGTGGGAAAATGGTCTGGCTAGAGATACTAAATAAACATACTGATCGTAGATTAGTAATTACATACAACGGATATATGTAACCTTATCGTCTTTTGTGGAATCCATTTATGATAAGCAAACGTTTTATGTAAGTAGATGATTTGCTCACACCATCTATTTTACATTTTGGTGGTCAGTACGAACGTTCAGTAGGCATGGCAACTTCTCGTGAAAGAACTCTTTCGTCAAAACTCTAGAGGTCGTTCCTTTCCAGTTTTCTTTTAGCAACACCGATGTAGATGCCCAACATTCAATTTCACCTAATACAGTGCTTATATCGTAATTTAATGCCCGCCCGATGTTGGCAAGCGACTTGACTTTCTGTACAATTTTTCACTTCGACGCAGGTAACACTTGTTGGGCTGTTGGCAGTAGAAAAACTGGTGAACCAATATATCCTTCGATGAAGAACATTTCATGCTATAAGTGTCACTCGGAAATAGACGGCGCGGCATGCTACAATGCGTCACAGTACAACGTGACCTTCCAGACATGCAGTCAAAGCATAGCTAACGGAGGAGGATGCGCGGTAAGCGTCTTGCTAGCTGTATCACTGACATCGAGCTCTCTTTGTAGGCGCTCGAATATTGCTATGAAGTAATCAAAATTCACCGGAATCTTTCTATATAACTGGTAAATATTCACGTGTCACGACGCTGCTGATATCGGCGAGGGTCGCTGCGACCGGGAATACACAACATTGCGTATCGTGCATTGTTTAGAACTCCCTTGACCAAAGTTTCATTAACTGAGACGGGGGGGTTTCATTTTTTGTATTGGCGGGTATTTTTCTGTGTCGTTTGTAACTATTTTTGTTACCTCTCTGGGCGCCTTGATATGCAATCCTCCAATAGGTTTATCGACTGGACACCTCCGATCAGGCCACAGGTGTACGAACACACTCGATCGAACGCGCCTGTGCAAATAAATGTGAACCGGATTGCGTCGTTGTCGGCGAGCGTCACAAGCTTCATCTATGCACATCTTGCTGCAATGAAACCTTCTGTAACACCGATAATTCAGCACGGCCCAGAGGTACTCAAGTAGTGACACTCCGAGCATTTGGCATGCCAATTTACATCGGCTACCCTGCCATTTTAATATTCTTTATGCTGATTACTGCACTTGACCGGTTTGTACATAGTCTGCTTGATGTATGACAAATTTAATGATGAAATGAGACGACAAAAGCTTGAACAGAATTTATGACACATTCATAGTACAGTATAGTACAGTGTAGCCAACACATACACAGAATATTGCTTAACGGAATTTTAGCAAAAGATCATCGTGGTACGAAATTAGAGAAATATATTATGAATTGTATATGTTTATCCAAGAGTTAATAGCCATCTTAAGCTACATTTAACAGCTTAAGGACTAAATGCAAAACATTTTCATTAAGCAGTAAATAGAACCTCCCCTATCGGACTTACTCGATACATTAAGATCTACAAACGTCTCCATTTTACACCCATACTATGTGTTTAACATAGTACTGTACAGTAAAATGATCAAAGAAGTTTAAGACGTATTAATGGGAAAGGTATTGTCGAGGTTGTATCAAATTAACAATTATCGAAGACTTATATCTAGCACAAAATCGATACACATAGTTTATCGCTCAAAAAATAATCCTTTCACTCAGCACAATGGGGCTTTACAAGCTGCACCGACCTGTATTATCTCTACTGAGCCATGCTATTAAAATGTTTCAAATCATTAATCATCTGATCACATCACGTTTACAATATCTGGCTGCCTCCGAAAAAGTAGTAAAAACAAGAATATTGTTTGCGATGGAGCAATTATACATTGCATAGAATTAATTAATTAAGGCTATATATAGCGTGCGTTAATAGTTTGTTCGCCCGTTCAATGATGAGACAGACATATGATTTGTAATTTTAGTGCCAAGAAAAAAGGCAGTTGATTATCTCACTCAAGAGCCTGCATTTAGCAGTATTCACACCGAGCTTAATTTTAGGAACCTGGGCAATCTCCACCAAGATCAAAATTGTGTGATATAACACTTGACTGGTTGATCTCTAGGCGTCGTCACCTTTTATTGAGAAATTACTTAAAGCATTTATTATTATTCTGCTAACAAATATCCAATGCAAAGGTATCAACCGAATTACATAATGTGTGTCTATATTCCCAAGATGTGATATGAAAACTTGCCATTCTTTACCGTTATGTTAGTAGCTGGATATTTGAAGGCATATACCTAACATGTTAGCAGGAGCATCTTTTTGTTTCCATCTTGCGTCAATTTTTCGTGGCTTTTGGATCACTCAGGGATCGTCCGTATAAACTAATCAACCTGAACACTGTTACATACGTCACTACGTTATAGGAGCAGATAGACAGCTTAGTTCTTGACCGTGACAGTTGTTTATATATATAATACAAAAGTAATAAAGTAGATTTATGTTGATAAGGTATATATACGCATGGGCGTCTGGCTATCAGTCAAGTTGTTTTGTAAATAAACTTTCACACTGTTTCTATTAATAATAAGCCTATTTATACTATTATAGACTAGTTATTCATTAGAACAACACTGCATTCGTATGTGTTAGAAGTAATTTTTGAATGTAAAGCTTATGTCTAACTCGAACTTTTAAGGGACTTCGATAGCTCATCATGGTAAATTCATTTCACAAAGACTACGAAGCTTGCGTACCCAAATTCATGCTAGGTTATTAATACTTTTTATTTTCTAAGAAAAGCTACAGAACAATACGGAATACAGCTGTCATATAGTAGATAATAACCGAGTACAGCCGAATGTCACAGCTCGTTATTGCTATGCGTTGCAAGGCGCATTATGAAGATACCCGGACGCAAGTCAGGTAAAAACTGTATGATAATAAAGCCAGTATTGCCAACCTCGTAATTGTAAGGTGTTTATGACTGGTCTTGAAATGCATCTGGACATCTATTGCAGGACGACACCACTCCCAGGAAGTCGAACCATTTTTTGGCGTACGTTTCGACGATGTGCATGGATCGAGATGGGTCGGCCTGGACGGCTTCTGGGCTTTTGATCAGCGTTATTTCACTTAAGTTACGATGTGTTTAACTTTACATATGTCTACAACTGACACGTCCAATGTTTGAATAATAAGAAGCAATTCGACGAAATGCCAACAAGCCGATTTCTGTAACTCAGCAAATCACGTATATTTATCTTAAATTGACGTTTAAGCGCTACTTCCTTTTTGGACTGCGCATAATGGTTCTTATATCATACTCTCCTTTAAAATTTACACTTTTGACACTAGCACAAATAATTAGTCCATTTCATCTTACCCAGTCTTGTTTATTTAGCATGTTTGCACGGAACCTCGTTAAACTGAGACATACTCGGTGATATAATCGGTCCTACTTATTTAGTATCGCTACACAATATTGTACAAAGTCTCGCTACGAGCACAAATTCACTTCCGAAGTCCGATGCCTTGAAGAATAGAGAACAGTACCTGTTCCAAAACAGTCGGCTGTAAAACACTTCAAATGTATATACAAAGTCGTTACCATTTTCACATTTGAATGGCTATTTCAAAATTCGTATCAGGATTTGGTTTTTAACACCAACAAATCTGGATTAGGGTACTGAGGATTTTCCAGAACACCCTTGCCGAATTTAAACTCAAGGAACCGTGTCACATTATTAGGGGCTGAAGCGTACGTCCCCGCAAACTTTATTCTTGTTAGAGGCTTGAGGAATGCTTCCGGAAATTCCCGGTCCTGTGGGTGATTTTTAAACCACGTATCCTTGGTCATTACGCCATCGTTTGAGCGAAACGGGAATATGTCAACGTGTACACGATTAGTTTCCGAGTATTGCACCCGTAGGAAAGTACCTTCCGATGACACTGAGTGCTCCCATACGAATCCCTGGGGGTCACGCAGTCCTGACCTCCGTCCGGCCATTTTCGGGTTCGACTTTTTAAATATCTCAACGACGTTAGCAAGCCAGCTGCATTTGACTATGTCCTCTTCATAGATTCCTACAAGAGTCACGTACGTCGCAAATTTATAGGTTAGTTGTGTATATGTGTGCATCACACTATTTAATCTATGGTGCACAAAAGCGCTAATTCAAAGGTTTCCTCGCACTCAAAAATAAAAAGATATGGAAATGACAGTTTACAATCTTACAATAGGCCGATGTCTAGCCATTGCTGTAGGAGACTATATACTGCTAGTCCCAATTTCTCCTAACAAAATATAGAGTACCGTGATATCTCCCAGTTTGAAAACATGATTGTAAGTCACAAAATTAATTCATACCGATATCTACGTCATAGTCCCAGGGGATGATATCTCCGTTTCTAGCAGCTCCCAACAATGATCCCCCTTCAAGCCAATAGCGAACATTGGCCGCCTCCAGCACCGAGAACACGTGACGAGCGGTGATGCGCAAGTTGTCTAGACAACACGGTGGGGTCCATCTGCCCTTTGAATAAAAAGCGTCCGTGAGGTTAGTATGAAAAGGGAACATCTTGCATCGTGACAGCCCAGTTGACATTGTCTAAATGCCTATCAGTGTAACAACTGCATTCGATTGAAGGCATACTGATTCTGCCATTTGAGACTAGCAGTACTGTTTTTCCACACCAACGGTCATCTAGCGAAGAAATTACGTAGAATGAAAGTGGAAACGAGATTAAAAACCAAATATCAACGATAAAAGTCGAACACATTTTTAATTATACAAATAATAACCGATAACCTTTAACGAGTAAATTTACCTATAGGTCTCCTCTCCCCTCATTGTTACACTTCGTATAAATAGATCGTTACATGATTTTCTTACTTTGAACAAATATTCAGGTGTGTCTCCATGAATCGTGCCAAAGCATCTTTGCGTATTTTTACTACACCCGTACCACTCTACGTGCGACCCGTTTCTTTGCACTTTCTTAATGCCAAGCTTATCATAGAGCGCCCTCTTTCTATACTCTTGGTACTGGTCACGCTTGTCGATTAAATGCTTTGTCTGAAACAACCGAAAGACTGGCTTGGTGATTTGCAAATCTCCAATCAGCAGGACTTGTATACCGCGCTGTGCTGTCTGCACATAGATCGAGTCAAAGAGCGGTCGTTCCAGGGGAAACGGAAGAGAGAACAAAAGTGCAGTGGACATGAGCAATACGTGCTCACCGGAAATTGCATCACACAACGTCCATGAGTTGGCAGATTTTTCCCGGTTTTGATACTTCAGTGTCCATTGGCGCGAGTCTACCTGCAGGCTTAGGCAATCTACAAGGAAGGCCCCGCCCACGGAAACTGCGGCCATACGATCAGGTTGACTGATGAGTAACTTGACTAATTCGGTTAACACGGCGGGCTGGGTCAAACGCACGTTATCAGGTACCAAAAGGACGTAGTCGGTTTTCACGCGCACTGACACTGTTGCATTGGGTAGGTCCGTGAGATATTTTTCCAGGCGAATGGTTTCCGCCATTAGGGGTAAATTGCGAACAGGCGGATAGAGCACACTGTCGGAGACGATCAGCATTTTCATACGAGAGAATATTGAATGAAAAGAAAGTGCCGTCTCTTCGAGGTCGTGGTTGTATGGCTCAAACTCTCGAAAGATGACGGTCACCATTTGATTCGGGAGGTCGAAAGCTCGCTGAAACAACGCCATTTTATCGATTTTCATTGGCTGCGCGACTACCTGCAATTTCTTTATGATAAGAAAATAAACAAAAATGATTAGAATCAATTCTAGTCATCATCTAGGTAATTATAGCGAATAGATTTTTTTGTTCGGATATTTGGTACGAGTATCTACTTAACCAAAATTAACGACAAACCGAGGTTTCGAAGTAAATTAATTGAGTTGCAATTTAAACATGTTTGTAACGACTAATAGCACATCGTGTTTTAAATTGAAGAAATCTAAAATAAGTATGTATACCATTCCAGTTTTATTAGAAAAGAGAGCACAGTCGTTCAACACATAACGAGACATGACAAGCATATATATATATACGTATGTCATAAAAAACCGCTACCCTTTAAAAGAGTAATCAAACTAACCTTTCTCTGGGATACCTATCTCATTATCCTTGATCTTACTTTAATTTGAAGGGAAAAATTAGGTATATATGACATATACTGCATTGCATTATATGTCATATTTACAAAAAATGGCAACGGATTCAAAGAAATTTTATATATTTTGCCATGGAATGTCATACGCGCTTTACTAATGCATATAATAATAAAGAACCTGAGTAATTTTTTTTACCAGGCGCGTACGACCATTCCAGGTTGCATTGAACTTACCTCGATTGGCAAATTAGAGAGGGACTGACAGCGACGATCAAGTGAAAACCACATGATAAGGATAGCTATAAAGTTCACTGATATGACAAGGATAAGCAAAGTGCGCCATGCCGACCGTTGATGCCCGAGCGCCAGTTTTGCCAAAAGCCGGCCAAATTCCATTGCGGTCGATGCACTAAAAATGGACGCAAATCAGTTCATGGAACTGCTGACTGGCATTTGAAGTTGTTTTAGTTATCTTCGAAGCGTTCTGCTATGCCAGCCACTCTCGCAAAGTCTTTGGACGTTCACCGCCCAAGGCATGTTGTTGAGAAATCTTGAGTGATCGATACGATTCAATGAAGAATCATTGTTTCTGATTGCAAACTTCTCACCACTATTATCGTGATAGTATCCCATTTCAACTGCTCGCATCTCAGATCGTTTACCCGTAGCAGCGCTACACGTTGGGTTTCACTGCAATTTAATTATTAATACACATTAAAAATGTATATATATATATATATAAGAATTATCTACAATACCTTGCCTTTATAGTGTATGAAGTATGTACTCTAGTCTGCCCTATGATTGCGCGTTGCAGCTAACTGATACAACAATTTTCCTACTTTTCTATATGGAGCATTAAGCAACTAGATACTCCGCGCGATGCCTCGAAAAGGTTTAGTCCTTCGCATTGTCCATGAGATGAGATAGTCCACTGCGTACAGATGTTAGCCGATCCAGTGATGACCGCATGTTTACCGACCGCATGTTATGACCGTTTAACACCGGCTGGTTAGTTGGGAGGCGATCACCATTTGGGATTTTAGTGAATGAGATACAGTTTGTTTTGTTCTGCCGAATCTCTTTTATGTGCGCGACTTTTCAGCATAGATCATCAGTCGAAGTAGGAGCCGTCGACTGAAACCAACCGAAGCCAAAAAGAGGTTAGTAATCAAGTTCCATTATTCATCCTCTCCCTTTTATATAAATACGAAAAATAATGCCAACCTATTAGGCTACCATAAGCGAAGATGGCGGACTTTAAAACTGAATAAATTTTGAAGAAGTGTGACTAGGATGACGATTTCCTTTATATGAGTTGGAGGTACCCTTTTTTGTTTTCCGCACATTTGTCTCAGCGCTCTGGCAGCTTCTAGATATACAAATATTTACCAGGGAACACCTCTTTGGTCTTCAACACACCAATCTCCTTTTTAAGAATATATGCACCATACACGTACTGTGCTTTCACTTAAGGCCTCCTTGTCGTAACGTCTCATTTATTTTCGATGAATTTTCTGCAGCACTGCGACTTCCTGTGCAACAACCACTTGGCCACTGAGCGTTGATTTTCGATACTAAGATATCTTTTTTCTGAATTTATTTTTCCTGGAGCAAATAACTTGCGTACACATCTAACTGACTGAATTACGCCTAATCTCGGTCAGCACCGGCCTGTTTGATATCCTCTGAATGATAATCATAGGATGCTGCGAAGTTTATCAACTCAGCACAGAAACTACGTAATGAATTCACTGACTTATTACACAGATAAATTTGCAACTCATTTCCACCCTATATACGTTACATAGAAAACCACGAAGTATTCCACTAGAATTACTGAGAATTATTGGGCATTGCTCGCAGTATTTTGTTGTCGATACTGATTTTGTTGTTGCTATATTTTAGTTATGTTACATGAAACTGTCAGTTAATTCTTAATGATCTCAGTTTCTTCAAGCGGATGCGGCCTTAGGGCTTGTATAGTTGAGTAAAGTTAATTTAAATTAACTGTCTTATACTTACAAGTTCCCAGAAGATTTGGATATTTACCAACCAAATTTCGTCTGCTAGTGGCACGTAGTTCAAAATTATTCGATACCAAGATCCGCCGGATTCGCTTGTAATAGTCTAATGCAACGTCCATAATTTGTACAACAAAAATAACGTATAATGTATGATGTTATCACTAATATCTGGCGAGGCACATATAAGCGAACCCTACGGGCTAATGGTTGTTGTTCTTGATAAAAGGTCAAATTTTGGCGCGCTCCTCGCGGCAGGCGGCAGCACAGTGAACGGAACTGTGAGTGGTTTTTATTTGTTGTGAGCACGTGGGAGCTGTTCTATTTCTGCGCGGTGCTCGCCTTGTACACAAGAGTTTATGTGAAAAGCCAAGGATTTCAAAAAAGATTTATCTTTTTAGGGTTAGTTTAACACATACATCTTCAGTGTCTGACTATTTATAGACTCGGATCAGAGTTAGCAAATATGGGATTTCCAGGACGCGGCGGAAAAGGTAAGTGAGCGTGCGTTCGTTCTTCCAGAGACTGGCAACGTTTTTCAAAAGACAACATGTTTTTATCAGCTCAGAATAGCGGGATGCCGAGGCACATGAGACGCGAGCAGAGTGTTTATGCTGGTTTTGTGTATGTTTGTCTAGAGCTATGACACGGTTGGCGTTAATCTGTAGAATTAAACTACTTTATCGTTTTTGTTTCACACATGTACAAATACCATTTTGAATGTTCAAATGTATCCTTGTTGGAGCCAGTTAAGCCTGCAATCGAATTGTAGGTTTCTACTTAAATTCGCTTTAAGATTACTAGTTCAGCTTATTGGATTCGCTTGCTAAAAGGAAACGAAAAGAACTACTGTACATAGTCGTCCCATTGTTGAATGTTTATTGTTACTTGACGTTATTTGCACAACGGTTTTTCTATACAATTGCTATATGTCATTATCAGAAGAACACATTCAAATTACGCGGATTATGTGTATTTTATTTGGCCGTATCTCGTCAGAAGAACATTAAAACAGTCCTTCATGCATTTTTGAGACGTAATCATAAAAAAAGTCGACAACTGAAGCGTGTCAGGCGTTTATCTGTTGAACAGATGAACGACCGAGACATTAATGGACTTTTTCGTTTGTGTCGTACTAAGTATCTTGAAATACCGCTTTTCATTTATTGCTCATGTATAACCATTCCATGTTTCTTTATTTAACAAAAGATTTAAGATCTGTTACCTACTTGCACACTACGCATTACAGCTACGTTTTTTGATCTTTTTCATTCAATTAAGCCTACTTCTAGCACTGAAGTTCGTTATACGATGTTCGTCACACACTTCCAGGAGGTTTCGGTGGGGGCGGAGGCGGTTTCCGTGGCGGTCGAGGTGGCGGTCGAGGTGGTGGTGATCGCGGCGGTAGCCGTGGAGGCTTTCGTGGAGGTCGTGGTGGCGGCGACCGCGGAGGCTTCAGAGGAGGTCGTGGTGGGGGTGGCGGAGATCGTGGGGGTTTTAAAAATAGTGGCTTCCGGGGCGGAAGAGGTGGAGGAGGTCGCGGTGGAGGCGGTCGTGGTGGAGGCCGTGGAGGTCGTGGAGGAGGAGCAGGAGGTTTCAAGGGGGGCAAAAAAGTCATCATCGAGCCTCATCGCCACCCCGGTGTATTTATTGGTCGCGGTAAAGAAGATGTACTTGTTACGAAGAATCTTGTGCCAGGTGAATCGGTCTACAACGAGAAACGCATTTCGGTCGAAGATGGCGATGAGAAAGTCGAGTATCGCGTGTGGAATCCTTTTCGTTCTAAGCTGGCTGCCGCGATTTTGGGTGGCGTTGACCAAATCCACATGCCGCCAGGATCGAAGGTTCTGTATCTGGGAGCTGCCTCAGGTACGACAGTATCGCATGTTGCTGATGTTGTAGGGTCTGAAGGTCTCGTTTATGCCGTCGAGTTCTCACACCGTTCAGGACGTGATCTAATAGGTGAGTTGAGATTACTAAATCATAACTTGTATTTTTTACTTTCTTATACAGTACGTTTTATTTTTTATTTTTCAATTGTATTATGCAAACTGTCTTGCATATTTTTCAACGATTTTATAATCGACTGTTTAATTCAGCTTGTTGTTTTTAACTGAAAAATCCATAGATTAGTGAGTTTTTGGGCACGCTTAGCCTAAAGACAAACAAAATATTAAATTTGTACCAGTAGTTTAAAAAAAAATCAAAACATTTTAATCAAAATTCTCTTATTATAGGTGTGGCTCAAAAGCGTACCAACGTTATACCCATTATTGAGGATGCCCGCCACCCACACAAATACAGGATGCTTGTCGGCATGGTTGACTGTATCTTCGCTGACGTTGCCCAGCCGGACCAGGCTCGTATTGTTGCCATTAATGCGCATAACTTCCTAAAAAACGGTGGACACTTTGTGATCTCAATCAAGGCGAACTGTATCGACTCCACAGCCGAACCGGAAGCAGTGTTTGCCGGCGAAGTTGAAAAGTTGAAATCGGAGAAATTCAAGCCTCAGGAACAGATTACCCTTGAACCGTATGAGCGGGATCATGCGGTGGTCGTTGGCGTATATCGGCCAGCAGGCAAAAGTTAGGCGGACATAGTTACTTACGAAGCAATTTAGCCAAAAAGTATTGGCGCACTCCCTTGTATATTACACTCCTTTAGGGGAGGGGAGGAAATATCTAATACATACTCTATGATGTTAAATTTATATATAAATTTAACATCATAGGAATATATATATTTCTATGTAGCATATTTTGATTGTATTTTTTCAATGAATAATTTGATTTACATCAACAGTAAGCCGATGTCTTACTGAAATATTAGCCGACTTGATATACTTTTCAGCGTACGACTAAGTACAATGTCAAACTTACAATTTGTAACGTACTCGCCATGTGGTGGGTTGGTTGGCATCAAGCTTTTGACTTGTGTAGCTCTGCAGGGTTCAATGACTCTGCTTGCTATCAGAAAGAATAAATTCTTGGCGTTACGTCTAGGATAATAGTTCTTTCTAGTTTAAAAAGAAGTGTTTTCCACTTTTTTATTTCACCTGAAAATTAAGAATTCACATAGCTGTTAGCGAAATTATGTGTCTGATAGCGCTTTGTTAGTTGGTAGAAATCCTTGTCGTTAAATTTATGGGGTACTTGGAAAACCAGATTTAGATGTTAAATTTATGGGGTACTTGAAAAACCAGATTCAGATTGATGCTGTTGTTAGTCGCCAGAATAAGTAAATCAAGTTTCAGGCGGAAAAAACATCGCCGCACGAAGGTGTACTCAGATCGTAGGAATTAATATTGGATAAAAACAACTGCTTATAACTGTTCGCTGTTCTCAATCGTTCGATCCTAGTTCATTGAACAAGTAATTTTTCACTCCCATCTTTTCAAACTATACAGCAAAGCTTAACTCACTTTAGGTTTGTTAACACCATAATACTAATAGGATTTAGCGGTTTGTACGAACGTTTGGTATCTTCATTTCAACTAGTTCTTACGAAACCTTGGTCTCTATTTGTTGAGATGGACGCAAACTGTTAGTCGACAATTAAAATAATGTAGCACGGTGTTTTCACAGTCCATACTCCCAGGAAGGAAAGACAATCAGCACATAATGGATCTAAACTTCGTATTTCACCTCTCGAACAGCTCTGTGCTATATGACAAATTTTGATGGCTTTCACGACACTGTAAGAAATAACATAGCTTTTTGACCAACTGCTGACCGCTATTAGGCTATACTGCCAATTGTCGTAAAAAACCATCAACTTAGCAGAATGTATTTTAGACATACTGAGCATTCATCTCCGCGAGCTAATATAAAACTGTTAATCACTAAAACTTAGCATGCCCTTAACAGTTTAATTTGCGCACTGCTTGACAGAATTTGTTATCATTTCAACGTTTTTGAGCCTAATAAATAGAACGGTTCCTGGAAATAAAATTAAGCTTTCGGCGAACTCTAGAAATACAGAGCAAAGACTACAGGGAAACTGATTTTTCGATTATTCTATGCACCGTCAAATGAAAAGATTAGAAACTAAGCCCCACCCTTCAGATCAGGGTGTATTCTAGCTAAAATAACTATTTTATATAAACCTCTTAGGTATGTGGCCAATTGTTTCTCTAACAGACCATCAAATCTAGTTTCAATAAACTTATTCAACAATATTACATTAACAGGGTAAAAATGAGGAAGTATTCTGTTTTAAGATTCGCGTGTTAATCAAATAAATAGTGTTTGTGGACTTCGTCTCAGAAATTTCCGTGGCGTAAGCATTTCAGTTGCTTTGGCTGGTCTTGTTATCAACATTCCGAGGTAGAAAACTCCGCATCTTTTTGTAGATATGGCTTGCCTCAGTTTTACCGTGAAGATGACCTCCATGACTGAAGCATGATGCAGGTATTGGAACTACAGCGGAATGCTTGGGGGCTCGCACCATACGCCTATACGACGTCATTATAGCAACCGAACGCCTATCAGAAATTATGCACAAGTATTACTTAATGATCCATACACAGATGGTATAGGCTATCATTATATGTATTCTTTTAGATCTACATAAGGAAACGATTTGTATTCAGAGCGTCTCTTCTTGAAATGACGGTATGCACCGTTCGATTTCTTGTGGCTTTGAATTAACGTTGCTGTTACCAAAACTACTTCCTAGCAGCGGTCTTATAAGTGTTGGTCAGCATTGCGTGGTTATAGTTACTTCTGTGCACTTGGGTGAAAAAGATTTGTTTTATAGAGGCCTTCATCATTAGTGTTTACACGTTCGTTCAATATAATTTCATCAAAGTATTGTTTGTCGGATCATAAGCCTTAATACAAACAGCTCATTTCTAACATACGTAGCACACTTTTCGTCGTACTGCATAATGAGAAATATGCGACTTTAGACCTTACAAGTGTATCTCCTATGACATCTTATATGAATCGAATACATCTACGCTTGTGTCATAGTAAACAGAGGTAAATATTTTACTATTTGACGCTTCCTTTTCAGTGTGGGGTTGATCTGTACGACGTATGTCGGCTACATTGGTTGGCGTAGCTTTGATGCAAAAAGGGGTTATCGTGGATGATGAACTGGGTGTCAGACCATGTTCTTCCATATTGTTCGTGAAACCTAAGAACACCATTTCCAACACCCTCTGGGCAAATTTCAAATTGGCAAAAAAAAGTTTACCAGTTTACTCTAGAAGCAGTATCACTATTTGCAGCTGTTCTTTTGATCGATCATTCCCCAAATTTCTGTAAGTAATAAAATCGTGTAGTGATTGCCGGAGACAATCACGACCATGTAGAATGGGATACAGCCATTCAAGGACGAATTTTAAATCAAGTGCCGTCTACTGGCATATTGCGAATCCAACGCGAAATAATTTTTTGAAGTTGAAAAGCATATACTAGTTTCCAATGTTTGCGCGACTTACGTTTCTCTTGGATTAGACGAGAAGGAGAATCTTAATGGTGATGATTCCACTGTCGTCTGTGAGATACAATCCGCAAGGTAACCACGTAGACCCCCACTTCTTTCTTTGGTGATGATAATATTTTTTATTAAAGTAATTCTGAATCGTTTTATAAGATCAGTTAAACTGAAAATAAAAGATGACGTACACGTAAATAGTTCGGCTGTTAGAACATTCGCTGTACTCGGAGATTCGTTGCGTTTTTATTTTGTTTTGCATATATCTTTCAAGGTAATAACTTTAGATCAAAAATAATTATTTAGATATTCCATTCGATCGAAATATTTGTAGTTTAGAGGTTTGACACATCTGTGTATAAGATTTAACGTTTCAGATTGACAAAACTTAAAAGTATATTTCCAAATCTATTATTCTAAACTGATTATTAAAATAATCATGAATTCATGAATGAGTTCAATGGAGACTAGTCCGCCTTATTGAAGTTCCCCTAGTTTTTCGAGCTGTGCTTCACCTGGATATTGGATACCAACGTAGTCGACATACATACTAATACGATAAAGCCTTTTAAAGCTATTGTGCTCTAGAGGTTAGGGTTAACTATGTATGACTCACTCGCAGATCACATGTTGGTTGATCGAAAGATGTATATGATGATGTGTGTGAATTTTATAAATAAAGTTCACTACAAGACAATTCCACTTAGCAAGCTGCTTCATTGTTGTTAATCAACCAACAAAAATAATATGGCAAACCTTGGGTAAATACAATATTCTTTGTTAATTTATTTTTAAATAGACTCAGTCGTTTGCAGGTTATGACGTAGCAGGCATAGCGTTAAAATATATAAGATTTACATTCCTGTTTGTCTATGTGTACATAAACACGAGTCTGTTTTGTTGACAATAATAATTTACTACAGAAGTTCACGTGGTTTGTTTGCAAAGATGTATACTCATACGCGTATTTTTTGAGTTTCAGTAAACCAGATTACATTAAACAAAGGCTAAGCCATTTGTTCATTGGAAACGTTATGCGTTTCTTTACGTTGCGGAAATAATTAGCTATTGAGCATACTATTTAAAAAACCATGGCAATAATTCAACGTATTATTATTATTATTTTTCACTTAAATAATTATTTTTGTGAATTATATAGCATTTTGCGCAATAGCTTTTCATTGATATTGTACATATGTTGTAACTATATGGTAAACTATCTGGTAGGAAGCTGGTTCCTTTCGCAAAACTGCGACTTGTTGCCTCTTGATTTGATAACTTTTTGATCAAATCGCTTTTCAAATAGTAATGTTTGACTGGAATAGTTCCTCTCAAATTAGCATCTTGTTTTGCACATAAATATTTAAGGCTTATTAGGAGTTATAGTAGTCAACAACACAAGTTTGTCTGATTAGAAGATTTGCTAATATTTCACTTAAATGTAACGTTAAATGTAAAGCCAATATTATACTTAGCCTCTAGATATAATTAGATATAATAATAATAAATAATAGATATAATAACTGTACTCATCGATGGGTTCAAGCAGTTTCGACCTGTGTCACATCTTATTGATGCCGCTGTACAAATATTTTTCGTGTGAACTTCTTTATAAAATTCATATCTACACAAGGTTACGCATTATTGCATATGACGGACGCCACGCTACGGGCAAATTCTTTAGTTTTTGTTGACTACTGCATTTTCCTTGCTTTTCAGGGCAGAACCCCCAGCACTAGGCTATCTCATGCAGAAGCCTAATCTGCAAATTGCTGCTTGAAATGTTGTTAATACCATATGAACACTACATGAGCATATGTATATGTACGGTTTTATTATGTGTGCATAGAGAGAGCATGTACTTATGTTTTGTGGCAATCACTTGTTCATACCTGTTGTCCTCAGTGTCCATTTACGGTTGACGAAGATGACCTTTACGATGGTCACTGCTGATCATTTTCTCAATTCTTGACTTTTGTTTATACGAAAAAGAACAAAAAATTTATCTTAATGCTCGCGTCAGATCATGTTGCTCGGATGGGTAAGTTCACCTACAAGAGCTGCAGTTTCAGTGACAGGTCGATTGGATGCCGCATGTCGCATTTATTCGTAAGCATCGGTGAGTATATCGTTGCTAGAACAAAATTTCATCGGCATGTACAATCCAGCAAAGTTTTTCCTTAATACTCTGATAGAGTCCGAAAGACCGAAGTCCGAAACGAAAGTCCGAAGAACCGTTCGTAATGACATAAATACAATCAATTGTCGGTTATCGTTCACCACTCAAGGCTAAGTAAGAGATAAAGATCAAGAATCACGATCAGCTGTGAAACTGGCATTACTCGATACGCTCGTACGAACTGAATTACCGAAAAATGCTCGGTTTCCCAGAATGCTTTTCCATGGCAGCAAAGGCAACGTTGCTTACCAGAACATTTTTTGTTAACCTATTGTTTGCCTCGGAGAAGCCTGAGTTTCAAACTGAATATTTTGTTGGTTCTCCATTCAAAAACAAGGAAAAACAGATTGCAGCAAGGTCTACATCGTTGTGTCAATTCTGGTAGAGCAACATTGTCGAATAGTGGTAGAAAATTCTATTTGACGAATACGGTGGAAGGAAGTGCAAACAAATGGGGACGTCGGCCTGAGCACTGTGAGAGTTATTTGCTTCTTTGTTCAACGTCGAGTCCGACGACCATTGCCAATCCCTAGACATGAATCGTGGAAGTGGGTCCGATAAGATTACCAGCTCTTTGCATGGCTTGTCAACAGCCAAAGGAAGCAAATCGCTACATTATCAAATATAGGATACGTGACAAATAAAATTACCTCTGATGACACTAAGAATAATAAATTCAGCTTTTCGTTTTCGTTGTAGACTGCATTCGACTGCATTAGCGCATACTTATCTGCTATCATGAAATAGCTTCGTCGACTGAGACATCGATAATAAGGTAGTCAGACCAGCAAGAACAACTGAAGTTACAAACCAACAACAACGAACGGCGGTGGAAAGGATACGCAGAAGCAGACGCATCAGAGAACAAATCAAAAGTTGCATACTTTTTGTTTTATTAAATTATTTTATGCTTAAATATTCGTAAAAGACTGAGTACGATGTGATTCAGTTAGTATGGAAGCCGTGATTCGCCTAATTCGCACTACCAATTGTATCATGTACAATATTATATTATGTACTATTATATATATATATTATCTTGGAAGTCTGCAGCTCGGAAATACTTCGACAAAATATGTTAACGACGAGCTTTACAAAGGTGTTTGTACCGTTACTATTATGGTTTACGCATCTGCGTATCGCTCATTTGGTACCAACACTAGTTCGTCTCTGTGACATCATTTGGTCGACGATTTTGGGCATTTTCTGCACGCATTGCACAAATTCTTCAAAGTTCAACTTATGGTCGTCATTGGTGTCGAACTGTTGAATAATCTGCTTGGCGCTTTGATCCAGGCTTCCCGATTTTCCGCGAAGTCGATGATAGCTCTTGAAGATTGAACTCATTTCGTCCTCAGTGATGAATCCGTCTCCATCGACGTCATAGAGGAGGAAAGCGCGTCGTAAAATCTCCAGAGGGTCACCGCGCAGGGTGGTGCTCATGGAGACGAGATATTCACGAAAATCAACCGTACCATTTCCATCCTGATCAATGACGCGAAATACGTTTTCGGCAAACTCGTCCGCGTTTCCATCAGGGAAAAGTTTCGCGTACATCGCCTGCAGCTGATCCGTACTCATTCGGCCTTTTGGATAGGCCTTGTGAAAGTTGCTGTAAAAATCGAAGATTTCTTTTTCTGTGAAATTCGAGCAGTTTTTAAAATCCTTGAGTTCGGCTGGCGAAAGCTTGCTTGCATTTTTGCCCATGGCAATCCGATGTGTGTGTTTTATTTATATAAATATATTGTGGCAATGATTGGTCATTCGAATGGATAACTATGCAAATCCTAAATCGACATGCACTTTGCTTAGAAGTAGTTCCTCTGCTTGGTTGTTCAATGACAACACCTAGTGGCATTCCTAAGAGAGACTTGTGTAGTCCAGGCAGTCTATTTGGCCACACTTGTTCATGGGGAAATCCACGAAGATGCGTTCACGTAGTTTTTCATTCACATCAGAGACCCGCCAAGGTGTGTAAGATCAGGCCGCTACGCACAAAATTTCAATGTTAATGGCCAAGCGATCTTTTATCTATTTGAAGGTATAACGCCAGCACCACAAGTTCTGTATTGTCTCGTTAATCCTTACGGAAGGGTGATATCTTTCTTTGTGTTCTCTTCGACGGAAATCCACAGTCACATTTGCAGAAACACAACTATCTATGGCACTTCTCGATGGCTTTCCGTTTCTATGTATTCTCAGTCGAAAAAGATCGTAGGATGGTCACGAACTCCCAAGAGGCAATCACGTCTATATGCGGCAGTTCATCGGTCAGCCGCAAGCACCGTTTTGTGCAAGACTTGGGCGTTCCATTGCGCTTTGGCGGCGATGTAGAGAGATGCTTCGTGCAAAGCGCAGCAGCAAAAATGCTTTCTTATTCGCAGCGCCGTAGGAGCTGGCGATATAAGCAAAAAGACTGCACATGACCTAAAGCCAGCAAGCGCGTTGAACAATACTATTTATTGGCGACTTCGCGAACGGCCAATCACCCGCTGGCATTCGATTCATTCAAGCCGTAGCAGAAATTCCACTAGACTATTATGATTCAGCTTCTGACACCAGAGGGCGCTGGGCTTTGCAGAAAGAAGTTTTGTGAAAAAACGGATCGCTGAAATGAATCGTCCATCAAACTATTCTACTGTAGCTGTCGCTGTTTACGACGACGATGACGGCTTTTGCGTGGTAACTTTCGGTACCGCTGCCTTTGCTGATCAGGCTTATTACTGCTGCGACCGGTAGCGGGTAGTGACTGTATGCAAATCTGTGCCTGGAAGACACGCCATTGCAGCTTGAACAGCAACTGTTATTATTATTAGTGACAGTAATCGTGCGAGTAGAAAGCGACCGTCTTTTGGCACGTTCAATTCGGCCCACTACGATATTCCCGAGAAGCTTACCTTTGGGACTCTCATAACGGGTTAGGCCATACAGCTACATCTGCCCATTGGCTGGTGTAGAAGACGGGGAAATATATATGTATATTGCGTTGGGCCATTGGCTTTCGACGGCCATATAGTAAACTAATCGGCTTTTCCTGACCTGTCCGTCTTTAGCGATCGCACTGGGAAAAAGGGCCGGGAGATTACAACAATTTCACGGTACTAGACATACGGAAATTCTGCTGTAGTAAATATTACAAATCTTAATAGAGGATAAGCATAATATATTATCAAATTTATTGTAACGTAGCGTTGTTTCGGAAGAAGTACGCTAGAAATGAATGGCAGGTGACATGAATAAAGATGATAGTACCACACATTATCGAAGGGCAGCGATAAATAACGGCCATAACGGTGATAGTGGCCTTCATAACCAGATGTCATTCTACTACAGAATAGCTATGAGAACACGTGTTGAGTGCTTCTTATTACACACAAAACTGTATGAGGTTTAAGGTCCTAATCCAAGGTTGTAGTTCGGAAATATTTATTAGGAAAGTCCGACCAAATATACAAAGCACAAATATATGTCATGTAGGCTACTTCAAATCTACAGACTAACACACGACCCTACCTATTGACAGCAGATCGAAATGAGAACGCATAATAATCAAATGTCAAATATAAATACATGGAATTATTATGCTTCTAGTTGACAATAAACAATGTTCTAATACACGGAATAATAATAGTAGTAGCGTTTATACTATAAGTTGAGCATGGGCAAGTGACAGCTCTACGACTTTGAAGTGTTTTACATAATCGAATTTCGTGTAGTAATAAAGATACTTTTCGATCAGCAATATACTGGATTAACCCAGTAGCAGCCTTGTAGATAATAAATACAATTACGCTGCAGTAAACTTGATCAAGCGATTTTATCATCCGATTCAGTAATTCATCACTGATCCGGGAAAGCCGAGTAACTAGCGATGTTTATTCAGATATACCTTTAGCGTTCTCACCCGTTCGGCAGCACAAAGATAACACTGGGTCATTTTTACTCTAGCCGTTGTACTCAATTTATTACTTGTCTAGTATTATGTATGAATTGTAATACAGAGAGACTTCTATCTCTGTTGGCTAATCAAATGATTGCTATTTTTAGCTCTACTTAAATTAAACCATTATGTAATGTATAGTACATAATTAAATGAAATCAGAGGCTAACTTCTGCAAGTGCATATGTCTGTGTCCAAATTGCACTAATCGACGAGTAAATCGGACGCAAGCAGCATATGTGATTTGGTCTGGTCCTTGAAGAAAGGTATTGGCTTAGAGCTTCATTTGCGAGGCGACCAACAGTGCCTGTCACTTATGCGAAGAACTGTGATCTCCATTTAGATTATTTATATAATGCCAGGGCAGAACGATGATTCTATGACCTTCAAAATCAGTGTCTTTAACGAGTCTATTATTCTAATGCAACGGATTTTGCCTTGTGCGTCACTTACTGTTTATGGCCCGATTTCGATAAATGTTTGTTCTGTCATGGTTTGTGAGACAGAAAACTATATAATTGGCTTTGCCAATCATAAACGGGGTGTAAGCTTTGCCATTTGAGTACACTAGTTCATGCATAGTCAATGAGCACCCACCCATAATCTACGGCGAGTTTTAAGACTCGACTGCATCTATCTGATGGTTAGGCTGAAACGATTGCGTCTGCCGTCATGCGTCACCAATAGCTTCTTAACAAAGCGCTTAATATCTACCCGTAAATTTTACACTGTATCTAAACTAATTTTATTTAGATACAACTCTAAATCAATGGCATTATATAATTGCCCTTCCCAGTCCAACTCGACGCTGCAACGTTCTCAACTGAAGACGGGTGGACGTGTGTGCCAAGGAAGCAAGATCTGAGTGTAGCGCGGAAATTTTTTGTAAGTTAGATGGAAACCATTTTCAAGATAATTCGCGAAGCCTGAAACAACCACCTTAGTGTAGTATGACGGTCGTGTTAAATATTTATAGCATAAAAGCATTCAGCTTATTGGCCCACAAATAACAGAACCAGCAACATGAATGGCTACATCATGACGTTGTACAGGGGCACCATGTTTTGAGGAGATGACTACCTCTTGAATTTAATAATGAAGTTAATAACAACTTCTTCAAACAAAATGTTTGCTCGGCCAGGTGCATGGTCATGTTATCTCTTAACGACTTCTTTAGAAAATGCAGTTTTTTTTCTTTTTCAGGACACGTATCTTTAGTTATTACAGAGAGTCCTTTTTGGCTATATTTTTGTACAGTGTATAGGTTTGCTTTAATAACATTTGATTTAATTGAAAATTCTTTACTTTGAAAATGTATGATAAATAAGGTTTTTTTGGGCCAGTTAATTTTGTCCTATGTAGGTTAGTATTACTAAAGCAGCTTTTAAAATAACGCTTCAAGTTTGACCACACGGCACCACGCTTTTTTGATAATTATCCATTGGAACCACGCAAAAGAAAACCTTGGCTACGCACACGAAGTGATTACTATCGATCGATAGGGTTGCTCTATTTATTTTTTATTTTTTTTATTTATTATTATTTATAAAATTTACTATCAAACTACTTTCTTATTATCTGTTTCTCATGATAATTACGTATTTCAACCTCTGGACAGTTGATACCGTTTCAAGCGTAAGCCTCCCACTGAGGAATATTCTACAACCATTTTAACGTGTGCAGTGAGTAAATTGATAATTGATATAACTATATAATGATACATAGGAGCCAAATAACTACTTTTAGGTTATTATCGAGACATCCTAACCAGACGCCGTCATCCTAGCAAGTTTTAGCATATCAAAAATTATGTTGCTTGGTAGAAGATTTACACGAACAGATTCAATGAACAAGAGTTTTCCTTTGACTTTACCTATTGTGGTTATGATAACTTATTTGTGTAAATGTAAATATGTAAATGGCACTCCTTTTCATTGTCCTAAGGATAGTATCAGCTAAAGGTATTAACACTAATGATTGCATATTTCTTCAGTAATTCTTGACAACGTTGTTGTTTACGCGTAGTAAAGCCGTCAATCGTCGTTAAGAAACGATAATAGGCGAATGGATGATTGAGGAATAGGATTCGGAATAACAGTACTTGGTTAATAAAAATGGTTTGATTAACAGAAGAATGTATAGATCACTACATGTGAATTTCAGAAGCATTATTGACGAATGTTATTTCCATATAGACATTTAATAAAGCAGTTGATTTGTGCTCCAAAACTCCAGTACTCCAAAACCGCAATTAACAACACGCTAAGTGTGTCATAATAACGTCGACAATAATATTTTTCTTTCAGAGTATACGCTCTATCTAAATTTTATAAGATTTTACTGGAAGGTTTGGAGTCGCTATAGCTTATTTTCTATTTCAAATTGTTATGCGAATAAAATTCTACTGACGTTGTCATGTCCCTTCGCTCAACCTATGGTCGGTCGTACAGAGACCTGGCTTGGGTCTCCTTGATTGTGCTCTACACGCTTTTTTACCTTCTTCCGTGCGATACGCACGTGCTTACGGAGACAGCAGTACCTTTCACGCCGATATATGTAACTCGTCGAATATTAGTAGCCCAACCATCCAGATGAATAACTGACCAGCCAATTTCATTTCCTCTTTTACCAGCCAAAAATTTCCGGGGCCCGTTAATTCCACGGCGGTCTTATAAACAGTCGTAGCAGAACTGGCAACGCTAATCATCTCAACTACGTGCAAAGATCGACGGAACACTATGTTGTGCCGGCACGTAGCAGCCGAAAACCTAGTCGACCATCAGATCCGAAACTGTACATTTTTAAGAATACAACGCCCACGTGTGTGTGTGTGTGCGTATGTTAGCGATGAAAACAACTTCCGAGCGACGGGAAGCAGTTACTTGGACCAAGCGAGTAAGGTGACCGGGAGAACGAAGAAATGTAACTTGGTTAGCGAATATGTGCGTTCACCGTTTTTTTGCTATAGAAAAGGTTTACTTTAGAAAATATATTTGACGTCGCTATGTACTTTCTGCTATTTTCGATCAATCAATGCAATATGCTAGTGCCTACCCTGCTGGGACGATAATCACGGTGGGAAAGAAGATTGGTCTGTATTCGGTTGACCAAAGTCATACCATCGAACGATCCCGCAACCGAAGGCGCTTGACGTTATCACACTTTGAATGCTTCATTGTCAAGGTGGTTAAGGAGCAATCGAAGGATCTACCTTGTCGTCGATACAATAGCACACCGTTATACAGAGGATTTAATAGAACAGCCGCAGCACTGGCTCCTCTATAACGTTTGCCTTCTGTTCGATGGCTAATTGCGAGGGAGTCGTTGATAACGCTGGCGATGAGTATCAAATTTATGAATGACAACGGCACTCTAGTAAAAGCAGCAGTACTTTTGGGAAAAAAGACAGACGGGCCTATAGACGGACGCACATATATAGATATGACATCAATTATTGAATTAAATCATCTTAGTTAGGGTACGGCAGTATAGTTGTGCGCCTAAACAATTTTTGGCCGCGATCCATCATTTCCGAGACAGTTTCCCGAATATGAGTCGATATTCCTCTTACGTAAGTGATAATAAGAATAATGAAACTAGGAAAATTAATTTATTGTCGCCATGATAGGAATATCATTTATTCGTACATCTTTACAGATGACAAATCACTAAATTACCAAAGTACCATTATTTATGAGTTTAATGACATTATCATAAACTAAATTCTGTAGAACTTCTTATACGCTGTCTGCAACAAAGTCTGCTCTGAGTCGATGTTCAGATATTGAACTATGATATATTCATAACTAGTCATCAGTGTGTAGAATAATACGATTTTCATCCTTTGTCGACGAAAACCTTTAGATAAACGCTTCTACTACAAGCACTCATCTGTATTTTTAGTGAGTACTTTAATTGAAATGCTAACTTCATTCAAACAGCACATGCATAGTACAATAGTAACATATATTTTCCTTGAATCAATTTAACTCTCGTATACGCTTGCCGTATCTATAAAGAATTGTGTACATGTTTATGTTAATACAATGGACAATGTTGCCTACACTCGTCCAGCTAACAATAGAAATTAATAGTTCGTTAGTTGGGAAAAGCACGCATAAGAAACCGCGCGTTTATACTGTCTACATCTGTTCGAATTTTGCATTTTTCATTATGTAATTTTCCTACGAAATCTGTTGCCTGCTTAATCGATTTTTAGGAGAAGACTTAGATGAGTACATATCTTAGAAAGCCATATTAACTGGTTAAAGCATTAGTCTTCCACATGAACTAAGCAATAATAGATACGACATAGCGTATACCGTAAGCGACTGCTTACTGCAGTTTTTTTTTAACCAGGACTAATTTATGGGTAATGCCAGGTATCCCCGTGGATGTTCTAGGTCGTGATGCCAACCGGCTCCTTGAAGGTTTGCTGTACTTGAGTGCCTTAGGGTACCTGTTTGAAAGACAATTGAAGGGTTTAATTTCATCAGTAAGCCCATCAGTATCCTGTGTCGGCTCGGACCGTGTAAAAAGAGAAACACGGTTTCATGTGACATGCATTACAGATTAACTAAGCTAAAAAAATTATATTAGCATTCTCGTTAATTCATTGGTTTTTACAAAGCAAGCTAACCATCGATCTATGCAGGATGATGCAGGGCTGTAAAGAAAACCATTGAACGTTCTTTTTTAACTAAATTATTCAGCGAATATTTACAATATTTAAGAAGTAGATTTATACTAACGATATTGAACAACTTAGCGTCATCTGAGATCATCATTACACAGGATCCTAATACACTACAGAGCGCTGCATTACAATGGCTTCGTCTGTAGCACACGTATCAGCAAGCCAATACACTATTGATAAAAGACTAGGGTCATGATGAAGTCAAAGGTCCATGTGTTTCTCCTACGCAATCGGAGCACATGTGCTGTTATGATGCTGATGCAAAAACCACATGAAGTAGATTTATTTCTATCAGCGTAATTTTCATCATCAGCGTATCTTTCGATCGTCGCTAGTCGGAGATTCAAAACTTTGTTTGATTTGAATGGCTAAATATTTTTTTAATTTGGTCTCACCTGTATTCCATCTACTCGACTCTTCCTAAAGGAGTGCTTCTGAATCTTGGATCGCGAATCGCAATCATCACATGTCCAATATGGCATTGATTTTCGGCGGCGCTCGTGATGCTTCAATACCATCCTTTTGCAATACATTGAAATTCTCAACTTTCAGCTCCCGGTTCGATTTTCAGCTTTTCTAAAAAATGAATGATTGAAATAATCCTTCTAATCCACTAGTGAAGTTCGGTGCGTGGAACCAATTCGATCTGTGTGTAATAAAAAAAAAACTTAAATCATCGCCGTTGTCTTTGACGTTGAGCAAAAGATTTGTAAGAAGTCCACCTACAAAAGTTTTGGCAGCAGAGGCGGATCACGTATAAGTACAAACTGTACTAAAATTGACAATCGTCTCAATCGATCAGGTTCAAAGGGACTCAGCATCTCATTGTATGGGTTACTTATTCAAAGTGATTTAATTGGCTTCTTCTGAGCATTCCAGGCTCTATCCTGGAAGATTTCTTTATTTTTATATCAATACAAGGTATTCGGCTTGTTTCCCGAAAGTGGTAAGTGACCACGTGGTTCCGCCATTTCTGAGATGCTTTCATTAATCGGCGTAACGTCAAACAGTACTAACAACGAGTTTCGATTTGCGAGTTCCTCATTGTGGCTGCTTAAATTTCTAATAAGTCATTAAGTCTTTCTAGACTTACAGTGACTCACAGTAAACGGCTCTACACATATAGATTTTGCGGTAGTGTAATTGTACATGGGCTCTACAATATGGCTCAGCTAAACGGGATAGTCGATAACATTAATCAAAGGTACCGAATGCGTTGACGCTTACTTAACACAGGCGTCACAAAATGACTCGGGACTGCGGCGTCGTAGCCACAAATACATGGTTATGGGTTGCGATACTTTAACGGGGAATTCAATAACGGTATGGATCCATTTCCAATAATCTCTCAATTTCTGTTTAGATGTTAAAAACCATATCGAACGTTTTTTTGACGTCTGGGTAGCGAAGATTATTACTCACAGTCGAGCGATCTACTGCACAGATTTCTTTCGGTTTTCTCAGTGATCTACGTTCTATTTCACGAGTAGCCATTCTTGGCACTTTATGATCTGCACGCGCGCCAAATTTCCTTTCATCGGGTCGTCGATTTGACTCCGACGAGGAAATGACCTCGTCGTCGATATCACGAAGTCGAAGCTCTAGTGCAGCCAAACGATTACTAAGTTCCTGTTCGTGACGCCGTCTTTCGCCGGCAGACTTTCGGAGACGGCAAAGCTGAAACCTTACCGCATTCCGTTTGCTTTTCGAGGTAATGATTGGCTGTAGAAAGCGAAACAAAGGTGCTTCCAAAAAGTATAATGATATATAAACAAACGATGATAGACAAGTACCCGAGCAGCTACTTAGACAACCAGGTCATCCAATAAACACCGTACAGTTATCACAACAATAACTTTCCATGATTTTGATGTACCATATTTAAAAATTGAACGAGTTCTTTCCGTCCCAATATTATTCACTGTTTTGGATCGGCACGCGTAAGCAGCAACTTAGAATGACTACCACTCTTTGGGCCACGCCTCGTTGCTCTAATTTTTCAGTATCAAACGTCTAAAGTTTTCAGTAATCTTGCGGTAATGCACCAAAGTATAGTTCAGTATGTTCATTAACTTTCACATTTAATATACGAAAAGAGATGTTAATTTTGTTTACGAAGTAACAATTATTTTTTGCACTTTATCAACGCGCCCTTTACCGACGCGTAAAAACGGATGTAGTTCAGTAAAAAGAGGTTGCATTAATCGACGAAACCAGGATGTAATTAAATGACATATCGATCTAACGAAGCTCTAACTATTTTATGGCTCGTTGAGCTTCAGCCAAAACAAATTGTTATGCACAACGATATGAAATAAGTGTGGCACAAATATACAAAACTACGATATTGCACAATAGTGAATGACAATGTTTAGTTAGAGCGCTAAATAGTAAAAGCTGTTTGGATATAGTTGAGACAGGGCGGTCTAGATGATTAGTGCGCATTTGAATGCATAGCTGTATTTCCCGTCAACACCAGCAAAAAGAAACAAAACCGCAAGGAAAAAACTTAAGTACAGGCTGTAAAGAACTCTTATTAAATAGAAGAAAATGAGGCAAAGTAAGTTCATCGATCTTATTTAATAAGGTGAATCGAATTTTCGGCTGTAATGTAACCGAAGTGGCTCATAATAGACTTTTTCATGATATGAATCATGCTCTTTCAAATGTGCTGCCTGTCTATAGAGGACGTCTAGTAACAATACATAGAATATCATGAACGCGCCAACAGGAACAAGACATTAGTGACCGTTAACGTCACCTTTATATAAGCAACAGTGACGCCGTCTGTAAACGAAGGAAAACGAGTACCTAGAGAATAATGAAAACGTTGCAACTTCACTACTTAGATACTAAAACAGCAAAAAAAACTAACTCGCAAATTAAGTCTAACTCAACAATGTATCGAAAATCGGCTAGAAATTACCGCTACGAGATATTGTGATTTTTTTTAATTAACAGTCTCGTTGCTGATAGGGCCTCTGGTATCTCCGATGGCAGCAAACAGCCGATTTACAGCAGACAGCGAGCGAGCTCCACTTTTGCGCCGCTCTTAGGCTTAAACTCGCACCATACCGACAGCTGCTGTTGTATTTAATTTTTCATGTGCGAGCCTCTCGACATTTTGGTTTTCGTGTCTATGTACCCCGATTCGCAGTCGAAATTTCTGCACCTTATAGGGATATCGATATCTTTGATTGTCTTCACCAGTGCGGACAGTGATTTGCATTGGGAGAATCAGCAGATCCCACATAGTTCTGCACTGGCTTAACCCATAGACATTAGCAAAAGCTGATTTGATACTGAAGAAAGAGGGCATACAAATTACCTCGGTATCAACTTCAATCCTATTAAAAGTCATGAGCTCACTGAACTCGTGAGCCGCAGCAATCAGTTTTCGCCTTTTATGAATTGGCGGTTTTGCATAGGCTGTGTCTGTTGTGATTGGCGTTAATGATCGCTCCTCCACGAGGGACATCCGGATTTGAACCTGCAATTAAACAAGGGAAAAATCAATCGGCATGTTTAGGCTCGCGTCACACGCTCGTACGTTAAAATCTATTCATGCATCGAATGCTGCATAGGTTAGAGAACAGATTGGAATAATATATGTATAGTCGTGAGAGTTTTTAAATTATAACTTATTATTATTATTATATATAAAACTATATAAATTATTTAAACTAATACCATTTCCTCAAGGATAAAAATAGCATTTACGCGGTCAGCTGTTTAGTACGCCGAGGGTGCAAATCCAATTCCACATATAGGCAGTTTAAATTCAATGGCTTCTAATTAAATATTATAAAGTGGTCTCTCACACTAAAGTAATAAGGAAAGTCTTTGCATATAGGGGGCTTATCAAGATGTAGAGCAGATACCATTATATGCCCAAGTTTAATGACCGAATTATTAGAGAACAAAGTGTGTGTTCGAACAAGAGAACGTTTAGCTCAAACGGCGTATCCTTCCAAGGTATTATTTGTTGTTAGACGACTTACCTTGTCTTGGCGAGATACATTTTCACTTACAATGACTTGTCTCAGTTTAGGTGTCTTCAATATAGGAACTACTCGAACATTTTTGCCTGAAATCGAAGTGAGTTAATTGTTATTTGTTTTGTATGTAGTAGAAGATTGTTGCTTTAAATAAATTGTCCATAGAGCCATTTCATACCAAAAATTTGAACTGCCCTATACATTTTTAATTGTATTTTTGGTAACAATTAAATGAATTTTTTAAATTTGATTAGTGATTTACTAGATGTAGATAGACTCACGTCTTTGAGGAAACCAGCAACAACAGGAAAGTAGTTTGCTCCAAGTACTTTTTGATTTGGTCTGAAAGAGCTCGTCGAAACTATCTGAAGTAATGGCGGTACAGCTCGACGACATTACTCGTTTGCCAAAAGCCCTTCTCCACGGTTTGGCAAAGATTGAGTCATACGAAATATACCGCTGGATGTAATCGATACACACAGATGTCACGTTGACTTGAATATCCGGCCGCTCCGCATTTTGATGGTTCGCTTAAGTTCTGACGTGTGTTCCTGTCATTGACTGTACGCCTTGGTGTATCATAATAGGGATTCATTAACAAATAAATACTGAACTTTATGAACAAATAGAAAGTCCGACAAAACTCTATAGACCGCGGTCACTGTGAAGGCTCTTCTGTTTATTGAACCTAACTGCTACTGCCGTGAAGGGGACAACGGAACATTATCCAATTAGCCAATCTACCACAAAACGGGGTTTGGTGGTAACTACATGAAGCGAATTACGTTTCCGTGTATTAGCCCATTTGAACTTTAGACATTACGTATGCAGTGGCACAATCAGATATTCTTAGTCAAAGTCATAGACAGTCTCTACCATTTCATAATTCTCAGCTAAGCTGTTCGCGCGAAACACTTCAAATCTCAACCCGGATAACCAATCAACGGATAAATAATGGCTGCCATTTTCTCGTTGAACCTTGCTTTCCTAGTTGCACTTCTTTTAGCTATTCTAACCGTATCTTATATCTTCGTAAGTCGAGGAGCTACTCAGACGAGACTTGTCAAAACCTAGCTCCACTTCACCTATAATTTCAATAAACAATATGCCGATAAATCTTAGAAATATGGGATTCATTTAACATAGAGATTAACCAGTTTATTTAATAATATACACTGACAACGTCTGACTGTTCGACACCTACCTCACATGAAGAGTCACGGAAGTCATGGACACAGAGGGAAACCTCACCGTTTTTAGAGCCCAAAACGGCCCCAATAAACGACTTTACTCACTCGCTGTTATGAAATACTCTTTACTTTTGCAATAGGTAGATATTTCATAAATATTTTCGTTTTTCGATAACAATTGTCAGTTGTTCCAGCGCGGTTATGCCAGACGGATAATCTGTTCAACGCGTGCGTAGCCCTGAATGAAAACTTCGGTCAATAAGATACGACGGTCTGACGACGGTGTCTAGTAGGCATAAAAGTCCCATTAAAATTCACTGTCATATGTGTGTATGGGTCAGACTTAGATATGTTTAATGCCTCTGTATCTGGCTTTGGCTTGATTAGCTGACACATAATATTCACGTAAAAAATAAATATATATGGAAGTACAAGTGTAAACGTGAAAGTTTATAAGTCAAGCAGATCACTTTAACTTTTTTAGTAAAAGGAAGATGAAGTATTAATTGGAACGGATTTTACGAACTGTATGCTACTCGTTAACGCATAGATTGTAGCCTGACAGCAAACGTCAAATCGAGGTTGTCTGTATACGACTTCGATTAGTATCACATTCTGTGTTGGCGCAAAGTTTTCATATAATTGCGCCCCTAGTGCCAGTTATCCACCAAGCAACACAGAGTTCGTCCTGAATCAAGATTTTAAAATCGCCCTCGTCAAGTAGTGGACGTTCATTAAAGTTCGACTGTCGATTTGGGAGCGTCATTTGTGGACTGCCAACGAAGCGAGCCCATTCGACTTGTGGATGTTACTGAGTCTAAAAAGAGTCTCTCACCGATTTTCTTGCGCATGTCGATGTTAAACGGCCTTTTTGTGTGATCACCCAAGATCCCCTACATCTAGACGCGAATCGTTAAGAACGCCTGGTGTGCGCCGAGAAGAATTTAAATCACGGGAGGACAGTGTTTTTAAAAACGAATATTTTTATACCAGAACTGTATTGCGTGTGTGTTGTATAATAATAATAGAAACAACAAGCTCCTTTCAGTGCCGAAATGTCGGATAAAGAGCATGGTGGTGGCGACGCGTTAGCCGCGTCCTGTGGCTCCAAGGAGAGGCAAGACGAATTGCCTGAAGGAACAACTCCTGGTAAGACGGTACAAACGGAAGAACAGCTGGACGGCCACGTTGATCTGTCCTCGGAGGAGCGACAGATCAAGTTGGCTACGGAAGCCGGCAGGGCCGAGCTTATCGCAGAGAAACTACGAGGGAAGGTCAGGTGGTAAGCGCAACCCGTCCAAGTTCTTCCTCCTCGTCCCATACGTTGCGGACCTAATTTTTAGAAATGTGTCTTTGCAAAGAAACAAAGAAAGGCGGTGATTTCAGCCAGTCATATTTTTCTATCTATTCAACACCTGGTTCAGAGCACTCAATTGTTGCTCATTAATCCCAATTAATATGTGCCTTTTTCTTTTTAGTTTTTTGTATAGTAAGTAATTTGTATGTGTAATATTAAGCAAAAATTAGTAGAACATTGAAAACATTGTGCATTAAAATTATATGCCGTATTATCTATTGGATTTGTCAAAGCAGCTCATTAAATAAATAAAACACTTTTTGCCGGAGTTTTATGAAAATTGATCTGTTTATGAAAGTGAACAAAGTTATGTGATTTTTTTCGACTAAATCAAAAAAATAAATGTAGTGCAGCGGGTGAACGATATAACCTTGCTGATCTAATCCGGAATGAGAAGCTTCATTACGAGGGATTGTACATGAAAAGAATATATCAGTCCTTTATTAATATGGGAGGCGTTTGGTACCCCGAAACTGATAAAACTGTATTGACTTTTGGCACTGACTCTATTATGTATATTTTATAAGTATATATACTATATATATAAAATAAGTATACAAAAAGGCGTTTTTTAGGTATAAAGGACACTTGGATGGGTCTTTTGTGCTTATATATCTTATATAACTTATATAACACACGGGATTTTAATACCATATAGTAGACCAGCATTTAAATACACGTATATTGCTTAGTCATTATAACATTGATACCGTGTATATATTATACGGTGATCTATTGAGGTACATTGGCACATAAGACCTATTCAGTATGCTTGTCATAAGTATGACGGTCATCTTGCGGAAGGTCGGTCAGTTAGTTTCCTAAGCTTTGCGTGCACTAAAGCAATGCTAAAGTTGTAATTGAACTCTATTCCAGAAATATTGTGAAAAAATACGGTTGTGTATGAAGATTTTGATTAAATTGCAGCGAGCTCTCTCCCATAGAACAAGGTTGCTTTTTATTTATTTATATATATATAGATATATATATATTAGGATAACGATTATAGGCACGTAATTGGGATAACGCCTATTCGAAGGAAAGTTGTTATACGAGTGTGTATACCGGTAGGTAAAACGCATATTTAGTGCATGAGTATATTCAAAAGGAAATGTACTAAAAATATTTTTCACACTCTAGGTATAATTCACGCTTGTGTTACGGTTTTATCGAACGAGACGATACAGGCCACGAGCTCTTCGTTCATCGCAACTCAATTGTCATGGCACCCGAAGAGTTGATCTTCCTTAAACCACAAACACCTGTTCTCTTCGATCTGTGGACTCTCTCAGATGGTCGTCTGGAGGCACAGAACGTTCGAGCTGCTAACGGAAAGCCAATATCCCTTCGAGACGGGAAGCTGCTTCCAAGAGCAGCCTGTCCGCATGATGATCTCTACAATTCGTTCCGATCGCAGCAGCCGTTCGGTGAGCAACAGGTTTTATACTAAAGCTTATTATTTTTCGGCAAAAAAGTTTGTAATATTTTTGACCTCTGCATTGTTTTGCCTTGAACCGAAGGGAAGCGGTCGGTTGTGTTCGTTTAGGTTTCCCTTAAAGAAAATGGTAATGATACATTCGCATTGTTTCATTCGTAAGAGGTTACGTGGGTCAATAGTAAAGCCATTGTACATTTCAGTTCAGCTTACCTCAGTACACTTGAGTAGGGTTATCTGTTTGTGTATCGTGTGGAACGTTTGTCTCCGATCTGGCTGACATAGTTTTATTTAAAACTACGCGTTCTTAAAGGTGCCTACGGCGGAGGATGTAGCGGAGTGCCCCAATACTGTCTGTGCTGCTCGCGACCACTTGACTACATCAGATTTCGTCCCGAGTCAGCTCATTACATGGACGCGATATTTTCTGATTTACATGACGTTTGGGAACCTCGAAGCGAGATTTCGTCTCCCCATGATGCCTATATTCCCCATCACAGACACCATTAGCACTACTCATCTAAAAAAAGTAATGAAACAGTGGGAAATCAAGGGCCTTTTTGTGCGTAACCTGTCCTCGTTTTTCTCACTGGAACAACGTGCTTAGCAGCGGCAAACGAGCTGTCCGTCGAGAAGTGCTTTGCTATGTACCGTTCGTCTTAGCTTTTCTTTCTGCAGCCGCTTCTGAAGTCAATATATTCAATAAAAATAAAAGCGGAAGAATCGTATGGGTCATGTATGCAGATAACTGAGTCTCGTTTTTGGTGTCTTGTTTAGCTTAGTTCAGTATCCTGTGCAACAGTAGTCACCAAGTCACGACTCAGATGACTGCTGTCAAATATCAGAGAACAACACAGCAGTTAATCTCTGTACTGGCGAATAATGAAGTAATTTGTACTCTTTATGGCTTGTAATTAACAGGACTAATTGTTATTGCATACTTGCTTGGAACTAGCTATTTGTAAAACTGGAGCGAGGGTCATTATTCCACGATATTTTCCCATGGGACATTTATACGTAACGTCCATAGCGCAATGCTCACGTTGCAAAGTACACTCGTTCCGCAATGCAAAGTGAAGTATGTTACCGTAAACAACGTAATAAAGGAACAGAACATTTTATTTTAATATATTGCTTTTTTATTTATAGAACATTTTTCTATCAATGGTTTCACGTCAATCGACTCCATCAAACGCAATTTACAACAGCTTTGCTGAGCAGGTCATTGATGACAATGTAAATTGCAGGAAACTCTTTGACGCCATTATGCCTCACCCATCGCAGGTACGAATCAAGTGTGCCTCTGATAAGCACCAGCCGATCCTTTTCGGACGGGTGTTGATCTAACCACTGTGAGTAGCGTTGAAGCGACCATGATGCAGCATCATGTGGTGACTTCATTTCTGATGGAGCCCTGAAGTGCCACCAAAATGTAAAACAGTAAATCGTTCATAAACAGAAGTAATGAAAAACCTAATTACCTTGAAGAACTAGAAATAATAAAGCATGTTGATTAGTTTCGAAAACATATCTAAATGTATTTCTAGTACATTCTTATTACACAAATATCGTTTTTCCAATTTAACTCACCTATTTACCCATTTATCTTTACTGTACATTTAACGTAACATGTCCACGCATGTTTTTAAACTTACTGCCTTTGGCGACACGTGAATATATAAGATACTGTTTAGATCATTTTCAACACAGATGATGTTTCAAATATTTCATCGATGCTCACCTAGAAAAAAAAAATTGCAGAATCGTTGAATAGGGGATAACAGGACCGACTGCGTGTGCCTGGGCAATTTGTTCCGCAGGAAGAAGAAGTAACGGCCTGAAAGCACGAAGCGCTCGTGATCGACGTGCAAATGCATCTTCGCGAGCCTCGGGCTTTAACGGAGTCAAACTCGCTTCTAGTTGGGTACAGTCCGCGGCCAAACGTAAACACCCTCCATCGTTAACTGGTCGCACAAGGCTGACGAATCGGAAAAATAGCTCGATCGTACGAGACCCCATCTGATCGCATATAGCAAAAAAATTAGGTGCTTAATATGTTCGGTAATAAAATTCTGCCGGGAAAATATTTTCTTCAGTGCATATTCCTGAATTTCAAATGACTTAGCAGAGATATTAAACTCGCTTCAAAATAAATTTTATTACAGATATTGGGATTATACAAAACAAAGACAATACATATATTACGCATTTTCTACGTATGTATGAGCTTTAATTCTAAATATTGCTTGAAAAACCGATTCTTCCCATATCTTTTTCGTCAATATAGTGCGCTTACCTCTCGGACAATGCCTTGTACGGTGGCATTTGGTGGAAACAAAGTCAGATACTCTGTTAATACTCTCTGTAGAAAACCATTTAACTCGCGCATATACAGTGAGCATTGCACTTCCTTTCCAGAGGACGTTGCAGGCTGGTCATACCTGTAAAAAGCATTAAAACATTGTAAACAACATTATAAACATTAAAAATTGTCTAATAATTTGTCTTCTTCTTTGTCTAATAATTTGTTGAAGGTCCAGCGGAATTACATTTTGGGCCGGTAGCAGACCAAAAGCTTGACTGACAGTAGAATTTAAAACGCCTGAAGGGTCAAGAACACCTGGACGATTCAATTGGTAGTAGATATCATACACTCAAGAATATCCGCTAATCTCCACATTATATTATTGGGTATCACCAAAACCGTTTTTTGACATATTTTGGTCAAGTTTCGAGTCAGTTTCAAAATAATTTATATAGGCAATTTTTATCTATTCAGTTTTATCTCTGACAGATTATCCCAGTCGAGGAAAAGAAACCAATTCGTAATAGGAATTGAATTGCTTTTTCATAAAAGTTTGTGTTTCTCGATGATTTCAGAAAAAAAAATATTGAACAATGGTTCTTGTTTGTTGTCATATACCGTGTCTGCTATGTGTGTCAACTTAGAGAGTAAACCGATAAAACGTGTCGTACTTCTCTTCATGCATCGTTAATAAGATTGCTTCGATTGCGCCTCCGACGGCTCCAAATAGCGGTGAAAGACAAGACGAAATTGTAGCATCGATCTGTTTCAACGATGAGGCCATCACGGACACTGCTGTAGCATCGCAATTCTGCAATTAAGCAAAATGCGCTTAAAATCTAATTCATTATAGGTCCTATCTTTGCATCTGATGTATTCTTAGTCAAAACTGGCTAAATTCTCGTATCTATGTTTTCAACGTCTAAAATCTCTTTCTTTTTTTCTTCAGCTTTCGTACCTTTGAAGCGTGTTATCTCATAGTATTTTAAAGCAACTGTATCCCGTTCCACAAAGGCTCTATGAATTGCATCAACGAACCGAGCTAGAAAAGTGGTACTTTTCCAGTGGTACCAAAGGAAATAATACTATTTCCTTTGGATCGTAACTATGAGTGGCACAAAATATAAACAAGTAACTGAAATTTACTGTTTATTTTAGATGGTCCTATCAAGTAAGGAAAATGGTGTCACGAACCAGGCTAGCGAGAAACGATGACACTTGCACACTGAATATGTGCAATAACTGAAGAGCCATCCCGTTGTTTTTCTGCGTCAAATTTGCTGGTCCAATGACCTGTATGGCCTCAGGAACTTCTGCGCTAATCACTGTCTGTTCAGAACGTGATGCCAACTGAACCACAGTCTGAGCTACGTTCCGTGATACCTGTCGATGTTTGAATTTCACGTCATCACGTAATAAACATATTTAGATAGCCTACGGTGCGATTAAAAGGTTAATGCAAAGTACCCCTAGTACCTTGATATAATAATCATCCTTTGCCATGAATTAGTTAAGTGGTATATTCGCATGTTGACGTCCGATCTTTGGCAGAACTTTTAAAATTACTTGGGTTATTTTGGCAGTTACGTGCAATGGTAATATATATTTATAAAATATTTACCTTGCGCAACAGCTGTACATCACCGACGGATTCAGTCACCCGTATCTCAGACATAATTACCTACAAGACATTCTTAATTAATATTTATACTGCCCGGATAGCAAATGCATCTAATATATGTAAGTAACTACTCAGAATAAATAAAATTTAAATAAAAAAACAACCCATTTCTTGGTCACAGAGAGCTGAGTGATTTTATCATTAATTTAATTGTCTTATTCGCTCATTCTTTGCATTCCCAGTAAAATATTATCAATATTTTATAAACCTAGTGTTGGCCGGGTTTAATCGTATTTGGTATACCGTACAGGTTGAATCGAGTAAATGAATGAAATGAACCATTGTTTCCCAGTTTATTTGCCTGCATTTTTTCGTTTCAACCTTTAGTGGCACATAATGAGAAAATTATGGCAATCAAATTGCTTACATTAACGACAGCAACAACGTCATCCTGAAGTGGTGGCGTATTCGTCAGGCAAAGGTTTGCACAGTCGAGCAAACGCGACAGAGACCGGGACACGTACGCTGTTTCAAGCGATTCCAAGTTCAACTTCGTCAGGTCAACTCTGCGCTCATATATTGCGAAGTAAACGAAAGCGAAAGTAAACGACAAGATAATTTTATTAGGATTAATACGCACTTATGTAATTTCAAATCTGCTTTCAGTTAGGAAAAGGAAAGTCATGATCTAAATTTATTAAGTGGGTCTGCGTTCTGAGAGATTTCACGCTTGATGCAAGTAAATAAGCGTAACAAGAACGTTAAATTAAGTAAAATAAATCATATAGGTGAAGACTAAAATGATATAGTAAATGGTTCCTGTACTATTCTACTGCTGTTTTAATTCCGCTGTCCTTTATTTTCGTTTACAACAAAAACTCCGTAGTCATATTAATTTTTGTTGGATATAATAAACGATATTATAAACGCTTCCGTATCATATATTTGATAGAAAGCATACATGCACGGCTACATTTGTTATTTTTTTGTTACAACATGAAAATAAGCCTTTGCAACTCACCCTTCAAGTTTTGTAGTGAACATTTTTATCAATTTTGGGTATTCACCCTCAAATGCCTGTCTCACAAATGTCGACTGCGCAGATGCTGCAATTAGTTCTCGGGAAAGCATCAGCGCTAGCTCCAGCCACAACGACTCTACCAGGCCGCATCCCGACTTTACTGAATCGTCTGTTGGTCAAAAACGGGCAATGAAATAATGATAGAATACGAAAACAGCAAGCTTGCATAATACATGATCTTATTGATTAATAGAATGTAATAAGATTCGTCCTAAATCAAAGTTGATATCACAACTATTGCTAACTCCGTACCATTATTAAAAACGTCGGCATCATCGTTGTTATCAGAAGCATCGCCGTTTACCGACTTCCGCTTCCGTTGTTGCTGAATAATTTGAGCAAACGTGTTGTGACTATTAGTATCTTTTCGTTTAGCCATAACAGCTTCGAATCCAACCACCTGTGTCAATTGCGTCCCGACAGATCCCAACAGTGACTCAATCGATGCCCACAGATTGCCTCTAAATGCCGCACCACCTCCTAAACTAGCTCGTCCCGGCAACGATCTATTTCCACCGGACGTCGCCTGTTCTGGAGACTGACTCAGTCTGGAACGAAAAAGCGCTCATTTCACCTATATCGATCTAATGAAACCTACGACCTAATGAACCTGATGAAATAATCATTTTTCTCGTTCAGTCCAGTTTTTAAATAGGGCGCTTGATACTGGTCATTAGATTAAAAAAATCCTCGAACACGTTGCATATAAAGAAATAATTGCAATATCTGCACTGATCTGACTCTACAACACAGCAGATCGACATTAAGAAAAATGACGGGATATCAGCAAAAGTACGCAGCTGGATTATTGTCGTTACAACTTTTTACCATAATGGTACAGCCTTGAATGCCGCTCAGCTCTTCGAAACCCGAGCTAAAATAATCACCCGAAAAATCTTTTGTGTTTTCTAAACGATTCTATAAATATTTGTCCAGATTGCAACGAATATTGCAACGAAGATAAAATAGATAAAAAAATCATTGAGATACGTATATTTGATAATCGGTTTAACTGTCCATGAAATTACGTAGAATTTGAGACAAAATTTACTGTCCTATAGGATAACCCCTCTCCTGGTTTCTTTATTTCTCTATCTTTATTTGCTTTTTGTTTTGCAATACGCTAATCTATTATACGCATGTGTATTTACGCAAAACAAAAAAAGAAAGGTCTTCCACAGGACCGCCGATCATCTGCTAATTTCTCATGTGACTAAGTAGCTTCTCAAACACCTGTTAGTGACTGGGCTTTTTAAAATCTTTCGTTACACCAAAGATGTTACTCGCCTGTGTACATCAAGAGCTTCTTTAGTAGCTTTGGTAAGGCGTTCTTTGCAAGCCGTAAGTAAAGCATCCAACTGCTGTAAAAGAATTCCCATGTTGTGGAATGACTGCAAAGCAATGGTCATCTGTGCAAAGTTCTGAGACTCCAGAGAGGTCTCGAGGAGTGCTTGACACTGACGAACGAGATCCACGCGGAATTCGCTTACAAACCTGTATTCAGAAAAAAATCCACAACAACAGCAACCTCAACTATGAGACATATTTATGATAAAGATGAAGCTTTCTTGGCAAGACAAAGTGGCCTATTTTATATCATAATTATTGATTCACTTTCAAATCTGTTGTATGCTATATACCGAATGAGTAGATGATTACGTACGTGAGATGTGGTCGCACTGCATTAATTGAGTGTATACCTTCCCCCACATTAGCAAGAAGGTAATACACTTCAGAGATCAGTTGGGAGCTTTTCATCATATCCTTGGTCTGTTTGGAATTGTTCTGAAAAGCGAAAAAAGAAAACAAATAGTATGCCAACGATGCCAACCGATACATCCTACATTGAACAATACAGAAATCAATCAGAAATAGTTTGTTTTTCATAATATTTTATCCCTTTATAATCTACTCACTTGTCGTAATTGTCGACAGACACCGGCCAGTCTTGCAACACTCCTGGCTAGTTCACAGGTATCATGTAACCTAGCAAGCATCAATGTGTGTTGTTCAACTTTCTCGTAGCATTCAGACATCCGTGATTGAACACGATCGCCGACCACCTACACCAAAGACATTAAAAAGCGGAATAAAGCCATGGACTTAAGTGTTTGCAACAACGTTTCTCCGCCGTTGATGTTTGAACTTATAATTACAACTGCGTCTTTAACATTTTTTTTGTAATGAATAAGGCTGCCTAACCCTAACGGTTCGGGCTTGTTAGATTAAAATATTAAACAAAATAACATAGTGGATCTAATCTATATTTGATCCAGTCTAGGCAGTGGCTTATGGATAGAATAAACGATGAAACAGGAGTGGACAAAATGGGTGGTAAACCTTTAAAGCTTTCACTGAACTAAATGTATCTTGCAGGCTTTTTTCGAGTCCCTCAATATCGGTAGCATGACTTAGTAGTTCATCGTATTTATCGCCGACCTCGTGACGAATCTCACGCTCCACCAATGATATTCCTATATAAAATAAGCAGGAGAAAATGTTAAAAATTGTGCTGATAGAATACAGTTTCCCCGTTAACTGAGGATACGCCTTTAGCCAATATAATGGGCTATGAAACCCGCGTAATGGTCTTTGAGTTACATTCGAATTAATACAGCATCTAACATGATTGAACCTAAATAAATCTAATCGTTAATAAAATTACCAATTATGTCAAATTATGTATATCTAACCTGCCGAAATCTTGGCAAGATGATCCGTGATCGCTAAGTTTTCGACAGCTTTAGCAGCCACAGATTTTGCGTCAAAATCATCGTCCAGAAAGTGTCGATAGAGGGTATCTGATCTCAGTTGTTCGATGACTACGCTCTCTCCGTAAACGTCTGGTAACATTAGCGTCCCAGAGGATGCTGAATATGATAAGATGTTGGCAATAGAAGTATCACTTCCGCTATCCATTGGAGTTTTATCAGTTACCAACGGATTCGCCATTTTCAGACGCCGAGTACAATCGTCTGAATCACTATTCTAGATTAACTCAAATAGAAACCTTATTGATCCAGTGACAATCGCTTAAAAAGAAAGAAAGCAAGACGAATGTACATTGAATTTTTTCATCTTTACTATTAGAAACCAATCCAGCCGGTGTCAGTGGTTAAAATGAATTAAGTAGCTGTGATTTAAAATTCATGAACGTGTAAGACACTGATACTGATAGTATATAGATGAATTGCTTTAATACAGCGAAATGTCTGTATACTGCTAAGATTTTGCTTCGAATAAATCCGCCTCATTCACTAAAATGCCAGCTGTCTTCTTTCCTTACTACCCAAAAGCTTTATCTATTGAGGCCTACTGAATTTTTAGACTCACTATGACATCTTACAATGGGGATTTTCAAACCATGACTGATGTATCCTCTACGTTGATTAGCAGTTGACTACTAACAAGTTAATTTTTCGTGTTGAAACATCCTCAATCAAATCATTCACGACGAAAGTTCTCTATTCCTTCAGAATTGACAAAAACAAAGCATCGAATGCTGACCATAGATGACCACCACTTGATACACGTTGCGCACCATGACCCCAAAAAGACCTGAATGTTTGTTGCACAGTGATTATATTTTGCTAGACAAAACTGTTTCAAACAGCGGTCCTATCTGTTGTACTTAGTTCTGTTCCATTCTGACGTGCTCTGTTTTGATAATATTCAGATACAACCGGAGCAGATGCTTATGTCTGGGAAATAGCTTTACTGTGTAGCGCGCTGCTGGACCCATAAAATGAAGGCTGAATATGCCCAAACTAGTTCATGAGAATTTGCTGACTGCTTGGAAACCGTAGCGTCGCAGCTGAGAGTTTGGCCATAGCATGTACAGTGTATTAAATTAACTATACACAAACTACGTACCATTTTTGAGAGGGTAAGCGAAAAGTATGAACCGTTTATTTCTCGTTTTTTACATATTATGTCATTGTTTGTTTGATCTCTAGAATTAAATTCAGAACAGAGAGACACGAATCCATGACTATGAAAAGTGTGCAGTCCTGAAGAAGTATATTTATTTCAGATATTTTTGTTTTTGTTTAATATTACAGAAATGTCGAAACAAGAAGGTAAACAGTTCAAGGGTTTTTTGCAGCAGTTTTCAAGCGTTAAGGCACCGACCGTCTTCGGCGAGACTTCAACGTCCATCGGAGTATCACGATCTCCTGAAACTGAGAGAAAGGTATGATTTATACGCGTAGTACAATCGTTGTTGTTAAAGGTATGCGATCAAACTTCAGCATCGGCCTTTGGACTTATCCTATACCGATGTCATATTTAACAATACTTCTTACTCGCATAAAATATAAATGTCTTTCAAGGTGAACGACGCATATTACACAATTCGTGTGAACAAAGAGAACTGTTTCGAAAACAATGCAATATTGTTAGCCTACTGTGTAAAGATAACATATATATTATCTTAGAGAAAATACAACTTATTCTTATATTTCTCCCTTGGATACTAATAACCGCTTTTAACAAGTCCTTGTTATGAACAGATCGATACTCGGGCACTTTCTCTTGATCAGATATCTGAATTCTCTTTTAAATGAAAAATCTGAATTCAGTAAAACAGCTTGACACGCTTCTACATTATTTTACGCTGGACTGTTGTGCTATTAGATCTTGGAGAACGGCACCCTTCCTGACTATATACGCCATGGGTTGGATATACTTGTGGTTGGCATCAATCCGGGTTTCTTCTCGGCCAAGGCGCGACACTACTACGCGGGTCCTGGAAATCACTTCTGGAAATGCCTTTACCAGTCCAAACTTATTCCAGAACCCATCACTTGGGAGAATGATTTTCGGCTGTTAAAATGGAACATCGGTAAACTCTACTCAAAGCCAAAACATTTGATTCAATTTCACCAACATATTTCAATAACGGTTTGCGGGGTGCCTGTTTTGCAAGAAAATAGAATCACTTGTTTTTCTGATGATTTTTCTGAAGATGAAGAACAATGCACCTTGAAATCATTACCAGCTGTAATCGTCTAAACTGCTCTTCGCATACAAAATAGAGGAAAGCTTTATTTGCGACTCCAGTGATAATGCACTTGTTTCTGACTGCAATACTTCTAACAAACTATTTATTGTCTAACCCAGACGGTCGCTAGCTTTCAAAACAAAGCTCACTTATAGGTTTAGAGTAAGCGAGATGTCTGATGCGGACTATGGTCACTGTGAATAAAATGGTCGGATCTGTTTTTCCAGTAAAACAAGAGGTGAGGCCCATCTAATAGTAAATCTGTTTTTTCTTTTCAACACATTTTAAACTAGAAAAATTTATAATCACAGCTGATCTACCACGCGTGTGTATATCTAAATATTTGAATAATTTTCAGGTTTGACTAACATCTGCGAAAGAGCGACTCGTGGTCAGGACGACCTCTCAAAGCAGGAGATTTCTGAGGGAGCAAGGATCCTTCGAAAAAAAATCGAAGAGTTTTCTCCTAAAGTGGTTGTCTTCAACGGAAAGGGCATTTACGAAATATTTATTGGAAGCAAAGTTAAACACTTGGGACGGCAAGACAGCTTCATACCTGGGATTGAGGTTTGTACGTGAGAGCAATATATCAAGTGCATACAGATGTAAGTACAATCCGGAGGTTATACAAGTACGCGAGAAGCTAAGACCTTGCTGACTCATGATATATTTGCGTGCTTTCAGCATTCACTGCAAAAAGGCAAAATTTAAAAATGATTCCTATTTCTGGTCGCAATAAACTAACAGCTGTTAGATTTGTTGACCATTTGCAGATCTTTGTTGTGCCATCTTCAAGTCCACGCTCGGCTTCTTATCCAAGAGCTGAGGATAAGGTAACACTTTCAAGTGTGTATCTTACTGGATTTTTAATTTGGTGACTTCTGTGTTAGCTAATGAAATGAGATCATTAGTTTGTCGTCACTGAAACCCCGTAATAGCATTGATTACTGTTTGTATTAAAAACTCTTTTTCATAGGCTAACAATCAGGTTATAAACGAATAATAGTTTGGAGGCATTAAGGACACATATACCAACCAATAGTAGTATCTCTAAGAGGGTTGACTACGACTAACTCCTATCAAAAACTTTAGCATTTATAAAGGATAACACCAATGCAATTATGCAAACAACCACGTAAAGGATGCTGTAATTTAAGTCAACCCATTGCATTAATTATTATGCGGCTGAAAGGATACCTGTCGTACTATTTTGTGTAAGCTGCTTTATTTCAAATTTGAATATTATTTGTCTTTGGCAGGATGAACATTTCTAGACTTGGATTTTTTTTCTGCTTTTGTAAGCTAGATTAACGATTAAGAGAGGACATGTAGTTTCCGGCTGTTTTTAATCATCCACTCATTGCGTAGTCAACAATTTATTCAAAATAAGCGTACTCTAAAATTAAAGATATAATTCAGCTTAAATTATTGCATAGAGAGTTTGTTAATTGCACTGTTTGCAAGCTACGTGGTATATCTACTGTGTGATTAAATAAATAAGCCTTAATATTATTTATAATTAATTATTATTATTATTTACCGGTTGATACAAACCATGCGTTTTCCAGTTTTCAGATACATTATCTCTCTCAATTGATACAAGGTGTGATGTTACATCTTGATCATCGTTTCAGATTCCGTTCTATATCGCTCTAAAAAAGTTCGTCGATCATATTAAAAGCGGACTACCTATCGACAACGATGAACAATTCCGATTCGAGGTCGAAAACACCAGGAAACACAAACGATTATAGTAGAAACAGCGAACATTCGTACTAACCAAGATTTAGTTCGGATGCCGTATCGCTAACAATCTAAGTTGCTCGGACCCCTTTTGAAGACAGCGTTAATATTATGCAGGTTGACATTTTTATCGACTGAAGTAAATTACAATGTTGAAAAGATCAGTATATTAGCTGTGTGTTCTTATAAGTGAAGTTCTTTATACAAACACCTGCTAGACGATATATACGATCAGTGGATACCCGAATATCCGAGTCATATAGATTTGAGTTGTTATAGCAACAAAAAAAATAGTCATAGTTACACAACTACATGCTCATGGCCTGTACGACTTGAATAACGAGAGATGTGATATTAATAAAGTTTATTTGACTGATTTAAGTGCTATCTTTGTTCTTTATGTAAATACAGACCAAATAATGTAATTCATAATTCTTTTGTCCAGTCAATCAATCATGCGTTCGTAAAACGAAATGTGTCAATCATAATTAATGAGATGATAATTTCCTCTTTTTACATTTAAAACTTATGAAAATATATTCGAATTGATCAGATTTGAAGGAAATTGTGCTGATCGCTTTTTCATTAGTTGCAATGATTGCAATGTAGCGACCATTATTGTAGCAATATCCAAAGCGAGAAACAAAAGTAACAAATAATCCCATAATGAATCACTATATAGCGTGGGCTTTCTTGCTAAGACGTTAAGCTCGGATCATAATGTTAGAAATCATAAGGCGGAATTTCGTTGTCTGCTTTTAGCTGTATTTCGTCAGCTGACTGGGTTGAGATTTACCACCGGCGAACTGACCAAATTCGAAGAAGAACCGGAGGAGCACTGATTGACAAGTGAGTTGGACTGGCAGCTGAAGCGAATGTTCAGTATTAGATCTTGTTTTTGTGCCTTTCGTTATTTTTTTAACAAGTAATAACTAAATATAGGCTGAACCTGCACGACTGTCAGCAATTCCCTGCATCGGACTAGCGGTGTATAGGGGAGAATCCTTGTCCGAACTTACTGTATAATGCGGCGCTTAAACAGCGCCAATTTATATGAACGAAGGCCGGATTCGTTTTGTGTGTCGCTGCGTACGGGGGAAACTGCCCGATGCATTATATCCGAAGTAAAGAAGCAACATTTGCTCTACGCCCGGGGTTTCGACCTGTATTATAGTGCAATTGATTAAACGGGCATGTTGTTATGGAACTTTGGCTAAAAAATATGTTAGCTTTATTTTCAGTTGAAATAATAAATGACAGCGCAGTATTTGCTCTAAATTAGCAGATTTCGGAGATATACATTTGCATTATATATGTTTGTGCTTCGCTTGTCGCTGAGTGGGACGACGCATATGGTGCATTGAACAAACCTGACCCGGTCAGCTGACTCCTATTTGCTTCGGTGTTCACTATTACTATATAAATGTGAAACATAGGTAATTTTACTGATACTGTCTGACCAGGTGCTCGCGGGCCTCCGTGGTAAGTTATAACGTTGATTTCCAATTGTGGAACTTACAAAGTTCAACAAACGCTAATTCGATTCAAGGCCGATGCTGCACCGCAACTATAATTAGAAATGGCTTAATTGCACGCTCAAAAAACACGAAGAGTGTAAATACATTTTGGTAATCACCGCGTAAGAATGATGACTAGAGAAAGAAATGTATGATGCGTTATATGTGTACCTCGTTAGATATAGGAGATAATGTGGCCTGATGATAAACCCAATTGAAAAACCATAGTTTGTCCTCCTCTTTAGATCAAGTTGGTGGGGTCGTATTTATATTACCTATATAACAGTAGGCGTGATTGTTTTTAATGATTTCGTTCTTCCTTTTTATTCCAAAGATCCCGAAGCCCTCTTATTGGAGATACGCCTGCGTGTCCAGCGATGATGTAAGAATGGGTGATTCGGTGGCAGCTGAACAGACCCTCCATCTATTTGAATGTCTAAACAAACTAAAAAATGCACTGCATCGTAACACCACTAACGTCAGCGTCGATCCTATTATTAAGGATCTTCTTGAGCTTAATTATGAGGTAACTAAAACTGCTAGTCTACTTACTAATAATGACGATTATAATGCAATTAAAAACGTCTGATAAGCCCAGAAGGATGATAAAGCTAGAAATACATGGTCGAAAGGAAAAAAAAGAAAAAAATACGTACGATTGCGTAAGCATTTTCCACAACAGATGTTATAAAAGTTGCCGTTGTTTAAAAAAATGTCTATTCCGAAAGAAATCACGCTTTTGTGTTTTTATGTTCCGCAGATACCGTTTTTGACATCCGATGTTGGCTCCGATTTACTCCGGATATGTCTTCTACATTGTGATGGCCTAAAGTTCTCGGCAACAACTGCCGAATTGACCAAGCAACTTATCTGGGCACTTCAGACATCGCAGGCACATATTAATAACAAAAACTTTTTTCAATTTCAAACACTGAAAAATTATTTTTTCGTCATTTTCACAGATCTTCCAGTTTATGCGGGTACTTTTTAGAAATATTGAAAATCCTATTAATTACGTGCACGGCATGCCTAACATACAAAGAATTTATTAGGCGTTTTTAAAAAGCATTAAGGGCGCCCACAAAAATAATTATTCCGAGCTTCAGATTAATGACTTTTCTATCCGGCACTTGATCTTCAGGGAAATCAGCTCGATTTAGATGACCGCACACTTTTGAAGTTAATTCATTTTTGCCTTCGTGATGTCCGCCAGCTTGAAGTGCCTCAACTCTTGCTTAGCTTCCACACGCTTGGTAAGTAGATGTTGTAGCCATAGACCACCAACATATAATTGGCTTCCGCCTTAATATTATTTGACTCTATCCTTATTTACATTTACTGTAGGAATATGCGACTTTCGGTGGCATTTACCGAGTTTTACTTAAATATTCTCAACATAAATTGGCACTGCAGGCAACTGATTAGGTGCTAGTTGAGCCGTAGCCAGTCTTATATTTAGCTTATCAAAAACAACTCTTTTATTGTGGCTACGACGTAAAATGGTCTCTGCCTAAAATGGTTCCCTGAACTCTTTTGCGTGTCTACTTCGAAAACCAGTGTCCTGTGATCCTCACCTGGCCGGTGTTGCGAGTTCCAAAACAGTTTGACTTCTGGCGTCTTTTGGATACTGAGTCTTTCAATTATCGTGGTTTGCTTTTTCGCCTTGTTATGGACCCGCTTGCTTTATTTGATGATAACTCGATTTATTGTCTTTCTTTTCCGACTGCGTGGTTGTACTGTTTGTTTTCGATTTTAAAATGCACTATGAGCTTATAAATGACTGTTAATATTTCTCAACAGAAACACTTGGTAAGTATTTTATGGACATAACTCATCATCACTGGACTACGAAGATAGTTATGCTTAATCCGAGCTTCTGTTCCCGGAAATGGTCAGCAGACCGTAGGAGTGGTGTAAAGCTCCTTTGTGTATATACCTTATAGACGGATAGGATGTTGGCAAAAAGAGATAAAAATGGAGAATATTACTGTATGCATCGTTTTCATGTATAGAAAAATAAATTTCTGTCTTATCGAGTTAAAATTTGGAGTAAAGTTACCAAGGTCTCAAGATGGAGTGGAAATGTGGGATTTTGAAAAAAAAAAACAAAATTTAACATGTATCGATTATATAGATATGCGTCAAACGATAGGCCGCTGCAGTGTATTCATCAGCCCCCATATTGCTGTCGTAGCCTAATGAAGACATTTTTCCTCATTAGGTACCTTGGTGTATCAGAACAGTCATCGTCTGGAATCCGTGTGGCTGGAACTTTTCACCGTGCTTAAATCATGCCTTGCCATAAACGAGTCGAATGTCGCTGTTCGACACTCCGCCCTTAAAGTACTACAAGTACGCATTACGTATTGATTTGTTATTGAACTACAATTCGTATTAGCTACCGGTCTTTGATTAGATGCAAAATATTGGCTCAATTGGGAGCTCAGCCATCCACAGCAAACAGTATATATGCATACATGTAGGACACAGACTTATTCTTTCTACAAGTTCGGTTATTCGAATCCTTTAAGATGTATTCAACATTATAACTTAGAATAGAATTGTTCTGATTCTTCTGTAATTTTTGTTTAATTTTAGGCTTTGACAATTCGCCGTGGGGGTCCTGAAGATTTTGAGTACCTTAGTCCTGAACAGGCTGAAGCAATTTCATCCTTAATCATTGATGGAGTTGCAAATATGCTCATGTCCGCTGATGAGCTGATGCTCTGCAAGGTAGGTGACTGCTAGCATTTTCGTATTCGCACTCCAACATGATCAATACTTAAATGAAACAACTTAGGCTACCCGCATGTGAGCTATTCAAAACTAACGCGAGATTGGAGCAACAACATCTAATGTAATACCATCAATTGACAATGACGCTCGTTGTTTTAATTAATTAGTATCTAGATTTGTAAGGGTGTACTACGTATCCTGAGCCAAACGGTATTGTAGTGTTTATCTAATGCCACGTGCCTGAATTCTGTATTGGCTCCGTTTAGGTACTGCAAGCTTCTATGAAGACGCTCCTGAATATGGCAACCGCGCAGGTTCCATTGCCCGCTAATCAGTTAGGTTATCTTCTTGGTTGGCTGCGTCATCTGACATTTCTCGGCTTTCCGGGCTATGCGCAGCGGCCCATCAAAAACTTCGACCTTTTTCCGTCACCCGTCTGCCATCAGCTTCCACAGGTGGATCTTAAGGATGGCGAGACGAGTACTAGAGACAACAAACCAGTGATGCGTCGCTCCAGAGTAAATAAAAAAGCTCGGAAAAGTATGTAAATTACAGCACCAAATACTGAGGACATGTGCTTCTTTCTATTCTTTCTTATTCTTGTTTTAAAAATATTTATTGAGGATTATGGTTTTAGCTGTTTGTAGCAGTCAGTTTTACAGGTAGAGGTTACGTCAGTCGTAAGATAAAGGTTAATAAATTGTTTCTCCGTGACAGTCATAATATATAAATACTCTTCATAATTTTTCATTTTAATTCGTGAAATCCTGCATATACATGAACCTTGAAAAGCTATTTGGTAACAATATTATTGCATCCTATTTTTGGTCAATAGGTGGGCAGACAACCTATTCGAGTAAATACACAATACATTGTATATATTACAGAGGAACCCCGTAAGGACGTAGGGGGCGGACAGCAAAGTGTCTATCATGACAGTCCTTCAGAAGACTCGGACACTGGAGGAGCAAGTCCATCTCGTATAGGACATCAACAACCTCCTTGGGCAAAAACGGATAGTTCCGATTCAGAAATGAGTGATGTTGAGGGATCTGCAGGGCTATGGACTGTGAATGGAAGTTCGACGAATATCAGCCCGCTGACATTGGCTGTGCGAGTGAAGGCTGCCAAGGCAAAAGTTCGCCAGTTAGCGTACGATACAATTCGTATGTTATTGTTAAATATCGACAAAAATGAAAGATTTGGGTAGGCTATTAGAATTCATTTCACAATAAAAGCTTAAAAATTTTATCTGCTGCGAGAAAATCCACTGATTAGTTCCCGGTCATTTGTTATCGTAGATTCTGTTGAAGTATATTGTTTCGAGAAAGAGTGTTTTAAACGATAATGTCTTTGGAAATTATAGTAAAAAAATCCAAGGTAAATAGCAAAAAAAACATGCTTACGTATATTACGTATTCTTTTATTGCTTCTCTATTATTATGTATTCTCCATTGGACGAAAGTCCGTACAGAAAGAAAATTAATATGCCACATTATAGAATTATCTGATGAAAAACCAAGGATTGTCACCATTATGACAACCTTAATGACAAAAATGTTAGCTTTGTAACTTATCAGTTTTTCCTGTTTCATTTATGTTCATCCTTGCAGATATGTCCTAAACTTTTTACCGCAGCAGTCGGGCAGTCTAATGCGTTCAACGGAACATACTCTCGTGCTATCCATGCTTAAGGACCCATCGGCGCACGTGCGCAGCTCAGCGATCAACGTTCTCAAGGATTTTGTTTCATACTCAAAAAACTACCTGATTTTGGCATGCGAATCTGTTCACGCTACATCGTTCACATCAATCTCTGAAGTCATGGCTATTGTGATCAGTGAACTGCATCGAGCCCTGCACCTCGCTTTGTTAGCCGAGCAAATTCCCATTTTTTTGGTTCCATTGCTTAGTTGTCTTTCCCTCTTGATTGGGGCTAGTCCATACTCACGATTGAAGCCCATTCTCATTACGGAAATGTGTGCCGATCTCAAGTTGCTACTGCAAAATAACAAGTACGAACAGGTGCGAGTTGGAGCTCTGACCTGTCTCGGCGGAGTGGTTAGCTACCAGCCATCACATGCCGAGATCGTTCGGTGTCTCGGATTAGAGAGTGACCATTGGCTGGAAAGGCTCTGCATCGAAAAATTATCGCCGTGCACGGGCGAGGTCAATCAGGTCAAGCTTGAGGTATTGCAGACGCTGTCACTGTTAGTTGCTAATCACTTCGAACACTGTAAGAATGTTTTCGACCACTATATTCAGGCTCTCAACTGGTCACTTACAGATCCCTATGGACCGGTGAAAATTCACGGTATGAAATTGACTGCGGCGTTGGCAAAGCAAATTTCTGATTTGATTACAGGCCAGAAAGACGAGCAAAAACAGTTGGGGTGTGAACTAGGCCGGCTAATGTGGAGGGAATGTTTATTTCAGGGTGTAATGCAGTGTTGTTTGCAGAGCACTGGATCAGAGGAAACGACTGAGCACGGAGTTCGTGAACAGCAAGTTCTTCAAAGAGAAACGTTTACAGCGCTTGCCAACATCGGTGCCGAGATGTGGGAAGATCTACCACAGCGAAATCAAAGATTCTGTATCTGTGTCCTCCTGGCACAGGCGCGTGACACCACAGACGATACGGCAGCGGCCGCGGTCAGGACCTTGGCTTTTTTTTGCACATACAGATACATGGTTCAGGATACGATCTTTCTTCAAGATGTCGGTGAACTCTGTGTAGCTCTCTTGAAAAAGAAAACTAATATGTCACTAAAAATGAAGGCTTCGTGGGCGTTATCCAACGTCTGTGACGCTCTGTGGACACTGCGTATTTCTGAGCCTGAACGCTTCGATGTTGATATTAACACTGACTTCTATACTAGCCTTTTAGAAACTTCTGTGAATACATATGCTGAAAAGGATTCAATTCGAATTAATGCCGTGCGATCAATGGGCATATTGTTAGGTATGGGAACTAGTAGGTACTTGTCCGTCGATGAACGTCTCATTCGTAAAGCGATCGAGCATCTATTGCAGAGTGCCACGTATGCGGGGGTTCGTTTCTTTAAAGCTAAGTGGAACGCTTGTTATGCCATTGGCTGGATGATGGCGAACGCGCATACACGTTGCATGTTGGATGTGCCGACAGCTATGAAGACTCTCAGCGACAACCTTATGAACTGTGTCAATCTCAAGGTACAAATTGCCTGCATTTCCGCGCTCGATCAGTTATCCGACTGTGAGGATATTGAGCCCGAGGTACGGTTTGGTGCTTTCATCACGTTAGTGCAAAAGGTCGAGCAGGTTCCTGCCATTCAAGTTGACTACAAAGAACTAAAGCATCTACAAAGCGTTAAAGAACAATTGAGTCTAGCCCTTATTAATTACTTAATAGTAGCCGGCGGCGAGGGCCAATATCTAAATAAAATGTTTAAGCAATTAGAATCGGTTCGAGACGCTGCTGAATTACTGCTTAAAAGTGCCATGAGTTGTGCTAGCGTGAGAGAAAAATTAAGTGAACTTTTTGAATCCGAAAAAGGCCTACGAGTGGAAGGTAGCCTTCCGAACACAAAGGGACATTTACGACAGGCATTTGAGCTGTACGCATTTCAGATATAGTTAATCAGAAGTTTGCGAATTATATATGATAGAGTATCTTTTTTTGCAATCGTTACAAACCATTTGGAATTGTACACAAGCAGATTTACTCGGTGCGCGCCGATGAGAAACAATTGGTCCCTTGAATAGGCCAATCAAAAAAAGAAAAAAAGCATTGTTGTCCCGTCCCATGACTTAGCGATTTCGTATATATATGACTAAATCGGACACAGAGAGAAAAGATTGGAAGCAGCATTTCTATACACCCGAAGCACATATAAATAGAATCGAAGAATAGCTATTTATTGACAGTAGGAGGGCGCCATCTTCACGTCACACTTGTACCACTACTATGCCGATACAATGTATTCAGTTTATTTGTAAATCAGTGTCTCAGGTAAAATTATCATAATAGTAGTAATAATAAACTTTGGTCGTTGATGTGGAAGCATCAAGAGAACGGCGAACCTTAATTTTCCGTCGAGCAAAATAGAGACATTTAGCACCTAATTAGATATTAGTATAAAAATGATGTGTACGAGCATAAATCCTAAGACTGGGCTACACCTTTATTTGGGTCAACTAACCACATAACTTACAATTGAACAACTAACAACTATATGGCTTGCAGGGTCTTCACAAAAGTATGTATAATATCGCAATATAAATGTGGAGAGCACATTATAATAGAATATGTACATATGTTGCTTAGGTCGACACTGTTCTGCTTGTTTCTAGTTCTCTTGAAGCTTAATGTCCCACTAACTTGTACATGAACGCTTGGGATGTGTGTTGACGTTTAAACGATCATTTTTGCTATTTACTGCTGTTTTAGTGGTAACTAAAATATAGCTAGACGAACGGTCAGTTTAAACTACGTATTGTGATTTTTCTTCCTAAATCATTTAGGCAATAGGTGCAGTAGTGTTCCTAACTGATTTTCTTTAACTAAACGGGCTCTCTGATGCGCCAAAAATGAGCGTACTTTGAAATGTGCATCAAAGGTAAGTGGCGACAAAGGGAACTCAATATTAATACGAGCATAAGTTAGAATATTACAGAATATGGAACACTACTAAGTAATCTAAGTAATCGGTCGTGTAATTATCAATAATAGCGTTATAATAAAGAAAAATTGATTGAGATAAGAGAAATGAAGAATAAGATGAGATTGAAGGTTATTTTTTTTATTAACGTTTATTGAGGTGTGAAATCGATCAAAATCCAGTATTTAACTGTAAATAACGTTTCGCCACATAAGAAATTCCAGGTATAGAGCAAGTACGTCTACGTAAGTGGAACTGTCGAACTTACTACATTATGGTATTTTTCATTAAAGTAGACGAGGATAACTAACTTGAGCATATCGAATGAAATGTTCAGGGTAGGTTCGTGAAAGTGACCACGAAAAATTGCATATATTTTTTTAAGGAAATATCGATATAGAAAAGGAGGGAATGTATTGCAGAAAATGTAGACAAATGACATCTTTACCGGAAGCTAGTTTTGCGGTCGGCGCCGTTACATACCGTCTAATTCGATTTACGGTTATCAACTATGCTGTTTTGTCGAAACGGCCGGGGGCTCCGGTGAGTCAATCCTTTAAAGTGCGGGCCCTAAATTATCATCAATCTTTAGGTCAATCTTTTTAAACGTTGTTTGGTGTGTATATGAGTTGCAAGATAGAGTGTTCTATTTTCTCAGTCTGTCACAGCTGGCGTTAACGATGAGAGCTACGGATTTCTCGAGCCTGTAGTCAAGGCGACAGCAGTATGGCTTTCGCTGTAACTTTGGGCGTCCATTCATAACTTGCGAAACTGCTTCGGCTGATGCTTTGCTTGATTAGCTTAGACTCGATAGCATGGAAGACGTTTATGGGTTACATTACTTTTTTCTATCAAGTGAATTTGTTGACAGCAAACTTTTGGTTTCTTTCAAAGCCGCCTTACTCTACAGTATACCTGAATTTACTTGCTGCTATGAAGAGTTGCTCGACAGTTGTAATGAGCTTCAGAACGAATGAGCAATATAATAAGAGCAGTTCAAAGTATACTAGGATCCCCCTATTAAATGGGTTCCGCTTTCTTCAATGCGGTACTTATTCAGCTGTGGTCTATTCTTACTAGGTAGTCGGAGCACTTTTTGAAAGGATTGCAAATGGTCTTGGGTGTTATGCACGGTGATAACAATATCATGTCGTATCTTATGAGCCTTCGTAAAGCGGCAAAAACAACATCCATCGCCTCCTGCTGGCGAACGGGTCCCAATGCAGCAGTGCCTGTGTTTAAAAGGGGGTCTGCTTTTACGTACTAGTGACATTTTAGGATCCTTGCTTATAGTTCGTTCCTGATTCCTTCGAGCCTTCAAAGGTAAAAAAATTACTTTCAACGCTCCTATTTTCTTTTCAAATCTTTTTTCGTCAGTCTGTTAAATAAGACTGTTGAATTACGTAGCACAACCGCTACAGTCTTTTGCTCTGTAATGGCCAACATTCTGTTTAGTTTTCAAGGATGAATGGTCATTTATCTATTCTTTGTACCCATTTTATAATAGTATGGAACTGATTAATGTTATATCTAACAATATATAGATTTCGCAGTACAACTGGAGGACGTCATTAGAGTCACAAATACTCTGAGAAATTTATTTTTGGTGTCTAGTAATAATAAATTCAAGTCTAGTTCTTCTGAATTGTTTCCAAAATAGTGGATTTTAAGCGAATGCTTTCCATTTAAAGAGTGTGTATTCTTTGAGGACTATTCACTGCCACGAAAATAATGCCGGTTTCCATAACAATTGCTACCCGGATAGTGTGTACATGAGAGTAGCAACATTAATAATTTTCTCGGACTTTTCTCGGAGAAAAACTGCTTACCTCCTTTCATATGATTTTGTTTAGGTTTTGGTAATTTGCCTTAGAAGCGCTAAAACATTTTTAAGCTAACAAGTGATCACAACTAGATCCGCTATAATAGGCTCACAAGATTTTAGCTATAATATCGTTTTTTTTTTTTACTTGGGACCCTTAATCATCTTGATGGCGGCGGTTGGTCTTCCAAAAAACTTTTACATTATATTGTAAAGCTGATCTAATCGAAAATAGCCTAGAGTTAAACAAAGTCTAACAAAAATAATGTATTCACGTTGCGTAACACGAATCCCGATACGCTCGTACAATTCGAGTGCCAACCATCTGGGAATAGATAATTAGGCAGATTGGGCTTTAGTAGGTTTTCCTTCCAAATCTTTTTGTTACATAGTTTCCTTTAATTGGTTAGACATAAAAAGTCCTACAAAGACTTAGTTAGCAAAAGTTTAACATCTAAGTAAGAACTAAAAGATCAAAATGATGTCTTTATTAATTGTAGATACATTATTACCTCATTTTAACCAAGCGTTTCCTAATAAACAATGGAACGTTTTGCAAATAAATTATAAATAACTGGCCAGTAAAAGGGACATATTCATTGACATTCTATAAAAATTCTGATGCAGTCAACGTTGTAACGTTTGAAACGCTAAAAGCTTAAAGATCACGTATGTCTCGACTAGCTATGGAAAAAATGATTAAAACCACCAATTCATTCTCATTCGTATTTATCCTCTATGGGAATCTGGCCCATCTGTGCGCTGCACAACCCATCGTTCTTTCATGTCTGTACGATAAAAGTACAAAGAAACAACTGTTTCCATATTCCGTCTATACAAAAACCATATATAAGAAGAGCACGTAATAGATCGCATTTTCCAGCCTATATCCGATGCGGAAGTTAATGGCGAGATTTATAAATATCGTTAACGCATCGTGGTGGCTGTCCTGTTTGCCCAAGGACGATCGTATACGCTAGTACCAGTAATTTCTGACTTACTACAAGATATCATAAACGTTTTTTCCCTGCAAAATACAAAATCTTCAGTGCCGCAAGGTAGCACAATGGCGTCTAGTTGTTCTGTTGAATAACCGCTATGCGCGTGGTTAACTAGTTAAGCTCTTGATAAGACAAAAAGAAAGAAATTATCGGATGAATTATTAATTAACTATTAAGATTCATATTTTAGTCTTAAAATAGCGGGTAGTGTTCCTAGTGTACAAGTCAGCATTGCGTGTCGCTACTTTTCGCCATACAATGGGCAAGAGAATCATAGTTTTCGAGAACATGATGAGGGCAAAGTTGCCATAGCAACTGCTGCCACCTTCTAAACAGATCGGATTCTGGATTTGTGGGAATCATAATGCAGTCGGGAGCGCTGTCTGTGGAGCTGCCGTTTTACACCACGTGAGCAGTAGAGAGTTTCTGTGATCAATTGTCTTCGTCATGGCGAAAACGTACGCTTTCAGTTAATTTAGTTAGCACAACGGAATAATTTTATTGTTTGCGCCGTACGACAATTACCAATAGTAAGTAAAAATATAAAACGTTGTTTGCGCTGGTGGAAGTTTTGCATCCACGAATAATACCCTTTTAAAGATAACGTTCCGACTAGAGTTTGAATCATACCGAGGTCACAGCCAACGCCTACACGCATGAATCAAATGCAAGAGTTAAAGCAAATTAAATGGGTTTTTATTGCAAATCAGACACGATGTCAACCTAACGACACGTCGTATTTATAATATTTTCTATAGGTGTCTCAAAATAGGCAAACATCCATATACTGGTTTAACTATTAATTTACTATCCTCTAGTCGGATTTAGCTTACGCTAAACTTAAATGGGCATGCGGGGCCTAATTTGTTAGAAACTAGTAGCGTGAAGCGCTGCGTCTTTGTTACAGATGGGCATTTTGTAGCACTCCCGTTCGTAATCTTCAGTTTGAGTTGGCTATTCGTTTCAGTGAAGATTATAACAGTCGTGCTATTATGATGTCTTAACTATACAGAAGAGAAATTACGGTTCCGAAATGTGTTTCGCTAAACGACATTTAGTCGCCATAATGATACAGAAGAAGTAGATCAATGATTTTGGAATAGCTAAGGTGAAAAACATACACAAAATTGTCTGGTTTGAGGTAAGCGTCTTTGGAAAGGTTAATGTTCGTTTCGAGAAGGATGTTACGCCGAGCCGATGCAGAAGAGGATCTCTACGCCGGGTTCGATGAGGAAGCTCACCCAGCTTTTGACACTCAAACATTAGCCGTCGACGAGGCTTTCCAGCAGGCTGTCCAAAGTAGTCATGGGCGGGGACCCCCAACATCGTCTGGCAGCACTACGGCGTTCCGGCTGGCTACCGCCCGAAGCAGTGCGGCAATGCGACGGGGGGGTAAGGGTATCTGGACACACCTTAACCCTAAGACCCTTGTATCATTTCTACAAGATTTAGAATTTTCTCGAGATTGGAAAAGCAGTTGGTGACATTGGTATGAGTTTCACGGCTATCCAACTTCTTTATTCAAATATCACCTCGTAAAATGACGTATATCTCTTAAAAATTGGCTAACTTGAACGCAATATAGCGCTGTTTCAATGACTATAAAAGAGGACTAGCTATATCAACCAAACTCCTGTTACCGCTAAAACTAACTATAGCTTCTATGCGGACAAGTTTGAGCACCTCATTAACCCCGCACATCAAAGCCAAACAAGAGGTCTACTTGCCCTAAACAACTATATCTGCTTTTGGCGATATTGTGTTTTATGAATAGATTTCGTATACATATGTACACATTGACGATGTTATATATCTGTGTGGAGATTATCAATTTTATATCGAATGTTGACTGATGGATTAATTTGTCAAAATTTAGTTAAATAGTCGAACTTGGTTGCTTCTGCTAACTAAACGGGCTGTAGTGATTTATTTTTTAGGAGCTCAGCTTTTTCACAGTTAAATGCGATCCAGAGTGGAGATAAACTTGATTTGATATTTCGTGCAGATTCATTCAACGTTGTACTATATGTACCATTACATTGTAACACATTTGCGTCATCTATGTATGAGCCACCAGTTTCGTTTGGCGTTCATCAATAACGCGTAGTATGTGTGTGTGTGTGTGTACAAGAAAATATCTATGAAAGCATAAGTCATTGGCTTTGTTTTACACAGTGGTAACTCAGTTTCTTCATTATGACAGCAAATGTGTTGAGAATAAATGTGGCACTGGATTGCAAATCTCGTATAGCGTACAACTGCGTCGTAGGCGTCAACGCATCTGTACATCTGACATCCGATGAAATTCAATAAAAAATATTGCTGTTTTTTGTAGGGTTCGTAGGAAACTATTGGCAGCGAATGGCAGACAGATACGTGACAACCTAGTTCGTTTCATGAAGTCTTTAATCAAGACAATTCGACTTGAGTGAAATTGGTACTTTTTTTGTGGTTTGCTATTGCCTTAATTACATTGGAACTGATGGGTGGTCTTTTACTTTAGTAGGCACCGCCAATGGGCGACCAGTCACAGGCGGTGAGATAGCTCGGCCCGTGACGGCTGTTCGAGGTGCCGGCTTCCAGAGCGGGGCATCAGGCATTCGCGGTACCAATGTAGGTGTATTCGACCCTCTTAACCAAGCCAAGAGCTCACCCATTGTAACACTTCAGTTGAAAGATGAAAATGATCCTAAGGAGAGAATTAAAGACATGGAAGCGTGTATCAACTCACTGGTTGAGGAAAGTGTTAGAGATGCCAGTAAGCGAAACTTTAAGCTCGCGCTTGAAAAGGTAGACAAATTCTCTTATCGTAAGTTTATAGTAGGGATACAGAATAATAAATAGATATGTACTTAGCCGCTACTAATAGCATCTACGCAGATGTCGCCATTTTGCTAGGCGTGAACAGCTTCGCGCACATTGCACGCAGACCTTAATACAGCTAACTCGTTCAAACGCGTGCTTCCGTGATTGTATAAGTTATTCAGTTTATATGACGTAATGTAGAGCTAAATGCGGAGCGTGTACGTCTATTAAGCCAACCCGCATATGAACGTTGCCTACTGGAGGTCGACCTTATCGGCTAATGGTGCATACTGTAGCAGTCTTCGGACAATTAGGTTAGTTATCCTCTAGTTTTTCTATGTCCTCGTTTTTAATGCGGTACTTTTGGTGGCAGGCAAAAGAGGCCGCGTCACGTGACCGACAGTTGGCCAAGCAGCGAGAGCAGATTTTAGCGGGAAGTCCAGCGAACATGGAACTGAGCTTCTGTGTGAGCCTGAACCTGGCGCTTAGGTACACCGATGCCGATATGCTCAGCGAAGCTCTTGAAATCTATCAGGTTCGTCAACAGTTCTTGCCTTCAGTATACTCACTTTATAGGCGCGATAAACCTGGTAACAATGCTGAAATCTCAACTGCATGCACGTTTATATCTTCTGTGCGGCAGGATACTTGGATCGCAGGGATGACGGGAAACAGTTTCGATTTATTTTCTTGAACTTTATGTATCGCAAGTTGAAAGATTCGCATAATGAAGGTTATTTTGCACCACATGACAACAGCGGTATTCACTTTGTTCACAGGGCATCGTCCAAAACCGCGCGTTCTCCAATATTGGTCGTCTTAAACTAAACATGGGAAACATCTGCTTCATGCAGGAAAACTTTCCAAAGGCTGTGAAGTTCTATCGCATGGCACTCGACCAGGTAAGTTTTCATTCTCATGCCACATGAGTTAAATTGTGTAACGGTTATATGGCATAGTGGGGACTCGAACCTTGCCTTAGTATAGGCACTTCAAGGCACTTCAACTCTACCGTCAACGCCACAATATCAAAGGGCTGCAGCTTGTATTGGGCACTGAGGTTATGCAAATAAGAAAACAAGATTTTTATATTCTCGCGTGTTTATGCTACTGAAGCGACGACAACAAGCTGAACAGGAGATCAAGCTACAAGCACTCAGGTAGAAAAATTGATATTCGACTGACAACGAGATAATTTTTGTAATTTAATGAATTAATGGCAACAGCTCATATCGAAGACTAGTGCAATTTCTATACTTCTTACGTCGACCTACCCCCATACGGGGGTGTCCATTAAAGAACATGTTAACAAGAGCAAAATGCTGTTTTTCTATGCTCAGCCACGTCCCCTTGAGACGTAGGTTGAGCATAGCGGTAGTACGAGTTCTCGGAACATTTACATTTCTGCATTAGCCAAACAGATTACTTATACTCGTTTAGCGTTGATTCTATTTGCCACATTAAAGATCAAGTTATTTAAGCTTTTAGCGTGTAATGGGCCTTTAGTGCGGATGATGATGATGATGACGTTAAAAGGCATTAACCCGATGCGCAAAGATTAAACAGTGCTGAACATTTTCTCTATGTATGATAACAATACCACAGGTACCGAATATGCAGAAGGATCTACGAATAAAAATTCTGAAGAATATCGGTACTGCATTCGTTAAAATGGGCCAATTTGCTGACGCTATTACGTCGTTCGAGTACATCATGGCAGAGAAATGCGACATTCAAGCAGCGCTTCACCTGATTCTGTGTCACTACATGCTCGGCGATGTGGACAAAATGAAAAGGGCCTTCATTAAACTCTTGGATGTCGATAACGCATCGCTTGAACGTAAGATCTATTTATCGTATTCGTTTAGCCGTTGTCTAAATGGCTTTCGTGAGGGCTTAGGAGTGAAGTAAGCTCATAGGTTGATAAGAATCTGCGCCAGTATTATATAATAGTATCAAAGGGTACTAATAAAAGTTCTCTTACTGCAACAACTTACTGTATATTGACCAAAGATAGAAATACAGGTAGTTCAGGAAGCTATGTTAACGGTTGCAGCGACAGAGCTGGCTGGAGGTCCACCACGAAATGATCTCCTTCATAAAATGGAACAAAAACGGAAGAGAGATACCGAATTCACTATCATGACGGCCGCCAATCTCATTACACCTGTGAGTTACTTCTGCCTATCACGGTTAATACACCTATTCTACTAGATATATACTAAGATGTCCGTTATAGATTTGTTTACAAAGGCTTCATTGGCTGCGCCAGCTATTGTACAATATCAAAACACAAATATGGGACAAAAACTAGAACGGTAGATAAACAAGTATACAGTTGTGTGACAAAGATATTTTGAAGGCGGCGGCTAGCGACATTCGACTTACTATAGTTGCGTGAGACGTTAGTATGGTGCTGGGAAAAATAAAGGTCTGGGTATAAGGAATTTTGTTTGCGGTTTTTTTCATTATGTTTGAGTTAATTTTGTTCTTAAATACCAAGCTATTTCTTCTTATTGTAGAGTTACTGTCTTTTGGCTCCTTATCGCAACACGGTGAAGAGCCGAAGTAGAATGTTAGGTAAAGGGTAAAAAACACACGTGATTAATGCTTACGCCCGCAATATCTACTACTGTGCGCCTAAATAGGTCATCTTCCCGACAGCAGCTGAAGGTTATGATTGGTGTATCGAGCAGATGAAGGCGTCAACGAACTTCTCGTATCTGGCGTCGGATCTTGAGCTTAATAAAGCAACGGCATTTTTGCGCAAGCGAGAATTTGGCAAGGCTATCGAAACACTGAAAAGCTTCGAAAAAAGAGATAACCGGAACGTATCGGCGGCCAACAATCTCTCATACCTCTATTTTATGCTGGACAAGAGACAGGCCGAAAAGTATGTATCGACATGTAAGCGGTTGTTTTTTTCTTATCACTGTCTCTATTCCCAGTAAAATAGTTTCTATATGTCGTGCAGATATTTCGATCGTCAATTATAATGTCTATTCAAGGTATGCTGACGCTGCCATCGCCATCGACAAATATAACGCAGCTGCGCTAGTGAACAAAGGTAAGTCTGGCTAGCAGTGAGTACCATTTGATATTAACTGGGTGAGTCTATTGGAGAGACGCTCCTCCAGATTCAGAAACGAGTTCTTGTCTACGATAGCTCTGCTACGACAAAGCGTATCGATATCTGGTCATTTCAGTTGACAGTATCGCAATTTCAGACGGCTCCAATTAAAACTATACGGTGCACACAGCAGTTTATTATATTCTTTGGTTCTACGTAAGGGGCATGTTCCAAAGGCAAGCAAGCGTATTAGGTTACTACATCACACGTATTACTGCTTCGTTTAACATCGGCAGGGAATTGTTGCTTTAGTCGAGGTAACTTCGGCCAAGCCAAGGAGTATTACGGCGAAGCCTTGCAAGTAGAAGCAGGCTGTGTTGAAGCGCTGTATAACATTGGTCTTTCATGCGAACGTCTAAAAGAACGCGAGCAGGCACTGGACTTCTTCCTTAAATTTCAGGCTATCGTTGGCCTCTATCCACAAGCGCTTTACAAAATAGGCCAACAGTTCGAGTATGCAGGGGATGTTAATCAAAGTATGGAATGGTACGAATTCTTGCTATGACCTGATTTGAATTTTGAGTAGCTTAATTAAATCTCCGCACAACGATGGCTTTATAGTGGCGTCATATATGGAGCAAATAAAGTAAATATAAAATAGGCGATTTACTGTTAGAATTATTGGCTAAGGAGTAGCAACAAGATAGCTATTAATGTGAATAACGCAATGCAATTCAAATCTGTAATACAGGTATCATCAGGCATCGACTCTTCTCCTCAGTGATCCAGATCTCCTCAACAAACTTGGCGCTGTGTGCGAGTCTCAGATGGATGATATCCAGCAAGCGGCCCACTATCATGGAGAAGCTGTGCGCCACTATCCTTCATCGTTGTCAACTCTTGAATGGCTGGGAGGCTATCATGCAGAAATGCACGCCTTCGATGAGGCTGTCCGCTGCTTTGAAAAAGCTCAGCTTGTGCAACCTGCTGAACCTAAATGGCCACTATACATTGGATCCTGCTATATGCGGTCGGGACAATTTGATGACGCTCTTCGTTGCTATGAAAGTAGGACAAGAAAGACAGTGACATATTTTATCAAGAACTAAATAAATGATAACAATATAGGAAAGAAAATTAAACTTTGACTCAAATTGTAGCCACTTTGTAAATAACCAAAAATAGGTATTGTAGAAAGGTCTCTCGATTTTAAATCCTTACCTGAATGGCTCGAATAAGTCACGGACAGTGCTCTTTTAATATTCGTCTATACGTCAATTTTTTCTCATTTGCACTTGCAGATGTCCATCGAAAATTTCCTGAGAACACTGACTGTTTGAAAATGCTGGTAAAAATCACCGGCGATTTAGAACTAGTCGAATACGAGGAATATGTGACTCGCCTGAAGAAGGTTGAAAAGCTAAAAGAGGCACGGGTTCAAAGCGGCCGCACGAGCGGCGGCCGTCGCAGAAAAATGGTTCAAGGAACGGCACGATCCATTGGATCTGCCGAAGCGGTTCAGTCCAAAGTTGCCCAAGAAACCTCGATGCCCGCAGAAGTCGAATTCGATGATCTTGACGATGATTTTTTGCCGTTGTAAACCCGATCAAGACACGGCTCTACTATAGCGAGATGAAAGACTTAATTACGAGGATGCATGTCTTTGCCGTGAATAAAATATATTGATCCACGGTTTATTCTATAGCAATAAAGATGTGTTTTTTTCATCTAGTAACTACGGCGAAGGAGCGTTACGAGATAGAGCATTGCTTATAGGACGTACCAACGTTTATTTGTGTCGTAGATGGCATATTCAGTCTAGATGAACAGGCACCGCAGCAAACAAGGATGAAGCAGCCAAAGCGATTAGTATCGAAAGTGCTCTCAGAGTCGAACGACAAAGAATGAACGGTTTTAAGTTTATATGTCCTACAATAGACCAACACTATGCACAGGAAGAGTCCTGGCAGACTGGCGTTTCCGCACATTTTTCTGTTCTGGCTGACCTTGAACCCTGTAGGGTGTTATCATTGCGTGTACTGGAGGATAATTGCTGCAAGTTCGTTACATACTAATTTATCTATGGCGAAATGCATACGGCTCAATATTTATATGATTTGTAGAAAAACATGGTTTTAAAATCTGCTACCTAGTAAATTTCAAGACCATATAGAATATCAGCTACTTATTTCTCAATTATCGGTTGGTATCAATGAAGTGCCCGCACGGTACTACCCTTATAGCACGGCAGTAACTGGCGAGTACCTGCTGGAAAAATAACGGCCCCCTATTTATGGTATTAGATATAGGTCCTTTATAGCGAGGTAGAGGTGAAGTAAAATGAAATAATAATTTATTTTTTTGCAAAGCTCAACGCCGTGTCAGCGATTCCAGCAGACGCACGCTGGAAGATTGGCTACGGCTAACCAATTCTATGCCCCTCCCCAAAACATATACATTTATTTAAGTAATTGAACAACTATCATTAATTACTAATTACTAAACTATCATTTATACCACTTGAAGTGAAGATTCAGTGAAGTATTATCTTCAATATTTATTAGATTCGTTTTACGTTTGTTTCATTATCATCACGATTATTATGTCAGCATCATTGTTAATATCATGTTCATATCATTATTAGTTGTTTAATTAATTTACAGAGTACTTGTCTGGTTTGATGCGTGCTCCGACAATACACGGGCAGAACCCTTCATCTTCCCACATAATTTTTCGGACACATCGACGACTATAATTTACATTAACGTAAAACACTGTACACACTTATGCTGGAGTAGCACGATTCCGGTGGGTCCTTCCGACAATGAGCAGGCGCCAGAAAGATCCTGGAACATTTCTTCATTTTTTCCACATATCCGTAAAAAGGTCTCTGGTATAGGATAGTACTCGAAGCCTTTATGCGCTAACCGGCTGACCTTTCTCGTTCAAGATCTTCATTAGCGGCTTGAAAGTGAAACTGGCCAACGACGCTGAATTCGAGTTAGGCTGATATGCTTGACAGTATTAGGTAGCGTTATACCACTATAATTTGAGTATGCCGATCGAGGTTCAGGACGCGATCCATGACAACCGAAGTCATACGACTTCGATTGACGACAATGTTGCCTGGCGATAAACAGCCTAACTAAGCGATATTCGTGCAGCAACAAATGGCCAGGTAATGTCCAATGGGGATTTTATCAAGTGTTCTAGAATGTGGATTTGAAGGTGCTCTTTTAGCCAGGTGCTCATTCAGCTGATTCAATTAAACGTCTGTTTCTAATGGGTGTTTCATATTCGGACGCAGGGCCCATGACCCGAGCGCGTAATATATTCCATATCTATCTATTAATTAGCTCTTATATTGAGAAACGCTAACCGAAACACGCGCAGCAAGTGGCATAAGTGCGAGACAGATGCGTATACTTGACGCTGGATTGATATGCTTGCCGTGTTCTGCGTTTGTTATTGTCTTATCAAATTTGATTATGTTCGTGTTCAAGTACGCCTAGATGGAAGACAATAGGCGGGCCTATCGCATTGCTGACAACTCTGTGGTCGACAAAATTCGTTCCTCATTTTAGAAGCCTACGAAATGGGCTACTAGTCTTACTCAATATAGATAGCTGGTAATACAAAATTACCCAACAAATAGACCTAGAAAACATTTGGCAAACGATTACCCCCTTAGGATATTCGCTCCTCTTCCCTTTATCTTTCTCGTTCCCTGTCATATTTTTAATTTGTTTTCGTCTGTTTTTGTGTCAAAAACAACACTTGCTAAGCTTCGTTATTTTTATGTGTTTTTCTATCGTCTCCTTACCGAGCTCCTATCTCCTTTTCACGGTTCCAGGACGCAGGGCTTTTCTTTTCGTCCAATAATTTATAATATATCATATCGTTGATTAATTAGCCTGGCGACTTCTCGGGATCAATACATCATCATAATCGTCATCGCCACCACTGACACATCGTTGTTGTTCTTGTTGTTATCATCACTAATCGATCGAGTACTTTTTTTTTTACTACAATAAATGTCGCTAATCGCTGCTGACTAGCGGAACGTCTACTAATACGTATTTACTTATTTTACTTACATGTATGTAGCTCGTGCGCGCATATTAATAATCCGTATCGAAAAGCTTTCAGAATCTTCCCACCCTCACCAGATCTCTCTCTGTCCTATCCTCTCCTGTCTCTGTTTCCTCTGTATGAGAAACAGATCTGTCGCCGGCCCATACGTCCGTTTAGAATAGTATTTGGCATTAACAGCAGCATTAGCACTAGGAATATCAGTAGCCTTAATGGTTAGGTAAAATCAGCGGTATTGTTTTATAAGTGCCTTATTAGTACGCTGTTGTCACCGTTTTTACTATTATTATTACATATAGTATTAATATTTTTAATATTATTTGTTTTCATAGTAATCTTCGTTTTTCTAACTGTGCATTGTTTTGTTTGGTGAGCATCCCGTTTTGATAACTGGGCTGGAGTGCTCTGGAAGTAACGACCTTTCTAAGCTTTCGTTGCTGTTGGTATTATTATCATTATTACTTGATCAGCGTCTGGTGCGTGTTCGTCTGAGAAATTTTTCGTTTTTTAATGTCGTTGTACCCCAAGAACAACTCGCACAAACCCAGTAGCTTTCGTAGCTGCTAAAGCTTAGTAGTTGTCGCTGGCCGTTACAGCGACACGAAGGTATCTCATTGAGCAGAAACTTATGCCGAAATCTCTTGCAAGAGAAAAAGTTCCTTTCCCACTTTGAACAGTGGGCCCTCGTGATTTTCTCTCTTGTTCTTATGTATCATATGTTGTCAGTCGCTTTCCTCGTGTACCACAAAAGGAAAAACACTTCTCAGGCAGACAAGGTAACGAAGTATATAAATTCGCATTGTTGACGCGTTTAGGAAACCGATCGCGGTGCTTGCTAAGCCGAGAACAGATTCCTCCGTTAGAAAAACGATCTTCCACGTTCGGAAATCGCTTAATTTCAGCGCCAAGAGTAAAAACAGCGGATAAACCATTTAAAGTGTACGCAGCTCTAGCTAGACAGTTGTAGATAGTAGATACACTTACCATCACTATTTTCACAATGAACATAATAGTATCACGTATTCTTTCTATATCTCTAGGCGTTCAATATGTACAACAAAGATACAATCAAAAGCAAAGCAGGGAGCCGTAGCACTGAAGCTTGCTTTGAAGATTCGGAAGCTCGAACATGGAATGGTGGTGCTCCTGGAACAATGAAACGAGTTCTGAAAATATGAATTTCTGCGTGAATTCGCTCAAATTCATAGCAATAAGGTCTTTTTTTTCGCTTTTCTATTCCCCTTCTGGTGCCATAAGGCAATCGGACACTATTGAAAACGCTAATCGGGACTCTCAATCGGGTTGCTACGCAGATTTTCTAAAATACGCACAGATGGAGAATCTCACGTGCCCAGTAGTCACATAATTCTACCAAACTTCTATACTGTCGGTAACGTTATAACTTATTCTAGGGCCAGTTCTGACCCAGACTCTATCTTTAAATTGGAATCTCCTTACATAGGATGTACGGCAGACACGCATTTAGTTACCGCCTACGTTTCAAACTTCGCCCTGCAACAGTTGACCACATAATTCGATTCTCCTTCTTCGCGGCCCTTTTGCGAATAGCCCAGGTTCTTCTTCTACCTCCCGTTTCCGATTCGCTATTGCCACGCAAGAGGTTCCTCCGTCAAAGCACTAGATTACTTGTGGACCGGCCAAAATAGTCATAGAAGCAGCAGGCGCATAGCACAGGCCGGCAGTAGCCAGCAGCTCAATCGACTGGGTAACTCGGTCGTCCACTCTCGTTTCTCCATTTGGAGTTCTTGCGGTTGCTCCCGTAATCGATTTTCGCCATGTTTGCCCTTTCCTCTAAAGGAAAGACCTTTCGTTGGGGCAGCAGGATCAGCAGCTTTCGTAGTCGTCTACTTTTCTCTGTTTTTTACTACTGTCATTTCTTCGGCTACGATTTTTCTATACCGCTCCTACCACTGCGGCCGTGCCGTCGACAGAGATGCCGCGACATATAAGACGTGGAAAATTTGTCCAGCTACGCGTTCCGATTCCGCCACCTCACCGGCAATCGTTCCTGTTGAGGCTACCACTGCCACCAAGAAGGGCCAAAAAGAGTGAAGAGTGAGAGCAAGGAGCAGGCTTCGGTACCTCAGAGACTCAGTCATCGTCGCTCGACGGCGTGGATAGCGACTGCTTAGCCCTGTATAGATGTAGAGAATTGCTTACTTGCTATGCTTTTCTCTGTCTGACGAAGCAAGCCAAGCGAACTCGTCAGCGAAGACTGATCCTTATAGACAAGAGTATGGGTGAGTAGCAGCAGACAAAGTGGAAAACCTAGAAGTGGCACCGCACGGTACTTACTTGGCAGGACTACTTTCCGTGTAAACTACACCATATATATCGGTACAATGGATAAAGGTTTCATAGTCGGGTAAGAAAGCGTTGCCTGGAGAAGTAGGTGGACGTGTCCTTTTCAGGTACGTGAGTTAAATGAAGTCGAGAGACAGGAAACTGGTTGAAAATAACAGGCTAGGATCTGGACGAGACCTGATAAGACCGGTTTTCTTTTTAGTCGGCCCTTCTTTCCTTTCAGAGACGGCCTTGCGGTGTAGTCGGAGCTAAAGTGGGAAAATTGCCGACGTCCTACCTAACAGGTCGTTTATCACTATTGAAAATTAGCAAACGGTATATATGCGCTTTGTTTGACAATTTGACTTATCGACTTGTCATAGTCTATACGAACCTGTGACAAGAAAACTGGACAAGGCTCCAGAACAAGTAGAGTGTCCTTTTTCGGTCCCAGCTATAGAAATAACAACAAAATGTTGAAGGCAACGTTTTGCCATAGGGGAACAAGAGGCTCTAGCCGTGTTTCGTGCTCAATCTCGCATCTTTAGTGGTGAACTAGAAGTAGTATTAAAATTGACTTGGTAGCATGCATCGCATTAAATCCAATCACCTTAAATACACGCTTCTGTAAATGTAACAACGATGTAGAGTTATGACTAATTAGACGCTGTTTGAAAGTCAGCTTGCCGACAGTCTGGTTTTTCAGCAGTTCATCGTTTTTTAGGTAAGAGAGTTTAATTGGCCAACGTGTCAATAACTGGAGATTCTTACATTCGAGGTCCCTTACAATCGTAAAAATAGGGCGCAACTTCTATTCCCATTGAATTATTCACTTTATTGTAAGTCCCAGCTTGATTTGTAAGTTAGGCTGTCGAGCAAAATCAGATATACTATAGACAATACTTACTTTTGCCTTCTTTTCGGCTTGTCTCGTGAGAGTATCCATCTTCTCTTGGAACCTCGTTTGCTGTTTCTGAAACGTGAGATAGGGAAAATTAGAAATAAGCCAGGTTGATATGTTTTCGCGCTAGCATACTATTAAAGTGTATTTTCTAGTCCATTGTTGTTTTGCACCCCAGTTTTTGCAGTAAATTTTCAAGTGATGTTTTTTTGAAACCATATGACATATGAAAAAAATGAACGGGCCTGGTAAACGAAGACAAGTCCTAGCTACCGCGTCACATAATATTTGTGGTATACACGTTGTATCTTCAAATAAATTCAGCTGGATTTAACCTTATGTTTTACGAGCAGACGTGTTCTTCAAGTCAAGGGTTCGCACAATTGGTCATACAGGTGTTTCTCTAAGGGTTTGTCGAATGCCTCTAGTTCCGGTGCATTTAAGTGTATGCACTGTACATTTTCGACGCTTCAACGCTGTTGAGGTATACACATGTAACCGTCTATTAGCCAATTCTATATAAGCTGCGTTATAATTGCCTATGCACTCGTACCGCAATCTCGACATTGTCGAAATTAACGCTAAGCGTAATTCCACCTGTTGACCCAAGTAAATGCGGATGCCCAATCAGCGATATGAATCCGAGGAAGAAGCGCTTGTTAGGTGCATGGCACACACGCACAGCTTCCATATATTGCTTCCATATATTCCGCTTGTTCCCGAAACTTTCTACATGTGAGAACCGATTCTGTTTCTTTTAACTAGATAACCTTAGGGTTGCGCAAATCTCTTCCTACCTTTTTGGCATGTACTCATGCCGGAAGACTGGGAAAATAAGCTAAAGCTAGCTAATATTTACTTGTGTCATTGAGAATATTAAACATTGGTTGGCTCAGTAAGCCCAACATAACACGGCAAAAGTGGTCCAGGTCCAGCTAATGAAAACTTATGATTGCATTTGTACTGGTCAAACGACGGCATGGTAAATTTGTTATATGGGGATCATTTTAAACGACGTAAGAAACGTTCAAAAAGCCTCAAATCATAAGGCGCACCAAAAATATTTGCATACTAAGACCATGGCTTTCTAAGTCGTTTTCTTTAGCAAAATTGATTTATCCCTGAGAAACTTTCGACCAGGCTAGCTATGACAGCTATATTGGGTTATGTAAAAATTTAGCTACTGCTGGTTTTAACAGTGTTTGATTCAATTTATTCAGAAAACTAGCTTATAATAATATTACGTGCTGCTTTCCCTTTCTTAGCCCTAATCTAAACTGTAAAAAAATACGTACGGATCATTGCGTTATCGCGTCATCGGTATTAAGTTTACCAACTGTTGTGATAATTAGTTAAAACAAGTTAGAAGCTTTTTGACGCAATCTTAGTACGCAGTAGACAAAATCTTAGGTATATATATGAAAAAAGCATAAACTTGTCTTAATTTCTGTCTGCTTCGTTAATAATCTTCATCGTCTTAGCATAAGTACTGTATTCGAGTAGAAATTTGGATGCTTTTCCACGTTTTCCCATCGCAGGACATCGCCAGTCGTTCCTCCACTGTTTCGCACTTTTTTCACACCGCACCAGGACAAATACATACTATTATACGCACATGATATAGCAAGTTGACCCTACCTGCTGCTGATGCCTGCCGGAGTATGTTAGTAGTATCACACCACAGAGCCGACGACCGTCGAGAACAGCCTCACACGGAGCGAGCCGGACGGGCGACTCTGTTGCATCAGACCCTGTTCTCCCAGGAGGGTCCAATCTGATGCAAGCGAGAATGGCTGGAGGATGAACCGGTTGTAGGATAAAGGGGGAGATATTTTAGGGAAGGAAGCATACGGGCGCACTTCCCACGAGGAGACGATAGAGATGGTAGGAAATGAAGGCAGAAAGGGTGGACTCTTTATGAAGGTCCCCCTGGGCCTTCCGCTTGAGCAGAATAGCGTCAGCCAAACAGCGGTTCAAAAATGAGCCTAAGTTTTTTCCTTGTTTTGGCTACGAATGCATCACATCGTGCAACCAGCTGTGAATTGAGATGGCAGAACACTCCGAATTTCCTTTGCTATACGGAATGTAACGAACGTGGTTTATACGGTCGATACAAACGAACTCAATTTTTATTTTAGCGCAAATTGTATCACTTCACTGTTTTTTTCAACCCCCGTTCACAAGTTCGAGGTGAAAAATTCGAGTTCTTCGCATGTGCGTGTCTGTTACAATCTGTTGAAAGGACATTTAGTACGGTAATAAATATCCTGAAGTATCAACAGTAATCAGGCTAGCGTCCTTCTACATGACTGATCTGCCGTACGCTACCCGAGGTCATGGAGTAATCAGATTCCTAGGTTTACAGTGTTTTTTCTGTTCCCCAAATACCACTTAGTTCATCTGCTCAGATAGTTCTCCTATGCTCCATCCAGTGCTTCATTTTGGTGACGACAATTTCTAACTACTAAGTAATCTCTGTTACACCAATAATGGCTGCTGTCGTGGTAATTGTTTAGGCTCGGCCACCGCTCCTGTTTCCGATCTACGTTGTCGTGCCTTGTGTTGATGTTAATGCCCATTTTACATAGATAAATTAGGCACCTGCCTATTACTGCTCGTCCACAGAATGCCCACGGACAAAAAGGCGACTTTGACTGTGTAGGCTCTAGTTTGCAAATGTATGTTGTACTGCACCTTTCGTAGGCACTATTCGATCTGTATAATGGTGAGCTATTCCACTGAGCGTTACCGCTTTAAGTAGTGGTAAGCCTCTGTTTAGAGATCAAGAATCTTCTTGATGGCTTGTCAGAACTGCTGACTCGGTGTTGCACCATTCACTAGTATTCTCGACTATTCTCTAAATCCACCATGCTGAAGTAACGCGTGCTTCCGGACCTCTGATTAAGACTATGTTTCGTACAACTCTGCGAGCAAAGGAATCCCCCTACATCGGCGGGTTCGGCATCTTGACTTCTGTCGATCTTAAGCGTAATCAGGTATTCGGCACGGAATTTACTCGATTTATTTAATTCAAATTGGGTCAGATCTTTATCCAGTTGAATACGCCCAAATCAATATGACTTTATGTTTGCAAATTCAGTTATAAGGCGAATTATTCTAAATTGTAATTTACAAGGACCGTTTCACAATTTCCTGTTAATCCACGTCACATCGTTATAGTGTACTTTTTGTTGAATTGGAATACATTTTTTTATTAGCGGTATCGAATAAATTAAATTAAAAAAATTGCATAAATATTCTATGACCAGATTGTTACCAGTACATGAACAGCACAACAAGGTATGGATACTGCTAAGTGTTCCGAACAACATGTTCATCAAGGCCGAACACGGTCGTTCAACCTCGATAAACATGACGGATTGCTTTTGAAAGCTAAATCTCTGGGCTCAACTGGCATTTTATTTGCAAGCCGCGAACCAATTCTCATTTAAATAGAGCGTGTTCATAAAGTGTTCATCTTTATACCGCTTTGCAAGCAAAGAATTATTCTCTACATGCACCTAACTTAAAAACTGTGGGTGGTTTTTACAATACCGACGTCGTCGCACTTATCGACGCGATCGCGATCACCTATCGTGTAAGTAACATTCTATAAGGCCTATCGGCACTTGTTTTAGCAGACACGTGTTTGCACTAATAGGTTTCAGTAAGACTGTTTCCATTTCACTCACCGATTCCTTCAGGAATAATGAAGGGATCAATGGTCATCGGGGCGAACCATCGTGGAGTGCTTCGCCATGTCGACACTGAAAATGTTTAAATTGTACCAATCGATCGGTAAATCTGATGCCTTATTAAATGATTGCGTAAAGCCCCAATAACCTATAGGTCTGGAAAATTACTAAACGTAGAATCATGCAAGCATACGTGCAAAACTGAAAGTTCATTGACACACAAGTGTAACTCTAATTAGAACGGAAATTAAAATTCTAATGAAGATTAGAAAAAAAGGACATCTCAATAATTTAATGCCGAGTTTTAATAAGACTCTTATCGGAGAAAAAATATTACCAGTATTATAATATATACTTCACTATTATATATACTTCTTCGCGTGCCCTATGACAAACTCTAAATACGTGTGCCAACATACTTCACGTACGAATCACATAGAAGAATGCTTTCTCCACAAACAGTGCTTTTTTTTCTCAGTCTGTGCGTTGCTTCTGTCACGTCGAACAAGCCTTTTCTCGCAATGATAGCAACAGCGATTACCAGATGTTAATTATCGTATCTCTGATTGCAGATTAGACAACTGTTAGAATCCGAAGGAAATCCATGATGTCCACCGAAGCAAGCCTTATGTATTACAATAATGTTCGGTAAAAGCTATGCATCCTATTATGCCGCCAACTGATCGGACGCACAGTTTCGTCGTACATCTTTATCTTAGTAGGCCTTCTTCGCACAGACCTCGCACTTATTAGGCGAGTAGGAGCATGCTAGTTTCGTATTTGCCGCGAAAAAAAAAGGAATATGAACACGTGAGAAATACTTACGGGCTGTTGTTGTGGATGGTCGCGTAGGCTTGGGTCGAACCGTCGGCCGTTTGATTTCTAGAATTTAACAAATAGCAGATAAACGGTCAGCCTCGATAGAAAACCATTTTCTAATGTATACACATGGGTCTAGAGCAAGTATACTACTCTATGAAAAGTAAGATCGAAGGATGCACAGAATAATTGGGTTTTGTGGAAAAATTATTTGCACGCGCACAACTTTCGATGTATCGTAACGTCTAGACACGGTCGATGTTAGTATATCCTTTTTGTGCAATATAACACATTTAACGATTTTTAGCTTATAGTGCATCGGCCATTTAGTCAATCTAACTTTCCCTTGATAGCTTAGCGCTGCTACCATGCTCATATGGCACACTGCACCGACGTAATTGTCATCGACACGCTGCACTCATCCACCTCAAAGGTTTCTTTTCTAGACGTCGTATACTTGATTGGTTTAGAATGCACAAACGACCATAGCTAAAGCAATATAGATCCCCAATTCTTCAACGTTGCAACCTGAAGCGCGCCCCATTAAGATTAAAATAACACCGTGCTAAATATTGCCATCAGTAGACAGCAGAAAACACGCAGATCTGTTCGAGTCCGCTTCTATTTTTGTCCACTTCATTCAGGTCCGCACTTTCCCTCATATTTTCACTTCCTCTAGCCTTCTCTACCTGCGTCTGCGCGGGAAAAGCTCATCGGGTATAGACAGAAAGTGAACTATGCCCACCGGGGTCTGCAATGGCTCGTACGATTTGGCTGCTCATAGATAGGCCGCGGCCAACCTTCTAGACATTTGTCTTCGTACGACCCCGTTAATAAACGATAGCCATCGTGCATCGTGTTTGGTAGGATGGCGCGTTTGGTCACGTTGAACTAGGTTAACTGTTCGCAGATGTTATAACATCGCAGAATGGAGTAACCCAATGAGTTTTAGGTTGCGTGCATTGCGTCATAGAAGCAACTAGAAGAAGCCCACTACAGCGGCAGCGATTCTAATAACGACTTGGACCAGGAGCTCCGACGTGAGCGCAGCAGCAACGGCGATGAGGATGACGAAAAACAACAGCTGCTTTAACGAGAGCTGTTACACAGTTTCACATCCATTTGTCCGCTTGTTGGCCGACCACACAGCGAGGCATGGGATCTGTAACGTTTACATGCGGAACAGAAAGTGTCCGCGTATTCCCTCTGGAGAAGCGCAAGAAGCAGGTGTGAGCGTGTACGAGCGTGGGCGTAGAGAATATGCGTGGACGCGAAGACTGTCGGTCGGCAAACAGGCAGAAGACGAGAGTCTTTACAGGCGAATGGAACAGACGGTCACGTTCCAACTAAGGGTTAAGAGAACTCATAGGCAACAAAGAACGGAAGTGGTACGTCACCGCTACCATCAACAGCATTCATCACCATCTTATTGTGATCACAATCCTCATCACCAGCGTGATCCCGTTACGTAGGATGCGTGGTAAGCAGGATGTTTGGGTGTATGTGTGTGTAGATGGGGGCGTGCATGGCGGGGAAATGACGAGCGTGTAGAAAGAAGGTACTAAAATTAAAGCGAAGTATGTTTTCCTACGAAGTTATGTGATGTTAAATGTGGCTCACTAACGATACGCTAAGATAGGGAATCACGGTGATTGGAACTGCAGTTACCGCTGTTGAGTTTCGTTGACTGATTCATTGATACTTTATCTGTACCATGAAAAAAACTTGTTTATAAGGATATTTTTTGCTAGCGCACGTACTGCAGAAGAAGCTTAGATTAAGCTTGAGGGCATTTTCAAATATATTTATTACATGCAACGATATTTTTGACAGCGATCTGACTCTCTGGCAGAAGCTCAGCGCTGGTATATGCTTTAGATTAAGGCCGTATTTATGCCACGGCATTGCAATTCGAGGTTGTGTTCTTATGCTCATAATTACATGTACATGTGCTGTACTGTCAGGAGCATATTTGAGACAGATAGACCAATAAGCCTAGGATATCAATGGGAGGCTAATTTTGCAGTCACTTTTTTTAATCACCAAGGCTAAATTGACAGTGAGCTAAGCGTCATAGCTCCTAATACTGGCCAGATATTCTAAAATACTATGTAATATCATCGAATAGCTTGCAACTCAAAATGTCCCGGGTTAGCCAATAGGCTCGTAGCGCAACCATTTGACGGGGCCAGACACGCTGGACAGCGACAAGGAGAGTGCAAATAGAGCAGCGCTATCGGTTGGTGGTAGTCTATTGCAGTAGTAAAAATTATTGAATCGACAACGCCACCTATTGTGCAAACAAAGGAACTTTTGGAGTTCTCTTTCAAATTCTTCCATTTTTCGCACCCGGCATAGGATAGATGGACAATAATTTCCTGTATAATCGACAGATTAATATATGAATTTGTTAAGATAGAAGCATGTTTTTGAAATTCAGGTCGACACATTTGAGCTTAATAAAACACAGTCGTAACCGCACTTCATTTATACGTAATATTAATCCCGTATTATTTAGATAAATGTATTAAGCACTTTGAATGGAGATCTACGAACGCGAGATCGTACATATTCTGTTCCTGTGATTATTATGTATGATGATTGACGGTGTTTTCGTGAGCTCACCATAAACCCGCATTATCGCTTCTCGATTACCAAATGGATTATTGGCTTGGCATTGATATTGTCCATAATCTTGATTTGTAACGTTATAGATGACAAGCTCGTACCGATGTGTATACCTGAAAGCGGCATGAGCTCGGTGCGTTAGAATTACTAATGAACACTGTTCCTGCGGTAATCGATTGTAGAAAAGAGCGATCCGCAGTAAGCGGCTTAGTTTGTTTACGTTTCCTTCTAGAGTACTATCTTTTACCTAAAAAGCTCGATCAGATTAAGGCGCGAAGTGTCACAGAAAAGAAACGACATGACGCAGTAATGGCAACATTCACTAAGAGCTCCCATACCAGTGTGACGAGAACGTAGACGTGTATTTTCCGTTATTATGTGTTGAATTTAGCCGGACTCCAGAAGCTCCCAACCAAACGACGTCCGGACGCGGTGATGCCTCTATAAAACACTCGAGACGCGCTGAATTTCCCTTCATGGCGCCGATATCCGTTCGATTTACCGTGATTCGCGGGCCAACTGTAAGCAACGGTAGAATCAGATTTTTTGAAACAGTTTGCTGAGAAGGAGTACCTTGCCACTGTTAAGGTCAACCTCATCTTTATTTCTCGTAGCGTACCAGTATAACCTGTCGCCGTTTTGACAGTGAACTCAATAGTGGATTACGATTCAATTGGAGAAGAACATGGTCAAGGTTCATGAGATACGAGACAGACAATACTGTTACAATTGCGAGTAACGTAAACATTCTCTTGAGAGTTATCGAGACGGTAAAACGGTGGGGAGTGTGAAGAATGCAGCGTTTTTCGCCTTCGGCGATATCACTTTCATAGTTGCTCTTTTCACAGACACAGCTCCGGGATGTATGGGTAGTGTGTCGTTCTCGACGCTTTGTTAGCCATAAGCCCGGAGTCTTCCGTGCTGGGTCCCCTATCCCGTTTCTGAGAATTTGCCCACAATCTTTTCTCGGGCTACGCAAATGTCCTTCCGTATTACCCTTATGTATTTATGTGTTTCAGGGAATGCCAGGTCGGAAATCTGTGCGGATCGCTGTTCAACTGAATAACTAGGCTTATGTGATTTCGAATACAAACTGCCTGGATCGCAAACAAATTCGTGTTTTACTTTACATACATTTTCTTTTAGTTTACTTTGCTACGCTCTGGACGTTGACGCAGCTCTATTAATCTTTCGATGACTTCGCTCCGCTCTAACATTTGGTCTTCGACAATTCGCAACTCTATCTCCTTTCTAGGCGTATTCGTTACATCCGTTTGCATTATATTGCACCATGCTGTGTGCGTGTTCAGCTAGTTAGAGGCGGCAACCCGACCAGTAACGAGTGCTCAACGATCGAGGACACAAATCGTCGGGGCGCTCAAGAGAGGGAGGCGAGAGGGAAGGGAAACAGTAGTGACGGCGTGGCCACCACTGCCGACAACCTCCAGACAGGACAAAACGGGGAGCCCTGATTTTGTTACAAATGATTCTTGACTAGGAGGGGATGTTGTCACGGAAGTCGAACACAAAACACTCTGTGCTTTCGCTTGCTCCTCTTTGAACGATACTCTATCGCCCTTCAGGGTCTCCGCCGCGGAGAAACAACGAGATAGCCCCAGCAGGCTGTTCTGACTTCCTTCTTGAGAAAAAGACGCCAGCGATAGAGGCGGCGGCGGCAGCAAAAAAGGACAGCTTGTTAGCGTGGCCGGGTCCACCACAAGAGATATGGGAACCCTTGAAACCTAAGGAACGGACAAATGGGACAGGTTTGGGGGTATGCGGAACGTCTCTCCTGGGACAGGAAACTCCAATGCACAGTCCATAGCTGCTTGGACAGTGGAAGGAGACACAGTAATACCAGAGCAGTTGAAACAAAGGTCAAGCAGTCTAAAGATCGTTTGAGGCTAGCTGGAAGTTCGAAGGATTCTTGCGTAGACAGAAGCCTCAGAAGACAATCGCGATAGACGATCGCAGACGGCACCTGTATACGCTACATTTGTGCTATTAGACCCAGAACTAAATCGGATCTTTGATCGGCAGATTATTTGTAGCGATGCTGTAACCTGGATATTCGTAGGACATCTTAGGAGGGTCACAAATCGCATTTTGTCATATGTCTCAAACTAACTTTCCGGTATTCCGCCTACGAATTATATTGGTAACCTTAGAAGGCAAAAATCATAGGCTTGTAGACGATATTTATGCATTGTAGTAGATGCCATATGAGGTGCACCTTCATACCAAGTGCCACTGACGGATGTAGTCCAAGTGCATCAAGGGTGGGATGCGACTGCCTGATGTGCTTGACGTCTGCTATGCACGCCTTCAATTAGTATAAGCGCGTCGTTCTACGGCATGCATGAAATCGTACAATCGTACAAAAAAAGATGATATCAACTTAAATCTATTGGCAAGTCAAAACAATGATCATGTTCATAAGAGAGGCTCAGTTATCTGTTTTGATTTGTTTCTGCAACTACTGTAGTGAAAAATAGTTAGGAAGGCAGGTTTGCTAATAACAGTCCTGATCCTATTGCTCGTTTGCATTGTATTGTCGAAAACAATACGTTCCGATTCCAGGAGTCCAGTTAGGTCGTTCCCTTATCGGGCCATTAGCTTTGGCACTTTCAATCTGAACGCGCAGCAAAAGATTGGCGGACAAAAAGCTAGCCAGAAAAATTTTCCAACGCCAATTGATGCGTCATTAAATAGATACTCTTTGTTAATTTGTATTTGTGTGCAACCTATGAGTTCGATTACATAGACGAAACTCTGTGTGAATATGAGGCATCTTCAGTGAATAACACACAATCCTCAATGGTTCCAGTCTCAACAATGAAGCTGAACTTCCTCCGAACTTGCGCTGTTCTTTTCTATTTTGTTCTTTATACCTTCGTGTTCAATTCAGCTGAAGTCGAACTGAACAGATGCGCTTCATTTATCTTATAAGGTGTTGTTGTTGACTTGTTTGTTGCGTTCATCAGTTAACATTGTCGACGAGTTACAAAGCACAGCCCCTGGCCCATTAGAAGATGATTTCTCTGGCATATTCCATAGCTTTGTGGGTGGCTGCCTGCCTGTTGAGGGTGGCTCGCAGTATGCGTCACGCCAACACTGAAGTACATGCGACTGCTGCTACGGACGAGAAGGCGAGAGATACAACAACGGCAGGAACGTACCCCCTAAAGTATTCATTTACGCGTACAAGCACGTCTTTGCTACAGGCGCATCGAAATGTAACGGGCGGTTAACGGGATATCCATACTTGAAAACTGTGGTGAACGGTTGGCTGCATTCTACGTACTCCTGTAGAGCGCCTCTCTTAAGGGATGGCTTGCAACGAACCTCAAAGCTGGTGCTGGTTGAGGTTGGGTTCCAGCAGGAAATATTCATATAATGGATAGCTCCCAGGAATGCAGCAAAGAAAGCTTCCGTGGCCAGCAGCGAACCTTGAACTGTAGTATGTTGAGTTAGGCCTAGAGGGGACAGAGTATACATTCTGCTTAGTACAGAGGTACTCCGGATATTAGAAAAAATTGCATATGTTGGGGCAGTTCCGTTCTCAGAAGGAAGATTATCTTGAAGCAGTTAAAAAAAAAACACGTTATAAGCGGCCGTTAGATCAAAGACCATCGAAGAAATGACTGTATAGATTAAAATTTTTCGCGTTCCCTATTCGCTCGGGGCATTCCGCTTTTCTATAGTTCTCTTTTTAAAGTAACTAAAATACCCATTGAATCTGTGGCAGCTAGCGTAAGCATCTGAGCGGAAGCCCAATGCCCAACACGCAGTTGTTACACTCAAATAAACAGCTTTGTAAGTCGCGACTCTCGAAAAACCGGTTTTATCTGGGCATCTTCTTTGACCTCAAATCTCTTTGTCATAGACATGTACATTTATTCTGATAGGATGAATATGCCTATCGTTGGGCTTTTGTCAAAAGTTTCACATATGTGCTTGTAACAGCAACTACTGCTTATGGTTTGAGTTTTTTTGTAAGATTATACTCAACATAAGGAATAACGGGTGAGGCCAATGAGCATACAGGAGCTTTTCCACTTGATCATGGGATGAGGTTAAGTTACAAAAGGAATTCAGGATTATTGTATCCTTGCTTGTACAGCTAGGTGTTAGAGATCCCAGTTAGGTTATGACTATCTGCCGTTATGTTACCGCTATGGTCTTTATGGAGTGTAAAAGGAAAAGTAATTTTAAAACAGCCTTTCTGAGGTTGACTTTGACATGCAACAATCTCAAACCGGTCTAGAAATAGTCTGAAAGTAAGTGGCCAGCGTGCCGTAGGACTTCCCTCCGGTAGGCAACTGTGGTACTGTTTGGGGTCTCGGTTCTTGGTTTCCTCAAGCGGTCGACCCTCACTCTCGTCAAACCCTCACTTCAGGCTCAGGCCCTTAGGTTTGAGCGGGCTTGGGTACTGCAGGTTACGGGCCCGCCCTTGACCGGCTGCCTCTGCTCTTCTATGGCTCCCTTCTCTTCGAAACGACTGGGCCAAAAGAAAGGGCTCTGCCATGCCTCACTCCTCTATCGCATAATCATCCGGTTCTAGAAGGGTGGCAAAGTTTACTGGCAAGAAAAAATATAAAGAAAACCAATTCCACCAAACGTAGAACGAATTATCGATTTGATGTGAGTGACAGCGGTAGAAGAATCAACAGCACCCCTTAACGCAGTGAAGTCAGGACGGCCTCGCGTCCTTTCTTTCGATGGCTAATTTCAGCACGTGGCGACCAAGCCTAGACGAGTTTACATAGACGCATGTATGTATGTATATTACATATATCTTGTAGTGTACCTGTAAACGAATAGAGCCATAATGAAAATAAATGAGCAACATTTTTCGAGGCCTTTGTTTAGTTACCGCTTGAGATTCTAGTAGGTACGTATACATACGAAATGGCGTGTTTCGTTTAAACTAAACTGCAGACCCCGCCATGTGACTTAGCTGAGGAAAAATTAGCGCGCGTTTCAGTATATTTATTGAAGAGAAAAGTTAGAATTTTTAGGATCTTTTGTATTGCGCGGTTCACGTCCGTCGATTATGTCGTCCTGTCCTTTTATGTACTCTGTCTGAACGTCAACTATGGCTCGACTACTTATAGACCCTGTCTTCGGTAACACGATACTGCAACTTTTCCATCGTTTTTTTTCCAGTGTCAGCCCTATCCCCAATGCACTCGCATTGGCATCCCTTTCGTCTATTTGCTCAGTTGTACTTGTTACCGTAAGCTTTTGAAATGTTACTTGTCGTAACATTCGACGGATCTAGATTTTCGCAAGTTACCATATGTTCAAGGTCGCCCTATGCCACAGCTACCCCTTTACCATATACTTATTAAATTAAATTTTCATGTAAAGAAAACCTCATCATTTTCTTCTAGTTCAAGTTTTGAAACGGCTGATTGAATTAGCTTGCAAATAGAGACCGTGATATTGACCTATCCAGCTTATTCCTTCGACTGCTTTAACAAGGTCATTAGCTTTATCTCTACAACGAACACTTTGAAGTCTCTGACTGATCTGTGAGCGGAACCACCCAAGCAGATACTGAAGACTCGCTAAAAGAGTACACTACGCACTTCTAAATATCAATACAAAGGAAACAGCGAATTGAATCGAGGGACAGCGACAACTATTTTCGTTGTTCCAGCCTTCGATTTCGAGTTCTTCGGATCTCAAACAAAGTCTTTCTCTTTAATCAGGGTAAGGTAACAAGTTACTGGCTAAGTGTAAGCAAAGTCTAAAGATCAAACGCGTATCGCGATCTATGTTACATCGTTAAGGCGTCGGTTATACGTATTGTATGTCCTTGAAAACCGTGCCGAAGCCTTTGACACGACACCAGGACATTAACGTAAAAAAAAAACTAGTTGACGTAAGTCTCAATTAAAATTTATGGCAAGTTGGCCAGATTTTACAACACGTCCTTGCTTTGCTGCATAGCACTTCTGCGTAGGTTCACTGCAAAAAAAAAACGACACGCATTTGTAATTCACGAAAAATTTGAGTTCAAGAAAAGGCCGATATGAAAAAACTAGATTTTCTGTGTTATTAGAGGCAGCTGCCTAAACACATATCGAAAAGATTTGCGCCCTCTATGCATCCTGTTTCCCTCAATGATTTAATTTCGGCTTTCATTGCACTACAAGCTGCGGCCATATCATACTTGAGCCAATAGTAACGAAGATTCTACTTTGCCTTCACTCTTTCTAACTTCTTTTCAGCTCTTTTGTGCGCCTTGCAGTCACGCTCACTATGTGTCCACTGCGCGCGTGCCCTGCTTCCGCTGCTGGTAGTAGTCCGTTCCGCTACTAAGAGGAATAAGTCAAAGCACGTCTCGCTGTGTCGGCTTACTGCGGTCACCATGTGGAAGCGCAAGCGAAGAGTTCTACATGATCCCTACAACTCAAGCGTCTATTCCTGCGTATTGAATCCCTGCGGCGGTCGCGGTAGAACAACGAACCGCGTATGTTTGAGTATTCACTCAAGCGGCGTCCCTGGCGCTAGCCGATGGTGAGTATTGGGCCTTTTCTTCGTTTTCCTCATCTGACCTCCTAACCTTCCGACCTCAGCAGCTCAACTCCTTTCTATTCTTATTAAATACACCAACACCCCCTGTATATAGCCTACCCCCTGCACCGCCACGCAGCCAAGCGGCACTCAGGCGGTGGTTGGCTTTTGTGATATGTACAGATGTGAGAAAGCAAGTCAGGAAAGTTCTACAACTAACGGTTACGCCACATTGAGTCGTACATAGCTACCGTCGTAGAAGCGTCGCGTCTACTAAACCTGCTGAACTAGTCCCAGACTGGTCTAACAGAAAGGGACGATAGCGAAAAGCAGATGAAGATAATGCTGCAATGAAGACGTTTGGATGTATATATTGTCACGCCCTAAAAGCATAGGCTCTGTAAAAAGGCGCAAAATTATAGAGTATGTAAAAGGCATAACGACACATTAGTATATTTTAGAAATTAGCGAGATACTAGTGTATTGTCATATATAGAGTTTGTTTAGATGAAAAGTCATTGCTAACATTTCGAAAATCATGTGTAAAAAGTTTTTCGTTATTCAAAGCAAAGGAAGTTAGACCTCGTGTTTCACGAGCTGCTTTCTATTAAGGACTTGTAATATCTAAACGGGGTGGCCAAAAGAGCTGAATCAGCTGGTCAACCAAAGCCCTCCAAAACCGACCCTTAAACTATATGAGCCGAAAGAGTTTGGTCGATAGGAAAGAAGCAAGAATATATCATTGTCTAGGAAATATAGTAAATGCAGAGAGCTGGCGAAAAAAAACGAGAGTTCTTATGAATACGAGTGAATCTGGTAGAGAACACATGCAAGATTACGATACCCCTATACCTTATGGCAAGTGACAAATTATTTAAATCGTCTTTAAACTTTAACACTTTATTTTTTTCGCACCATCTATTTATGAGGATATTGTAAAATTGATTTATTTCGCCCATTCTTCTGTATTCGCTTTTATTGTGAGGAAAACTCTAAACTAGAATAACTAGATAAATATTAAACCTACCTAGAAAAAATGTTGGGTTTTTTTTTAGTTGGCTTGGCTTTGCACGGGTAACCGCTTTCACTCAGTAAAGCAATTGTCACTAGGTCTTTCCATACTGTTATGAGTCGGTGTTTGTAAACAAGCCTAACCGTATCTTGTACGATAATCTTTCATTTATTTTTACCATTCGACTACTTTGTACGACGTTTCTATCATACATTTAGAATATGTAACACTTATCCAATACGTTATTATTAACTAGTGCTATTCAAAACTTGTCAACTGGCCATTTTGTATTACTTACAATTTACCAGCAATTTTACACGTTGGCTCACCGTTGGAGTGACACCGTTTTTGGCAATGCAAAGATAGGCACCACTTTCTTCGCGTTTTACCCCGACAAGGCTTAATTCCTCGCCGCTCACATGCGCCACTGCAACAGGAATGAGCAAAATGATGTATAGAAGAGAGTTATTTTAAAACTACCGAAATGTTTGCAGACAAAATGTAACTAGGAACAATCTAAATTCATCAACAAACTTCTCGAACGACGTAGTAAAATGTATGACGAAGCGCCACCTGATAATACCCCCGTAACCTACGAATTGTACGAGAGAGTGCTGTAACTGTTTTGGGGTGACCTGCTCTTCAGGTAAAATTGTAGGTTTCTAACTCTTCTCATCTCTTGTTCGATTTCTTGGCAGTCTTTGAGGATTAGCGGCTCCCGTTAGTGATGCCGATTGTTTTTATTTTCATTGGCATAACTGCATTTACTTGTTTTGCTAATATTGATTTCAGGGGGGTATGAACGAGAGAGAGAAGAACTGTGCTTACTGCTGTCACAACAGCAGCGCTATCCGATCACCGAACGTTGCTGTGTGTACAAATAAGAACGAGGAACGAGGAACGAACAAACAGGAAAGAAATGAGTATGCATTCTGGGTTTGCTCTCGAAGAGACACAGCGAACAGAATGAGCAGGAATCGGGCGGGATCATATGGAAAGAACGAAAGGCCACTTTTCCGTCAGTTAAAAACATCTGCGTGAAAATTGTCCGTTTTTCTTAAGTCTGTCTTAGATCCTAACCCTTTACCAACCGCCAATCCTCCCGATATATGAAAAAAACGTAAGCTGTAGTGATGATAATATGTTGATACGAGCAGAAAACAACGGCAGAAAAACAAATGGACGGGAAGAGATTTTCCTGTGTAAGATGGGGTTGTTTGTAACAGGAGACGCTTCTACACAGTCCAGTGTCCCGTCGAAAGCTTCTTCTGTTTACTTCGCTTGAGAACCTCCCAACGAGAACATTTGTTGATGTAGCATTGTCGCTTAGGGTCGTTGTTGTCGTGTGGCGCGGGAGGCTGCGCTTACATCGTGCTGCTGCCGTCACTGGTAGTACCGAAACAGGGCGATTCGAGGAGTTTTGGGGATATGCTGTGCCGCGACTAAGCATAGGAAAACGGTACGCAACGGACTTTTTAAGGGAGTCTATGAAGAAGTAGATCACGGACGTCGGTCGCTCCTTCTAGCCTGATGATATCTAGGTTCGACGACATAGGGAGGATGGTAGAATGTAAGATAGAGAGAGGGAAATATCCAGCTCCACTTGGTGTCTTACATGAGCTTGCATGCCTCTGCGCTGATGTTCATAGATGTGTGGATTCGTCTATATGTTGCCGATAGGAGCCTACGAAGGTTGGGGTGGCGATAGACTTAATGAGGCCTTTATAGGAAATCCATCGTGCGGGTCCGGGCCGGGCCGGCCCGGCCGCTATACTGCCGGCCGAAGTCTGTGGCCGGGCCTTAGCGAAACCACCCAACAAGCCTGGTCCGTACCGTATCATCGTTGGCCCTGTTCTGATGTTCACCGGAGAATTGACACTATATCTACAGCTAACAGCAACACCCCAACAGAATAATGGGTCGCAAATAGTAATTTTGCAAGAACTTTAGTAAAACTTTGTCAGTGGCGCAATGTATTAGATAATGGGTAATATTACTAGTATGAAAAACCATCGGCAGATGTAGGTAGTCTTCTGTTCGGACTAGCAGCTATATTGGTACTGACCTTTTGGTTTGCACAGAGCTCAGTAGGCCCTCTTTTAAATATAACAGTATTCACCAAGAAGAAGAAACTTGGCAGAACCTCTTTTTAATTTTGTTCACCACTTTATATTGCACAACGATGCCCTCTGCCGAGTCTGAGTAGGCAACGTTCACGCAATGGAAGTAATAGATTTACAGTTTTTTTCTCAGTACGAACCATGTGAATGTATCGATCTAGAACAGAGACTTACCGGCTAGCTTTTTCTTGCTACTGATCCCGTGAGGGTGCGATGCAGATGCAATAGATCCAAACTCTTTGTTAGTTTTTGCAGAGTTGGGTGCCTCAGCGGGACCTGCGAGCAAAGATATATCTTTGCCATTTTCTCTTCGCCAGGTTATCGTCGGCGTCGGATATCCGTGAGCCTTACAGCGAAGGGTCGCGTTCTGTCCTTCATGCACATTAACTTCGCTCATTGTGCCTTCAGTTACGATCGAGGGCGGGACTGCAACATTCAGAGAGGGCACATGTGATTTATACAATCAATCATACATCAACTACTAGCCATTTTTCGTAGAGACATAAGTGCACACTTCCACCGTTTCTGGCTGGAGTTTAGAAAAGAGCCATTACACTGATTCTTTCTGTATTAGGTTAGGCTGGGTAAAGCTTTAACCAGTAAAAAATAAAAAGATACTCACTTAGAACATCGAGGTATCCAACCTGATTAATCATTGGCTGTGAATTAATCTGACACATGTACGCTCCCTTATCGGCCAATTGCACATTCTTGATATGGAGGTACCACTGGCGGGCGTTGTTGTGAGATACACGTAATCGGTTTTCACCAGCAATGATCGTTGTGTGAAACGTCAATAGCGTTTCGGTGTCCATCTTGATCCATGTCACCTGTCGGAAAAATTGCGAAGAAGTTCAGGCCTGTTTAATTAAAAGCTAGATAATATTATTCTTAATGGTTATAATTTACTCCGGAGGACAATTTAATTAAGTACAGCCAAACGGTTCGTCGGTACAAATTTTTTTTATGAACGGTAGGTTGCGGACAGCGTCGATTCGTTAGAACAAACGATTCTTCATCTGCTTCGAAATCAAACTATTAAAGTTACTAATAAGTTTTGGGACTAACTCTCCGATTTATATCATCATGTTGAAAAAGCGCGAATTTCCATTATTAAAACTTTTTACTATTTATACCATTGAATACACTAATCAGCTGGGCTTTGCCTTGTTTACTGATGAAGGCATGTGGGCACGTTTGGTCCCATTATGTGTGTGCACCTTCGTAATAATCACTTCAACATCATTCCCATGAGATTATTTTAACGATGTAGTCAGACGGTGAGTTCGATCGCAGGTTTGGGTATGCTTTAGACTTGTACGCAGTTATCTAGAGTACGACCTCTTAAAAGATCCCTCATACAGGAAGCTAGTAAGAGATTGTACCCGTGTCTGATGAAAGGCCACATGGATGAGCCATTTATTAATGACCGTTCTATCTAGCATATCTATATTTTCGTATTTAGTTCGTTGTTTTTTGGGACTTCTATCAAGTCAGATGGTCGTTAAATAACCTGTATAGCTTTGACCCTGTCTCGTATTTCTTCTCTCGGATTTTATAAGCTTTCCTTGATTATCGGCGAGGGCAAATCCTCAGTTCGAGCCTTTTATCTAAATTGGCATAACAAACAGGTAATAAAGAGACTCATAATGAAAGAATCGTTTCCAGCAACACCTCTTTCCATTCATTTGCGTCCTACACAGGTGAGGCTCCGTTTCCTTAACTATCTAACTCTTGTTTTTAGCCTTAGTTGTTATCATGGTAAGCGGATGATGCGTTCGTGTTCCGTCTGTAACCTAGCCTGCGTTTAGTATCCGCCACCTAGGCACAAGCTAAGCGCAAGCCTAACAGCAGCAACATCCAGGGCTATATCTACGGCAGTACAAACTTCCAAGTGCCCCTTTCATAATTGTGTTTTTTTTTCGGCCTCGCTCACCCTGTGGCTCGTGCCGCAGTTCTTCATAGATAGACTTCGAGATACGGCTCCTCTCCCATGGCCATCAACAACACCATCACCGCCCATAGAGTACCGGCAATGACCGTTGTGATCATAAGGTGGCAAACAAGAAGTTGCCCGGACGCCCGCAGCCACCTCAACGGCCAATTCAGTTTTGTTGTTTTCTCTGTCGTGGGACTGATGGTGGGGTTCTATTTACGGGTTCGTGTGCGGATCCCGCAAGCGTTGATTGACGCCATGAGCAACGACCAGACGGGCCAATGTTACTTGCCACTTAACGAAGGGAAGTCCTATTGTCTTCGGCGGCACGAAGCATCATCTGCCACGACTGGTCGTTATTGCCGTTTCCACCAAGAGTTTTTCCTCTGGTCCAACGCATTGCGGTGCACCTCAACTGGTGGAGGGGCGCAGCGCGCTGTGTATCTTAGAAACGCCCACTACAGGTTTTAAGTTGATGTCGTTGTTGTCGTTTTTCCCTAATTTCTCTCTTTGGTCTTCTACGCCGTTTCTGTAACCTCTGGCATGGATTCCTTCAACATACGGAGTTTTCTTGTTTCTGAGAAGCAACTACAGCTAAGCTGCTCCATGTTCCGGCCGTGTATTCCCTCTCTCCTCGTCATAACTTATTTTTCAGGTTTATCCTTTCCTTCTACAACTACCACGACTAATACATCGTTACCCTGCTCCATACGGCATGTTGCTGGCTCAGGCAGTCAGCACGACCGTTATCCTTTCATATTTAGTATGTATTCTTTACGCAGCATAACGTAGATGTAGTTATGTGTGTACAAAGAAAGGAAGTAAGCGGAAGCTGCGGCTTTACCCGCTTCGAACGAAACTGAAACCTGTGAAATAGTGCAGAGGCCACTGCAGCACCAGTGCTACCTCAAGCCGAAGCTATTAGGGGTTCCGGTTAACGCCATTGATGCTTTCTGAAGTTTTAACCGTTCTTGTCGCCAGCGTCGTCCAGGGTCAGAGGAGCAATTGTCGGGAGCACAGATGCCATAAGCTGTACAGCATATGCCACACGCGGAGACATGCCGACAGTAAGCCTGGTAACTTTGCACTTAGATGCCGCACTTTTGCTGCTCTTTCCACCCAGTTGTTCTTGGCTAGCTTCGACTCTACGATTTGAGATATCTGTTGCCCTTTGAGGTCTCTAGTGGAACCTATTTCTAACAGACAAATTGCTTATAAAAGGTAGAAACGCTGGCAAGAGGCAATTACTAGGAACTGAGCATACAGGTTGTATAATTAGAACAAACATTGCTAGTAAGTTATTTTATAGTTGTAGCAACATGTTAGATATACATGCCACAGTTTCGATGCCTATATAGCCGGAGATCTCTCCTTCCATAGTCCGTAAAGCATTTCATACAGCCAGCTACAACTCTACAAATCCTATTCCTAAAAGAAGAATTATAAAGGTGCTGTATTTATTACCTATTCGTTCGGGTTTGGGTTAGAGCAGGTAGATAGTACAATGAGCAATTCCTTAGCCTCGATTTCGGGTACACGTTAGCACTCATATCAAAAATTGTTTCGCTGAAAAGTAAATTGATTAGGAAACCGAAACAGATCTGCAAACTGCTCCAAATCAAATAGGGTTTAAAATGACGCACGCAACGCAATCCATTGACCGGCTGAAACGCTACAAAATCAAGGTAGAAAGAGAGCAATAGGCTTAACTGCTAGTTCTATCTCAAATGAGTAAGGTTAAGCCGGACGTAGCTGTGCTTCGAAGCGAGCTTTCTTTTCATTCGGTGTACTTCTTGTTAGAGCACCTTATCTTGTAACGTGCAATAAAAGGATGCGGGTTTTTATTAGTGTCTTAAACAACCAACACTTTTATATTCATCGACTGTGTTCATCAAGGGAATTTAAAATCTGTCCTTGAAAAAAATATGGTTCTAATTTAGACACTTAGGTTTCGCCTACGAAATTCACAGGCTGGCTTATTATAAACCTGGTTTTTGTGAACTGATTGAAGGATACAGTGTCGAACTTCGGAACTCCTTTGCGGTTCTATCGAGATGTAGAGCTTTGACAATGTCGAAGTTGCGTTTAGAAAATATGTCACATGAAAAAAGAATCGAGGTATCAAAATGTCTTGACCTTTTCATAGACATGCTTACGTATTAACGGCACCTGTCAGTGTTTTCTATCAGAAATTACCTGATTCGGTTCTAACGCTATTATATATATGACAAGTATGTACTCCTAACAGGGTTCTCCAATAGATACGTTATGTCTGTGTGCCCTATATAGAGCTACCTGCCTATCTAATAGGGGTTTGCTTTCACAACTTTCAATTTGTATCCTCCATCCATCGTGGCGCTATCCATACATTCAGAGCAGCATTACCAACACCTCGTCTTCAGTTTGTCCTTTTGAGGTAAAGCGTATCATCTTGCCGACTTGAACCATGGCGCGCGCGCTCTTTTTTCAGTAGACGAAACAGGCCAAAGAGTCAACTCAGTGAGTTTGTGGGAAATATTCGATTTTTTTGTCTGCTCGGCGCCTGTCTGGGCTTGTCTACTCTCGTTTTTTGCCGGTCCGAAGATTGTCCATTCCCACTTTCTGTGGTCGTTCGTATGCCACCTTCTTCCCCTTCCCATATACCATCTCTACATGCGGGGAAATACATGCGAAAGCAGAAAAGCGAGACGAATAGAGCAAAGTTGTAATCGTGCACAAATGGGAGGTTGTGATTCTATTGAGTGTTGTACTCGTCATCGTCAGGGGGCCATCTGTCCGGTGTCATGATCATATCTATCTCGTTTCTTCTTTTCGTTGCCACATATCGAATCGACTAGAAAAAGAGGAAACTTTGCTTTTGTCGTTTTTGAAGTAGTATCACCTTCCACATAGAATACCGTGACTGTGTCATTTACGCCTCACGCTTCTGCAACGTCACTGGATGCCTAGGCTAGACGGCTTGCGTCCATAAGACAGTTCGACCATAGAAGTAGTTGGGTTGTCCTCCCCAAACCCCAAGTCAATAGATACAGAGACGCCCTCCTACCTGCAGGGACCACGCATATGCGGTCCTTTTTCTTTATGTGACCGCTCGACGCAATACGCGACGAACGTTCGCATAATAGCCGAGCGACTTACAATTAGTTTGATTGCTTCTGCATTTTCGGTAAGCGTCTGTAGGAAGGGAGACACGACACGCTCGTGTTTTGATTTTCTCTGACGTTCGGCCCACATTGACAAGCATGCTTTTAAGGACACACAAGTGAGCCTGAAAATAGTGTCAGTACGATTTCGAATCTCTAAAGGATCGCTTTTGCTTTTCGAAGCTCAAAGAAAGATGCCCTTTAAATTTGTTTATAAGCCAATTCAAAGATGCCCCTCGATTCAGTGGGTAGCTTGTGTTTAATGATACATTAAGGACTGAGACGTTCAATGACGCTTACTGAAAAATTCTTCATTTATATCCATAAAACTTTGGCACTGAATTCGGTGATATAGAATTTATTATTAATTGGCTAGCGCACAGGCTAAGTCTATTGTTAATAAAGTCAGATTACTTGCGCCTTAATGTAGTTTAATCTCTAATGAAGTTGCTTTAATGGTAAACAGAAAGCTTGTTTTTCGTGTCAACTGAGCTCCATAGAAATGATCTTGGTCATGGTTGTCAAGCGGCTTTTATACCCTACTGCTTTCTTTTTTTTTTTTTTCTTTTGTGACGCCTATGTTGAAAAAAAGCTCTAAAATTGATGTTGCAGATTGCGCGCCTCACGTTCGAAAAGTTCGTTGCTAATCATATATTCAGCACCCTGAAAAAACTATTAGATTATGAATAATTACGTCCTTACTAACCGTAAATAATATTCAATAGTTAGATAAACGAAATTGCGACGTAAGCTAAGTATATCGTCTACATTGCGTATATCTCCATTTCTCTAAGACTTGGACTAGTGGAAATTCTCATTGACAGCCAATATTAGAACTATATAATTTTGGAGTGAAGGTAAAATTATAACCTGGCCGTGTAGCTATTAACTGACAGAAGAGTGACGAAATCAAGGCGACATAAGATCAGTCGGCTGGGTCGTTGTTCAGAGGGGGCCGCAAGGATCATGTTCATCATCACAATTTAGTGAAAAAAATCAACTCGTTAAGGGTATTGTGTATAAACAGTATGCCGGTTACTTGAAGCTACATGGTACCTGCTGTTTTTTGGATCAAAACGAGCTTCAGCGATCCTCAATTAAAGTCGCTGTGAAAGTGCAACAATAGGTCGATCTCGATACGAAGATGTGCAGTTGTTGTTACTCCGATAACCACAATCTAGTTTATACTGTGTTTACTGGGATTTCGGATATTTTTATCCGTCTTTTCCTCGCATAGTTGCAGCTAGTAATCCAAATACATTGTATACAATGTATTACTTGAAAAGGCACATTGAGGTACTTTGATAAAGTCCGCAACCAATGTATGCTTAAGGCCAATTCAAGATCTGGTGTTCCTAGAAGATCTGTTATGCTGAAACCGAAAAACTAGCTCCATGGGGTTACAGATATTTGGATGTTCAATGAACAAGAAAATGTGGATGTAACAAATAAGTTATTTGTTGTACTCAACAGTAATCTACGCAGTGGCCGCTGAAATTGTTTACATCGAACGTAATAACAACGTTTTGACATGGAAGGAAATCCGACGATTGGGGAAAATTAGAATAGCACAGGTAATTACCAGCGAATATGTTTCACCTGGCCTTATGTGACCTAAATGTGCTTTAATTGAAATGATTAGAGAATCCATACTATTCAAGAACTTTACATTTGTCGCAATTTTTTCCACGGTAATCGTTTTAAACCTGGTCTGAAACCGTTGCTGCAAGGTGGTTTAGCGCGTGCAGCACATACTTCTGCATGGAAGCACGTGAATTATCGCTGGCAAAAGCGATTTTGCACAGTCTGTTCGCGCTTGCGCAATTCAGTACAAACCAATTACGCTATTTATCTCGTATGCGGTATAATTCCATAAATGTTTTTCTCATTAAAATATACGAATCTTCATAAGCAGTTACGTAGTTAATGAAGTTACTTAAGTTTTTCCTATATGTCTATAGAAACGGGCCAAATCTTAATTATTTGTTTCTGGGTCGGTCGGCGACAGTGTAAATTGCTTTGTTTCCGTTTAACAGGCTATTTAGAAAGGACTGAGACGAAGCGGAGGATTAGCCAGTGAGTCAACGCGGCCGGGTGATGCACGCGAACTGCATATCACATGCGATCCACGGTGTGCGTAAATACCAACACCAAGGTCGAAATGAAATCCCTTGCGAGGCCCCTTCTGGCTGCCAGACCTCGCCAGGCCCACATGATGGCCGGTTTACTTTTTTCATCACCTCGTACTGCTTATTCACACATGAAGGTTCTCCTTCTACATAACCGGAGTGATGTTCATTGTAGCTGCGCACCTACGGCCAAGTGGGGCCAAGCGTGCACTAGTGAAAGCTTCGAATGTCCACACTCGTCATGTGGCTGGAGAAAAGTCCACAGGCGCAAGGGCCGATGTGCTAAGAAGGCACAGGAGCCGCCAAAAAAACGCTATAGCGAAGAAGAAGAAACCTTGGTTTGCTTCGAGCTTTTTGCTTCTACCACACCACACTATCAGTTGAGATCTGCAGCTTCTAGGCCTGTGGCCACACACATTGCGCGATCGGGGCCACTGCTGCAAATTCTGCCTCTAGAAGGACCGACCGCCTGGCCAACATAGAGAAGTCCTTTTTCTTCGCTTGCTCTTTGCCATGCGATAAGACGAGTGGTAGCAGAGGCAGTAGTCGCGGTACGCAGAGCGGCAGAAATCGAACATGATGTTTGAACTCCTCCGGCTCACCCTCATGAGCGCGCCCCAGGAATGCCCCTCTAAGCCCAAAAGTTCCCAGTCCCATACGTTGACTGTCTTGCATTGTGGATCTACTACTGCTGTTCCTAGCTGCTGCTGTTCGTAAAGCTGGAGCCAACGAAGAAGGCAGCGTCGGACAGCATCGGCATTGATTTCCTTTCTTATCGAATCTTTAAATTATATACTACACTCACATAGACAGACGGCCAGAGAGACAGACGTGCGCACAGACACACGGAGAGAAAAGGAGAAGTACATACACATACCTCGATAGAGACACTCAGTGGAACATACCACATGCGCGATCACACTCACACATACAAACACACGAAGGGGGAAAACATACGCCGGCTAGAGATCGCCGGTGGGCTGGTCTGCTACCACCAACGCGATGCGCCGCGCCTGGCCGTCGGCTCAAAGATGGCGCCGCAGCAACAAGAGCAGTGCAACGAGAATCGAATAAGACTCTGCGGCAAAAAGATCTATGTAGCTGCTGGCGGCTGACTATCGGAGCCACAACAGCAGGAGCAGCGGCGGCACCTACCCCCTATGGTGAAGATCTCCGGCTGTAAAGAGCGTAGAGAACTGGGGCGAAAACGAGAGGGAGAGGGCGGGAGAGGACGAAAGGTGGCACGCCAAGAAGTAACCTTAGCCGTCGTCGGTTCATTTGTCGTCTGTTTGGTTGGGCGCGCGTCGAACGCGAACGCATGACGCCGACCGAGCTGGATCTCGACGAAGACAACAACCTGAGCAGAACATAACGCAGGCGACAAGTGCCAATGTAAATGCCATCACCGGACAGAGGGACACGCGTCTTGCCAACACACACACACACACAAAAAAAGACAAAGACTGAATAAGAGTACAAGAAGTAATGCGGTCAGACAAACGAAAAGAGAGAAACAAAATAGAAAAAAGGAATCGTGGGCCAGCTTAAGAAGTGTCCCGTTACTATCATTTCCGCGCAGTAAGGCTCCCTGTGTGTTTGTGCATTCTTTCCACAACTAGCTTCTGGTATATGCTTGTCATTACCATTTGCACAAACCGAAGCAATCTATTGAGGAGCTTCACCGTCAAGGTTGTTCCCGACCGCTCAGCAAATGTGAGGCCAAACGTTGAGGGTATAAGGAGTAACAGCGTTTCCTTTAATACGCCTAGACTTTATAACGAGGCGCCTTCTTTTTCGTCGGAAGCCTTTGCTAACCTGGAAAAGCCATGCCAGGTCATCGTCACCATCGATTGGGACTTGAAAATGGCAGTATTTCTTAGAATCTCAGGTATTCCCTCCTTTTCATACACATTCCTTGGACATTACCTTCAATGACATGGTTTTCAATATGGTGCGGCCCGTAATTCGTAGCCGGCGGAACCTGGATGTGAAGTGAAGAACAGAGCGGCAACTAGGGGCCGAAGACCACAACCTCTTGTTCTGGACTGACGCAGTATACTTAGAGCAATGTCGCCGTGGGTAAAAAGAAAGGCTCTCCGGTTGTCAAAGTCACCCGAATAGGATCAAAAACGTGGAGCTGCAAATTTGTAGTTGGCTGTTAGCCCTTTCTGCTCTTCGTCAAACCATTGTGGCGAGCGGTCAAAAGCAGACAAGGATAAACGCAAAACGTGGTTTCAGCCCGCGCAGCAAATGAGAACTGATGCTAGACAACGCTGAGAAAATGGTCCCTGTGTACAACCAAGTGATCGACGGACGATAAAGACATGCCTCTACATCGTTACCGTTCATGATAAAAACGAGTTTGGTAAGGCGCCGATAAGAAGGCGGTGGTGATGATTGCAAATGATGGCAAAAGAAGGTTTGCGTTCCTTTCTTTATATTATATCTACGCTCGCTGGTTCGTTGTCAGCGTTTTTCTCCCCTACATTCTCTATCGCACATTTCTCACGTCGCTCTATTGGGGAAATTGAGAAGCGGCGAAAGAGTGCGCGGGATAAGTAGTCTCGAAGGCCAAGAGTATGGAACAAATCTGAAGAAGGACAGTGTCGAAAAAGAGAACGCAGACACTGGTGATAATTCTAAAGATCACTGTCACTAACGACAGTAGGAACTCAAAAGCCACAAGAGGTTGAGATGGATATTGGAAACTTGGGCGAAAGCGGACATGGCCCGGGTTGATGAAATCTGTTGTTCCCTGTATACGTTCGGTGGACCGAATGTTGTCTAGATTTTATGCAAGGATTACATGTAAGGACCATGCACGTATGAAAGCATATTAATGTAAAGGTTTGTATGCATACGGCGAATGTGCGTTTACAGATTCTTATTTTAACTTAAATATCTTGAACCCATAATACAACTAATAATACTTTATCGTATTCGTATCGATATATTGACGGACGCTATTAAATTGAGACATTTTTTTATTTCAACCCGATTCGACAATTATGTTCCTTCATCACGAAGAGCCTAAATGACGATCTTTGTTTTTAACTGTACAGCGATATACATATCGTACTTATTTAAAGCCAGACGGTACTTCCTTTAACACACTATTAGGTTTTGTTGCCAATCAGTCTTTGCTACCCATTGAGTAAAGCCTGTAGCAAGGGGTGAGTGTAACGACTTCCGTTACTCCGAATTACCTTGTAATTTCCGAGATTCTCTACGCTGCACTCCAATGAAGCTTCCCTGCCGAGCGCCGCCGTGCGATTTTTTACGGAACCGACAAATCGTGGCTTTGGTGTATACGACTGCGACGAAAGCTCTGTAATATAGATAATCAAGTTTACACGCATAATATTAGTAGATAATGGAACGAAATAATCGCATGATTTCTACTCGAAATCACCGAGTACCAATGACCCTAATTGCTAAATCATATCTATGAAACATGTGACAGGGTCTGAGCAGATACTACTACCTCTGTGTACGCATACCATTGATAGTCGTGTGTCCGTCTTGGTAAATCTGACGAAATTATAATAAAAGCACGAAAACAATTGTTTTCAAGCATAATGTAGTATAAGCCGAGTAATAGAATTGCCTGATTCCGATAACAATTGCCAAAACGATCCCCTGCGCAGCCGTAGCAAAAAAAGTCACTTAAAAAACTATACTTAAGTAAATCTAAGAACTATACTTAAGTTAAACGAAGACTCTAAGAAAATGGACCATCTATTTCAAATGATGGATGCTCTAGCTAACAAGAAACAAAAAAAAAGCCATTCCAGTAAGGTTAATTAAGGAAATAATAATGGCTCGAGCTAGCTACAGTACATTAGGCGGTTCAGCCCTTGGAAAACCGCATCGTTCTACTTCATCCGAAGGGAGAGTCCAATGTAAATTGCAGTGTTTTTCTCCATGTTTGTTTACACTTATTTACACATACAAAGGGTTCTCTGTATTGGGACCGCGTCCGACGCAACTGTAAGCCAACGCAGATAGAAACCGTTTTGTGCGAGGAACACATATATCGCATTTAATTTAACTGGCCATTTACAGTCATCTTTATTAGAATAAAGTCTATTCGTATGTAGGGTTTTTGCTGTTCAATGTTTCCTTTCAGATAGGAGAACGACATACGCGTCTATTGACGCTGCTCGTTCGCGTCGACTGTCGCAAACATCTAGCGATATGGGCCACCCAGAAACAACAAGGCATAGTTCCCATGATGTGAGCTCTCTCTGCGAGGTTTATGCATATCGCTTGATGCGAGAGTCTACTACGTACAAATAACTGTAGTGCCCAACTGTTTCACAACGACGTCAAGCGAAATTACACTATGGATGGAGCAAGAAAAGATAAAGTGATATGATAGTTGTCGCAGAAATACTGTTTCTATCAGGCCGTATGCGTTGGCGTATCGCGTTGGTTGGCCACCAGCGTCGCCACAGCTACCCCGACGCTATGAGCAATTCGTTGTCGCACATCCCATCTTGCCCTGCCTATTTTATCATGCACATGTAGTACGATACATAATATGTAATACCGACCAACGGTCCTTGTAAAAATTGCCGCGCCAACAGCTTGGCAAAGGCCATTTCATCTAGAAGAGTATGCACACCAGCCCCTGTAACATGTGACCTCTGTTCAACCATGATTCTTCCATTTCCCTCTGCGCCATCTTTGCCTATGCACATTACTATGGCAACGCGTGGCGTGTATCGTCCTCACGTTAGCGGAAAAGACTGTCGTTCGTTGGCGTTCTCAATGTCGCCACATGCCACCACTGCTACCATCACGTCAGACGAGTGATGCCAGCGAATTTCACCCTTGACTTGACTTAATAAGTGCCCGCTTTTCTCACTTTTTCTACGCGCTATCGACTAAAGGAAAGAACGCTTTTCCCAACCAGCGATTAAACTCGCGATAGATGGCGGCAATAGCAACAACCCTCTCTCTGATTTTCGTACGTCCGCCGTCCAGCTTCTCGTACAGTGAATGATACACTTAGTCACTAGGTCGGCAGCAACAACAACAACAGCGGCAGCAGCGATCCGGACATAGCAAAGTTTCGTGTAACTTCCGTTTTCACACCCGCCCCCTATCTCCCACTGCCCACCTATCTTCTCTCAGTTATATCAGTTTCTTTGCCAGCCTCCAGCAAGCACATAGTGAAAGCTGGCAATTTTTATCTATGCCAACAACAAAAAAAACACGAGGAGAATTTTCCGCTCTAGTTCATAGACAGAACATGAGGAGTGGCTGAATTTACATTGTACATTTCTTTTATCTGAATGAGTGTGTTCTTATTAATGATAATATAAAACCATTTAGCCGGCTTTTAAGAAACGTGTATTGCCACTATTGTCCTTATGGTTAGGGTATATCTTTTTTTTCTTTTCATTTCGTTACCTCTGAGCAGAATATTTCTAAGCTGGGGTTCGTATCAAAACCTATTTTTCAAGGTTATATTCTAATTTCAATCAAAGCGTATGTGTGCTGCGCATTGTATCCACTACACCGAACGGACCTCTACGCTGCATACACATACATCAGCCCTACCGGATTGTTGTCTTTAACCCCCACGGGGTTAGCTTTCGCTATCCGCTTTCCACTTGTACCCTTAAGTGGTGCTGACTGTGTCCTTTTCCCTGTTGTTGTTGTTGTTGTTTCCAGCTTCTTAAAAACGAAAGCTGGTAGAAGAGGCCACCCAGCTGGCCTTGATAAGATCTCGACTTTGGTCCCTAACTCGGACCGTTTCTTTATTCTATCCCCACAGCATCTCGTAGAGTGCTTCTCTTGAGTGTGTCTACCCCATGCCCCCATACTTTCGCAGTGCTAGTAGTACGAGTGCTTATTAATTTCCCCGATAACTGGTGGAATAAAAGAACTATAGACGGGACGTTTCCTTCATTCTCCTTCTGTTGTCCTCTGACTGCGAAATGCGACGGAAAAATGCGGCAAACAAACGATTTCATGAGAACTATTAAAAGAAACAACATATCATCTTATCAATGATTATTACAATTACAGTAACAAACATTACATATGCACAAGACTGATTTTCACTATATAATGTGAGCGCTGAGATAATGGCTTTGGGTATTTGATATCGATGATTTCTGATAAACAATTGTTTTTTTTTCCATTATTTTTATAGACCTTGATGATTTTTTTGCGTATTTGCATGAAGTTTGAATAAATATTGTAATACATTTGTACACATTGTTTCATATTCACGTAAAATACTTGTTTTTATTCCTTTCTAACAGCACCGCTCCCTATATGAAGCTAAGAATATTGCCGGAATAGCTTCATGCATGTCACCCGCAAACATACATCTAGTTTAGTGAAGCAGGTTTAATTTATTATGTGTTATTATTATTATTAATTATTATAAGTGACTTATTTGCTAGCTATTATATATTTTTCAATTTCGTTGTCTTGTTAAATTAACATACGATTATACTTAATCAAGGAACTATATCCTACGTAACTTTCTAATGCGGCCTTTCTAGCGAATACTATCATCCCGAAAGCAAAAAACACTATCGTGACATGCAACACAACCTGACTTATATCGTTGACCTTTGCGAACTTCCTAAACCTGTAGGCAACAGTAGAGAAAGCTGCAACAATGACTATGATCCTTAGAATTAACCGAACGCGCAGAGGAGGCGCCAGTATTACGTACAATATAAGACGATGCCTTCCACATATATATATATGCGTCTCAGCCACTCGGCCGGCTGGCCTTCTCGCTGGCATCGAAAATAGGCCTTTAGTGGAGAACACATCTTTGATACCTCGAAGCTATTGAACCGCAGAAGCCAACCGCACATATGAAATATTTGATCTTGATCAATTAACATGTAACTGCTAACTATGGTTACAACAGCATCTCATAAGTTACAACTTTGTTACATCATCGCATTAACTCAGGCACAAGGTGAAAATAGGCCTGATGCGCTAAATATTACAGTGTGGACAAATGGTCCGTCGAAATGATCTTAGGACCTGCTTGCTGGAACTTATATCTATCACGAAAACATCACATATATCTGTGATAATAAATAATTACTGTTCGAGATACCCATCCTGTCGGTGTTATGTGATAGATAAAATTGTATTAATTTTCCGCTAAGAAAAGGTCTCAAAAATACTCCGAAAAATGCTCTTAAAGATGAGTTGAAAATTCTGAGTACATCATTACTATGATTGCACCATATTTTTTTAGAAAAAATATGTTTATGTTGTCTACTCTAATGTTTTATTGCATTTCTACTTGTGAGCGATATCACAGTCGTTATCGTCGCCCCGTGACTGAATGAACGTGTCCTTTGGCGTTCTATTTCGGTGGGAAAGGATAGAGACGGATGAACGGGTTAGGATCCATGGCTCCGTAAGTGTTCGATGAACAGATAGTGGTCGCTTTCGCTTCTAATGCTGCCGCTGCTTGTGACCCTCCCTTCTCGAAGCTGAACAGAACGGTGGTTGGGTCAGCATATGTGCGCGTAAATCGAGCGGAAAATTAGTTTAAAGAAGAAACGAGGACCGCTGGAAGACACTAGGGGAGCCGCAGGCTGGCACCTCGTGGGGACGTCGTCACGTGATGCTCCCATCATCATCGCTGCCGCAAGGCAAGAAGTGATGGGGTCCGCGACGAATGTGAACGCGTGAGATAGATAAGCTGGGGGGACGAAAAGGGGATTTAAGGACGACAAGGGAGAGAGGGGAAATAAAAAAAAAAAGTGACACTTGGTCAAACAGAGGCACACCAGAGCAGTAGTAAAGAAACAAGCAAACATGAGAAGGACAAGTGAAAACAGTTTAGGGACAATGAAAACGGGATAGAAGTCATTGGATTGGCTTTATTACACTAGTGATTTATTTTGTGGGGGCATCCTGCAACTCTCCTTTAAGTGAGTGCGGTGTCACCGAATCGGCGGTCAGCCGCCAGCGATCACACTGCAATGAAGTATCATCATGAAAACCTGCAGCTCCCTGTTGCTGCTGCTGCTGCTTGCCCTTGAAGGTTGGTTTTGCGCAAATCCAAGAAAAAAGGAGCATGTTTTTCTCGATCTGGAGGCAGCTTTTCCGACAAGCGTGAGGTCCTGCGTCTCTTGTTCCCTCTCCGTTATTCCAGACAACCCGAATTCCCCTTACGGGTACTCTAGATAAGCAGAGACATAACGCAATGTTTAAGATTCCCTCTCGCCCGTCAGCTAGGGACAGTAGTCTCACATTACATTCGCAGCCTAACAAACATAGCAGAAACTGACGATAGCCTTTTCTCGTACTGGCCTTGCATTCTCCGCTGTCTTGACCTTTCCCCTGTCTTTCTCATGGAGATGGTTCTGACCGGCACTCGTCCGCTCTTACATCGCTCTTTTATGCTGGCTTCTTGGCGGACACCACCGCTTTTGGTTATTGGATTTTAGCGACCTGCTAAGCGCTTCTCGGAGGCTTAATGGTCTGCAGACGAAGTTGAGCCGTTAAATTTCCTTACACTTGGTGCGCACTCGAGATGAGATAGAATAGAGCGTGTCACACTAGCACGGACGCTAGTGGCAACCCTTGCTCCGTCTCAATTACAAAAGAGATCGGGCGCGTGACAGTACCTAGCTCTAATGCAGCCTGCCAGATCCTAAAACAAAGCCTTAGAACAGGGTTACGACAGTCTGTGCCACAGGAAGAAATGACGACTAGAAACGAAAGAAATGGTGTGCTTGCAGATCGGCTGGCCACATAACCAAATGTGGCAGTAGAGGATAATATCAAAAAGCAACAGGGAATTAGAGTCAAGAAGTTCGGATGGTGAGAGACAGTTACAAAAAGGGTGGTGCAACGATACTGGAAACAGAGGGAAAGAGCAACGGGGCGGATTATGGTGGTTCAGCACATTCTTTCAGGAACATGAGCGAGTTGAAGATGGAGCGCAAGTGAGAGCAAAGTAGATGGAGAGTGAACAGGCATGAGTAACGGCATGATCTGTCTGGGAAAGCCGTCGTTGAAGTGCAAATGGTAGCTGTAGAAGTGGTGAAAATGGTGGTGGTGGTAGTAGTAGTAGTAACAGAATGGTCTGACGTGCTTTCCCCCCAGACCCTATCCCTCCTTGAGACAACCTTAGGTCGAAAATTGAACGAGTATTGGGAAAGCCTCTACTGCGATCTGGGAAGAAGTAGGGTCTTAACCAAGCGAGCACAAGAAGTGGCACACAGACGCACGAATAACTAGACCGACGCTGGTCGTCCAGTAGGTCTGAATGCCTAATGCCGGACCGTACCAACGACGAGCGAGTAGGAAGGCTGTGATTGAATGCGACAGAAGGACTAGCGTCGACTACGACGACGACTCTCAGATGACATATGAGAGGAGAAGCAAACCAATGAGAATCCCTCTTGGAGATGGGCAAAAAGGGACCATAGGGCTGCCCTCCGCACAAGCGAGAGGGGAAAGGCCTCCCCGTTTACCGTCTGTTGAGACGATAGTACGGGGGAGCTAGCTAGCTGGCTGGCAACGAAAAACTGGACGAAAGAGTAGCAGAAGATAACTAAGAAGAAAAAATATGGGGAAAGAAAAAAAGGTCAGAAAAGCAACGGGGATGACAGGGAAGAGCGAGGGACCGACGGGGACTTGGGGTAACGAAGCGTCTTGTCGCCCAGACTTTTTTCTCTATTCTATCGTTGTGTGGCAGCGGTGTGGTGGCGTAGCCACATCAGACGTCGCACCAGTTTAGGAGGATTTGATGAAGCAGTGCGGCGCAAAACGATGATCAAAAGTTATGGACGTAGAAGAATGTCGAGGCTTCACTGCAGCGACTGCTGGAACGACAGCTAAACCCAGGCCACTCGCCAGTGATGCTTTCTGAACGACTTGACTAGGATTGCCCGTTTCCTATGAATCGGAGGACTAACGGACGCGATCAGCCGTTGTGAGCAGTGACGACAACGACAAATACTAGTACTGTTATTACCAAGGTAAGAGAAAAACGATAGTCCGAATATGAGAGATCGATAAAAATACGAGAGTTTTTCCATTGGGAACAGTATGTTTAAATTCGATTGTTTAGCTGAAAGCAGAAAAACAAAGTGAGAGACGAGTGTTTTTTTGTTATCACAAGCGGATATTCGCTCGCATTTTAAGATAAGTAACATCGTTTACCATTTTCTTTCCAAACGATTTAATTTATAGCGGAATTAGCAAATCTGGTTACCATAGTACCATAGTTTAATATATGTTCCATTTATGTTTTGGAGAATGTGAAGGGCAGAGCTCAAATTATATATACCCATTAATTGAGTCCAACAGCTATGTCCTCATGTACCGCTATCTTGCTATATCGAATAGCATCCATAAAGCAGTAAGTGGCTAGTAAGATGCTAGAGAACAAGAAACGATCGGCGTTTCATTGCGTCACCCTGCTGTTGATCATTTGGCAAAATGATCATAGAGCCAAAGTGAGCACGATCTGTATTCTTTGTCTGTCGGACCCGGGCGCTTAGTTATCGCAATACGTTTAAGCGATGTATCCACATCGATGACAACCAGCGTCTTCAACAACCATCGACCACTGGAAGATCAACATAAAACTGCTGGTCCTGTGTGCTTCAAAACGCCATCACTCTTATCATTTGCTTTTTTCTCCCCTTCTCAGATTTTAAAACAAAGCGTTCGTCGGTGGGTTTGAATGTCTGCGTGCGCAGTCTTGAGGCAGGCTTAAGTGCTGACGTCTTGGGAAGAATTACCTCTGCTACGTCCGTCAGCGATGCCGCCCTGCCGCCGCAACGCAAAACAGCGAACTCTAGTTTCGAAGGGTAACGCTGTACATGGGTTGGCAGAGAAACTCGTTGCGAGCGGCTGTATTCCCACGTGCCGTCGTCACCGCCAGCGGAATTTGAACACTGCCTCTCGGTTTGCCGGCGACTTCCACCCATTCTACGGCACGCCACATGTCATGTTCCTCAACCATCTACCAACAAGCGCGTACACACACATGAGCACGGATCGCTTGAGCAATGGCGGTGGCAACTGGGTCTGCTCTCACAGGCTGACAGAGCGTAACAATGGTCTTGGCCTAAACGATAGAGCTGAGGAGAGCGAACCTCAAGAAGCGACTGGAAAACGCCCCGAAGCCGACGACTTGTTAGTAGAGCGTACGAGGTTAACTAGCAATGGAGCGCCCCAACGGAAATAGGGTAGACTACGGCAGCATTGAGAGTAAAAATGTGGGTCCAGAAAGATAACAATGAAACATTTGCATTTAGACGCCCGAAGATAGAGATTAATGCACTAAGGAGTTAGCGAACCTCCAAACTGGCATAACTCTGCAAAGGTTTTAGTTTGTGAGTTGTACTCTGAAAAAGTAATCAATTTATTGAGACATATTTTTGTTTCAAGCAAATGAATTACCATATTGATGCTTTGAGAATGTTGTTGGCATAGAAGTTTCCGCCATTTCTCAGCCGGTAAACGACGCTAGTCTTTCTAATAATGTTCCGCTTCAACAAATGTACCATTGTAATTTTCATTTTATGTCTATATGTCTATATATATCACTTTATGACCTTTGTTTCCGTTTAACTTGTAGATACACAATCTATATAGACCCATGAATGTTACATTATTTAAGATAAAGTAGACGTAATCTATATATTTTAAACAAAGTTACCTGAAAGGCAATGTCGTCTCTATAACCAATATATTAGAGACTACCTGAAGCTCGCATAGTTCCAAGAAAAAGATGAAAGGTGAAATATCCACATATAGCAAATGCTGCTTTGAATAGCAACAGATATGCTTTGAATATAAATTACAGTTTAACATCGTCTTGGTATGGATCTTTTTTTCTGTTTCACTGCGTAATTAAAGAACAAGTAAATGAACATCTGAGCATTTCAAGCTCCCATATTCTTGCGAAGGTTTACTAATATCGAACAGTATGAACGGACAAAATAACCAAAAAACACACTAATTTCGTGCCATTAAAACAATCGTTTATATTCTAACGTAACGTACTATTATACATGACTATAACATTGTATATTACGCTATTTGTGCTGGCTTTGTCAAAGGACATTTGCGATCCTGCTAAATAAAGGGTGATCACAGTATCTATTTTTTCTCATCATGGTTAAAATTTACGGAAGAAAAAGACTTGTAACTTATTCTAGGGCCTTAACTAGCCTAGGGCAGAATTAATGTAGACGGAGTTTGATTTATTCTCGTTGTCGCCTTCTTCTAGGTCTCGACTCTCTTATCTACTATTTTAGAAATGTTTTCCTTAACTACTATCTGAACCGTACCTGATAGGTTCCCTAATGTTTAATCAACAAACGATTACGGAAGTATTTGTCTGTTTAGCTTATTTTGAGTGTCTTTTTCTTTTTGTAAAAGAACGATAACATTTTCACCATTGTTCCCATATCAATTAACCACGCTCTAACGACTTACATTAGACTCGCAGTAAGTATCAAGCATGGCTAATTATTATACACGTAGATTGGTCAAAAACTAAAAAAAAGCTTAATTCTAGTCGAAGATTTTACCCTTAGAAAAAAAAACGTATGAACGTATGTTTGGTTCAAAATTACGCAATGTATTGCGGCTTTCAGATTTCCGTTTCGTGGAGAAACAAAGGTGCAACAAGATATCGGGAACAAAGACAGCTGGAACAAGCCCACCAAATCACCCTTTGCGGTGACGTTGCTGGCAGGCAACATCGTATTCTCAGCTCTTTTTGGTAAGCTTCACCGTCCTCGACAATCGGCACACACGAACGGCTAACTACCCTAAATGTATGACGAGTTTTTTTCTAGTGTTTTTTTCTAAATGACTATAAACATTGGCAAAATCTTCAACCATCCTATGATTTCATCAATTTAGTCTTCTTGGAAACGCCGTATACAGCCCTAGCGGTATCCATTCTTGTCGTCGATGACAAATCTGTGTAAAAAGTATACTGCAACTTTGACTAGCGTGGGTATTCATTCCACACTTTCCCGTAATATTTTATACTCAAGAGTCATTTCCATAGCTTTATAGGCAGCATTATGACCGGTATATTGGTTTTGAGAAGTTTCAAAACTGGATTAAGCTTCCTTTTCTGATGTCCGTTATGTATCAAACACCAATGAATGATACAGAATATCAAAGTGAGTCAACAACGCTGTCCGATAGCCAATTCAAGATTACGACAAACGAATGCAGCTCATGTAACATTTGTATACAATGATTGAGATCTGCTTATTTTCATCATCAAGTAAGCATTGTTCTCATTCTAAGTTGCCTTCATTGTTTTGAGTAACTGCTGCACGCTCGCTGCAGGAGAAGGCCCAGAGCCGACCAACCGTTCCAACGCTTGGGTCAATCAGACTGCCTCTGATGCTTTCCGTATTCGTAGCCGAGCGAATGTGACCGCGGATGATAGAACGCGTTGAGGGAGAGGGTAGTCCGGCATGAGGCTTACGTTCATCGGCCAAGGCTACGAAGCGAAGAACTAGCAAAAAAAAGAACGACTCTTTTGTATCGTTATAGGCCTGGACGTGCAGGACATTGCAGACACTGCAAGGTTTCGCTAGAACGTTGCCGCCGCTGCCTGTGACTGAGCTGCAACTGCTGCTTTGTACGGTATGGGTGAACCTTCTGAATGACAATGAGATGTACATGATGAGTGCATGACTGAGTCGGGTTCCTCCCGAAAGAGGTGTGCCCGTTCGTGTAGATGTTCGCTTGTGTACATAAAGCATATACTATATAAAATCCATGTGTTCGTATCTCTGGCTATGTAAGAGCAGATAGTCTTCCCTTCTGCCGTTGATACCTACTGAGTCTAGCTTCAGTTTGAAAACATTACGCCCTTGGTGTGCCCTCAAATGTAGAAAGAGAGATGTAGGAATCGCAGGAAGGATAAAAGGCCGAGGTACGACATTGAGGGCGCCTGCCTGCCTACCTCATATTCAGCATTTGCACGTCTTACTTCATTCGACAGTTTTCTGACTTCGTCTTCCTCTACGCAGCTCTGCGATCTCTTCGTCGCTTTTCTCTTGACTACGTGGTTGTGGTTTGCCCGTAGCCTCGTTTCTTCTTCTCTTGACGCAGCACCCATTCCAACCTCCCGGACCTCCCACTGGCCTCAGCACGGAAGGCCCTTGCTCGCTCGAAAAAGTCTTCGCTTCAGAAGTGAAGAATCACCCCCACTCACATCCCTCATGTACTACCTTATGTGGTAATACTATCTAGCCCTATAACCAGAAAAGAAAAACTGTCTATAGTCTTCGCTGAGTACGCGTGAGTACTCTCCACTATGGTGTATAAACTACTTCTGTGTATCTTGCAAAGGACCTGCACTTCTCCCGCCCAGTTTTCGGACCTCCACGGCTACATCGCAGCGCCTGCCGTCCCATTCAGCCAACCGTCAATTACGTCTGTGACAAACTTCGACGAAGCGGTAACGCACGGATGCAAAAAGGAACGCGAGACGGACAGAAGAACCAGTAGAAATATAGAGGGGAGGTATAAAGAGAGAGGGAATAATAAGGGGGCCGCGAAATTGTAGAGGCCACCGGGTGAACGGAGCAAAGGAATACGACTCACCAAAAATGCTGAAAGCCGTAAAAAGCAAAAACGGCCTCGCTAACAGTAAACTTCTCGTAGAGGCTCCATAGATCGGCTGCACGCCCGCACACATGCAGCTAAACAAAACGATGTACGTGCACAATCGAAATGTATCGGAAGTTGACACCGTAGCGTACCCTGAACTATGCATACATTTTGGCAGGAACAAAAATTGGTTGAAATAAACTATGAAGCCTTTTCTGCTTAGCCTTTGCCAATTGCCCATCTCGAATAAAAGTTTCTCCCTCTCACGTTACATATTGCATACACATACACATATACATGTATATATATATATGCTTTTCCCCTGCGAATGTTGAAGGATACTCGGATATAAGTGTTGTAGATGTGAAGGCCGCTCAGAACGACTCTCAGAGATAAGAATATATATGTGGGACTGTAAAAAGTATATCGGGTTCAGCGAAAGAATTTTTCGAGACGAACACGACAGGCAGTGTGGACTACTTCAATGACGAGTCTTTAATCCCTAATCTGCAATGTACTGCGTTGTAAACGGGAACAGTACGATGAAGATGAAGCAATCGAAAACCTCGTGACGTCAAAAGCGAACAGAATGTAATCTAAATATGTCGCACATACATCGATAACAAATAGGTTGGTCAGAATGAAACCAGGATGGTGAATCTTGCGTCAATTTAGAAGCTTTGTCATTCTCAACTGTTTGTATATACACGTAGCGCTCGCTGCTTGCCCCGGCATCTAAGAAGAAAAGCCTTAAAACAAGCGTTCGCTTAAGAAAAATTGCTGAGCAGCGGGTGACTCTCCATATTCGCTTTTAGGAGTTCCTAAATAAACGCCTAGGACAGATAAAGTATAAGGCCACCTTTTTTTGCATGACAGCATCAGATCCTGTTCTTTCGACGATCTGTGCCATGAATGAAGGATTCACGTGCACTTGGCTTTCATTGCAGACCAGACTGCATTGGATTACACCTGCTTAGATCCATGCAGTGCCGCTGCGGAAGCGAGAACTTCAAATAACGGACAAAAACCTAAAAGTAAAGCTCTATTTCAGATGTTAGCAGTAATTGAGTAGACTAAAAAGCGGAATTGATCTCGTACTAGCCGGGTATATATGTCAATCCCTTCTTACTATATGTTCTTGTGCCTCTCTCGCTGTAGGGTAATGTTAAAGGCTGGCGATTTTGCAGCGTTTGATCGTATCCAAACTAGAAGCATCGGCTCCGGAAGCATTCGGTAGAAGTCGAATGTCTTATTTGTAAGTTGTGTAACAGTTACACAGTAATCGGCTCGCGAACAAGCACAACGTTGAATACGTAAACAGACACTAGCTTAGTCTCTGTCGCCATGAGACGAGTGAGAAGGCCGCGTGAATAGCATAAATCCGCTAGAATGGCGATGGCCCTTTGGCAGGACTAAGCTGATAGCAATATCTAGGAGAAAAAGAGTTTCTGTGCCTTCCTTCTACACAGGTAATGCGTGTCGGTCCGAAATCCCCGTAAGTGATATTACTCTATGATGAGCTTGAAGAATAGGGCCAATAAATCTATCCACTGAGTATCGTCCTGAAGCAAGGGTTCTGTAACAGGATCTTAGCCGTATGATTTGGGTACAAGTATTTACAAAGGGACATGTTCGCTTCGTATAGCGACACTGCGACAGGGTGATACTGTCGAAAAGAGTCGACGTTTTCATAGATGCAGGTCCCCATAGCTCTGTTTGTCCTGAAGAGTACCTACTGTCGCATCGCCTATCAGCAAAAAGAGGCAAGTCGAAATACATAGGGTCTATTCAATAATTATATCCAAAGAAATCCATTAGACCCAGCGCCTGTATTGTGCTTGGACTCTTAGCACGGGCAAAACATGCATAGTATGATATTAAGCAAGTTCGTAATGCGAGAAACGTTCCGCATTTAGAAAAATGGAGCGCCGATCAAACCGCAACGGGCGACTGCTTTAGAGGGCTTTATGGTCACGGTGGATTACAGGAATAAAGAAAATAAGCTACAGTATGTTAAAACTATAGATTACTGCTGAATATTTGTATAGGAAATTGGTGATATTTCTTTACATTATTTGCGTTATCTCATTTATTTGAAATCGAGATAATTCATACCCGTGAACCTAAAACAATAATCGTTCGCATATCGTATAATAACAAGATCTACTCAGATAATTCGATACGATGCACAGCTTTTACCAAGATACTGCCTGCTCATCTGTTCTGTTTACGCTATAAGATTATCTACAGGATTGAAAAAAGGGGAGTTCGGTAGCCAGCGTGTAGACTTTTTGTGGTTTGGCCTTGGTTTTTGTTCGCTTTTTACGACAATACCAGGTCTAAGCGCCCTTTTCTGTGGTCCACCTAAACCATGAGTAAGCATGCTATAATCAAGTACTAACTCTACTAGTGGGAACTGGTTTGAGGCTTGCCTTTTAGGATACCGAAACAATAAAGCGCCGCGACACTGTCCCCGTGTGCGGAAATAAGGCTCTTTTGCGCGTAGCGTCCCTTATAACAGATCCAGGCGTCTAAAGCAACGGCTAACCTTCGTAGCAAATAGGCCCGAGATGCCAAAAATACGTAAATTCCAGAGGTAAAGCCCGAAAAATTTCATAGAAAACATTTTCCACCGGGACCCCTGGAAGGCAATATTTAGTTGAGCACAAGGTTAAAGTTGTCGTCTCTGTATGATACGTTGGTTATTCCTAGGGATGTTATACATATCGATCTTGATTTCAAGTGCAGCATGTTATACGAGTGATTATCGCGTTCAATGCTACTGATTTTGGACAATGCATACTTGCCATTATAGGGCTGATGGTTCGATTATGGGTTTAAATCAAATTTTGGGGATCGAAAGAACTAGTTGGAGAACGATTTCAATAATGTACCTGCAGCATAGACTCGAAAATCTGTACGAAAAAAACAGCTCATAATAGGATTAAAGGGATATTATGTAAACATGAAACGATAAAACCTTACTTTTTGAAGCACTCGAAAATGTATTGCTCTCTTCGGGGCATTAATGTTCAGCCCGCAATAGCCCGCATCGGCGTGTGTTGGGCCTAAAAGTCATTCTTATTGAGGTAAGGCATTTTTTTTTCCAGTGGAAGCGGCAGTTTAAGCAAAACACGGCAACAACGTTACAACAACAATAATTTGGCCAATGGAGGCAGGGCTACGATATGTGGCAGCCGCTGCTGCTACTGCTACGGCCTGCTACTTCGAGCAGATATCCACTTCCGTCTAGGTCAGGGCTTATGCGTCTCATGACTAGTTGGATGGATAGGTGTCTCTGTTTGTCTGTGCATTCGTGTTCCCTTTTGTACGTGCGTGTGTGTATGTCAAGTCGCGACTACTTTTGCAACGTGGCAAATGTCGCTTCCGAACCCCAGCAAACTGCCTAGACAGATTACGTTTGTGTTTGTCGGCTTCTCTCCTGTTCTTTCTACATTTCGTTTTTCGTTTGGCGTTCCATCGTCGCTGTGCTGGCGTCGTTGGGCAGGACGAAGCACAGATTCGAAGCGCCGCTCGACTGGTCGGTAGGCGCTCAACCCTGAGTGCTCACTCACCACCTGGCCAAGAGCAGAAAAACGGGACCAGCTAATGGCTGCTAGGGAAAAGACTGCCGCGAAAAAAGGAACCTTCCGAGGGGTAAACCAACGCAAGACGACGACGACGACGAAAAACAAGCGCAAGGGGACTACAACATATTGTGAGAGCGTACCACTCTGAGCTGTTGTCCCAATTTGCCAACTTCTCCTTTTTCCTGCACTTCTCAGCGCGGCTGCAACAACCCCAGCAACGCACAACAACAGCATTAGTAGTAGCAGCAGCATCCTCGGTAACGGCGACAGTAGAAGCTAAATCCAGAACAAGTGTGTTCGCCCCTGATAAGCGGGGACCTGATGGGGTGCGGCGGGACAGTAGGGACTAGTGCGCCGATGGCTGCGACGGCGGTGGCGCTGCGTAACCGCTCAATGGGGACGGGGCTCAGAGAAAGTGGGGCAACTAACTGGGCGCAAGGGGCGAAGCAGACGAGCTTCGGTGGAAAAAGCCTCCGTGCGCGCAACGCTGCGGCAGCGTCGAGCCTTCCTCATGAGGCACATAGACCTCCTCATAGCCGTACCTCTGCTTCGCCATGGCTTCGGCCACACATATACAACTGCAAGTGCAATCTATACCACTGGCTTACTGCGCGTTGTACAAGTGGGAAGCCATTGCTGGCACAGATTTCGGCTGCAGGGAAGAGCATGTTCGGCATGAGTTGTTGTTAGCCGACCGATGTCGCTGCTTAGTTGGCGGACGTATAGGTTGGGTTTAGCATCAACTAGTCGCAACCAAGAGCGTCTCGCCTCCACCTCTCGACAGCCCTCTTTCTCAAGCCTCCCGGCCACAACAGTTGAGACGCAATGGCAGTGAGAAATCGACACAGAGACTAAGGTCAGTTAGAGAAGGCAGAAGGTGAATAGAAAGTGAAACATAAGCCCCCAGCAAAGCCGACAACCACATAGGGGGAGTTAGGGGGTGGGGGGCAAAGGGTCGTGATGGCGGAATAAGCAGGGAGGTGGCGGGCGATATGTAGCAGTGCAGGAGCACTGCCGATTCTATGACACCGCTGCTAAACAGTGGTTCATTGTTCAGCTTGCGCTGTACACGTTAAAGAATATAGCTGAGTTGGGCTAGGAAAAGGTAGCGAAGGCGGATGAGTAGGGGGCAAAAAAGAGAAAACGGCAGATAGCTTGTAGTCGAAGAGGTTGGGAGTCCCATGGGACTCAGTTCGTCTAGGTGAGTTACTCGCACCCCCATGCCACTTTGGGTACTGAGCGAAATGCGCATTCTCGCTAGTGCCTCTACGGAGCAATACTGGTGCTAGGCATCATGCCATAGCAGTTTCTCGTCTTTCATAGCGCTAACCGCGGCTACCAGTCCGTTTTGCAGGTTAGTACTTCGGCAGGTACGTGCATGCCGGTACCAGCGTTGAGCCTACGTTCAAGAACAGACGCTGTTGTCATCAGCGTACGTACACTAATATATCCATTCGATTGGCCCTGTGACGAGATAAGAGTGACGCTACTCGTCTTGCAGTCGACAAAAGGGGTGATAAACACGTAAGGTCAAATGAGGACCCAATACGTCAAAGGCCTAGTAGCCAACGAGATCATGTCAGGCTTGTGTAGCTTTGATGAGTTTTTAGCACTGTGAGATTATGCGCGCAAGTGATTTTGGTGTATGAGTATTTTCACGTAATTTCAGTGAAATGCAATAGAGAATCAAAATGAAGTCAGATGATGAAGTTGGCGCCAAAAGCGGATGAAACTGTGCAAACCTTAATTTAAATAATGCTTAGAAGTTTTACTTAGAAGTGTGATCTTCGTAGTGAAAAATATACGTGCAGAAAATGTTCGCTCTGTTTTTTTTATTTCATTCTATTCATTTAAAACGTTCATTTTCATTGCTGAATGAGTTCTACTACTATATATACTCCAATGAAATAGTCGGATTTAGTGAGACCAGATTGTGTTGCACCAGCCAATGTAACTAATGTATTAACGTTCCATAGAAGTGGCTACAGATTGTGCCTGGAGGAATGTTACTATTCAGTAGGTCGTCTTCACAGGATAGGTTGGTCATAGATCGAGGCCGTTCAGCCATCAGTTTAGGTACATTAGCCATCCGAGAGCTCTTCAGTTTTGCTTAATTTTATTTTTGCTTTTGCAGAAGCTTGCTTCAAAAATTGATCGATCGCATAAACTTCATAATAAAAACTCACCTGGTTTGTACGAGTGCGTGGCGCTCGCGATCATTCGCCAGTTGTCGAAGAGCTTTCTATTGAAGGATGACTGATTTAGCTTCTACAAAGAGGTTAATATAGAAAGAGCTAGAACTAGAGAAGGGTTATGCCGATAAATTTAATAGGTCGAACAAATTCAAATTCTGTTCTAAAAAAATGAAGATCACTCGATAGCCTACCTGTAAGCCAGTTATTCACCAAATAAAACTTAAGTTACTTGACAGTAACTGTATAATAGTTACATAATATCAAATGCCAATACTCGAGTGTATAAATAGCTCAATGGAATAACATATGCTCAGCAGGCCGTTGATCGCACCCCCAAATCATAGCAGACAGTTTACAAAGGTAAAGAGCAAATAACAGAGATTATGTTGGCAATACGCCACTCATGGTTTTGTCGTAAAGGGACCAATACGAAAGTTTCGGAAGCACCCACGTCTGCGATCGTTTAATCATGCTGCCTTATCCTCGTCGTTAGCCGCTTCGTGGAATGTTTATTGAATATAAACAACGTGAACAGTGAGTCGTTGCTACAAAGCAGGGAATCAAACCCACTTGTAAATCCTATAGCGCGTACCAAAGCGGTTCTATGCAGGAAACGCCACTGACCAGACGAGCATGATGCTGTTGAGGAGATTGGTTCACTTGGTCCTGTAGGACTAGAGGCATGGGGGCGGCATAAAGCGACATCAGTCCATCTGCTAGCTCTGTCATTTACGCTAGAAAACATTGTATAGTACACAGCATTCGAAACGAAACGATCAGCTGCCGATGCACACTAGGAAAATAGATCAGCATTGTGGCTATAAGGAACAGAGGGGAGGTAGGGAAAAGGAGAACTAAGGAATTCCTTGCGGCAAGGCAAGATGAAGTTAGTTTTCATTCAAATATTAGATATACCATCTGAAAGGGAGCGCGCCACGACCTGGTCGCCCCAAAGTGGATAGGCAAATACTTCGGCGTCATACAGACAGAAGACAGGATAGCCACGCAGTTAATCGCCCATCGTCTTCTTTGCCGTACCAAACTCGGTGAGAACACCACTAAAAAAGGAGAAAATTGGGCTGGCACGCTATCCACCGCTAATGGGTCCTACTCCCTATTAGGGATACAGTATATGACTGAGTCTACAAAAAAGTATCTTTATTGTTCCGACCAAATGCGTCAACAAGGACATAACCCGCTCTGCCAACAACAATAGCTGTGGCTTGTAGCAAGTAGCATATCGGCGTGTCGAACGCAAAACGTTTACACAAGATATGGGTTATTACGCGATATCTACACACTTACCAATTGACAACAAAAGTATACAGGCAGCTGATGGCATGTGCACGAACCGGAAATGCCAAACGCACAGACATGATTTCGACTCCCCAGGCCGAGTACCCTAACCGACATGATCCAATTGCCGCTTCACTGGTTGTTACATATTGTTATCTATTGAAGAGACACTCAGATTTCACGAAAAGAAAATAGGCCTCATGAGCATTTGAGAAATGGGAACCTAGATCTATGCTTTCAGCGACAGAGTATCTGTAGTTACTGAATCGTAATAGTTTATGAGCGATCGTCCATCAATGAACGCGACAGTCTGCAGGTGACATGTGCTATTCCTTTGATACATCATCGTATGGCAGAACATAGTCCCAGCGTGGAATCAGAAATTAACCATATAAACCAGCGTACGATATTTAGAGAAAATCCGGATGATAAATGTTTTTTGTCCGGACGTTTCTTTTTCGAAGGGCACAGAGCGTAAGATAGAAGAGAATGTACATTTAAAAAAAAAATGGTGTCCTTATGAATCTATACGCGCGAGCTGTCGTAGAGCTTTTTAACCTAATTTTCAATCATCCAACTAAACTTTAATTATATATATTTCGTTTATTGCTTTAAACTTTTACATTTTTTTCAGTACTCTATCTTGCCGACTTACCCCATTTGATCTTCTCGACAGGTAGAAGTTTGCCGCATCACTAAGCGTGCGTAGAAGATGAACTGCTGATCTTAGGCTTTTGTCGGCAGGGGCCAAACGGAATCCACAATATGATAACTTGAAATAGCGTTTAAATTTAACCAAATATTAAATAAACAAAACCGCACAGAGTTACAAACGCGGCGAATAGCACAATATCAATGTCACACCAGAAGTCACAAGCTCATCTGAATCCACAGCTTTCCTCTAAGTTTAAAATAGCTGATCAACAGCATCGCAGTGTAAGACATCCAAAAGTTCTCAGTAAGCCTCTTATTTAGTAAAACCTATTTATATTCCATTCTTTCGTATTACAATGTTTAGCGCATAAAAAGTATAATTATAATTAAAACAGGTTCTAAGTATATATATATATATATTTTGCGTTTAGCGTATTAATTATTCTAACAGTCGCATTCTGAACCCCTCCTTTCCGGGGGGGGGTCCGTATATCATACACTCAGGTTGTTGCCCACACGATTTTAAAATAGCCTCTAGTTTTGTCGATGATATTTAAAACTCGTCTTTCCATCCCCGTTTTCGTTAAACGACGTGTACGCTACTGTCTTCCGTTCCTTCTAACATGCTCAAAACCAGCGACAGTCAGAGACTGCCTAAGGGGGACGACGCTCGATCATGCAAAACCCATCTGCAGCTATCATTTCGTTTGTTACGGTGTCCTTTCATATATCACGGTATCCGTGCCACTCACATCATAACTATTACATATTGGTATTTATCTACTACAGCTGCAGTAACTGGCGTTAGTTTTGCACGAACGCACGAGAGCCAAGGGCAAACGGAAGCTGAAGTTTATAGGGAGACAGGGAAAGATTTCGAGTTGTGGCTGTACTCACAACAGTCGTGTAATAGTAGTGCTTGTAGCAGTATCTCTTCCAAGCAGGAGTTGCTGTTCTGTGTCTGCGGATCGCTTTGGTGGCGCAACGACGAGGAGGCAACCCCTCCGGTCAAGGCTAAGCGTGCGCGACTCCTGCGCGGTCTGGGCTCTGCTTGTATCGGTTCCTCAACAGTCTCGGCTTCCACCAGCCTTCGGTCGTTGGGTTCGGGTAAGATGAGTCTCATATGGGTCTGTACGGGATAGTAGAGAGACTTGGATAAGCGAGTCACTTCTCCCGACCAACCGCTCCCATCATCCTCGGTGGTCGCTCCCTTCGAGTGGCCACTTATGGGGGCCACTAAGACGGGATAAGGGGCGGGGTTGCTTGACAAATGGGGCCACTTATTGCCACCGCCCAGCAATGGAATGGGAAACGCTGACCGAAACCGACGGCTACGGTAGCTCCCCAGAGTCGCAGGAAGAGCCGGCGAAGCCCGAGACACGGAGCCACGGAAGGCGCCCAGCGCAAGTTAGAGTTAGGGGAGTGGTCGAAGGGAGGACAAGGGGGATATTTCAGCGAGGTTGCTTGCCGCCAACTGTGTAGATTCGCTATTTCCTGCCGCTGGGTCGCGCAAGTTTGCCGCACCAGCGCGTCGTAGCTCGCAAGCTATACTCATAGTTTGGAGTAACCAAAACCAAGGCCCTCCAAAGAGGAGCTGCAGCAGCAGCGAATTTCTGCCGTTCATGAGGACAGTAGAGTCAGTTGTCTGCCGTGAAGTCAGGCAGCTGCGGCAATAAGGCAGGAGGCAAGTAACTATCGGACAAACGGGTAGTCAACACCCTGCGCAGTTTAGTAAGTCCGAGTCTTGAGCGAGTTGCACTCGAAGGACCTTTAGTGGAAGAAATTGTTGCTGGACTAAACAAAGTATGGAACAGAAGACCCGTACGCTGTAGAGCTTCGATGTTGTGCAAGTGTGCTGACCATCTCTTGTCATGACTAGCATTGCTCCTTTCCACGATGATTACAAGTTGCTAGCTCGACATCATCGTCATCGTTGTTCTTGCTAACAGCTTCGTCTTAGCCGTCATGGACAAAATGAGCATTGGAAAGCAAGCTGACTGCCTTACTTACTGGTTGGACCAAATGGCAAACGGCTAAGGAGATGAGGCCACGAAGACGGATCGTACAGAAACAGGCTCACACGGGAAGACTTGTCAAGGGGACAAAGGATGCGCCAGAAGAGGCCTAGCGAGTCACTAAAGCAATCGTTACACATCAACTTCGTCGTTAGGTGCTGCTGTTACCATTGATGAGAATGCAAGTGGGAAAGATAACTAGCTTAGACATATGGGCTAAGTAAAACCTATCGTTCTTATGAACCTAAACCGTGAAACACTAGAAAGCTACAAAAAAAAATATTAACTAAATGTATGTACCTTTGCCCTGATATATATATATATAGGGCGAATTGGTAGTAGTACATACATATAGAGAAAAACACCAAAAGAATACATCAGTAAGCGGAAGAGAGACAAGACTATTTAACTTCAAAGTCTTAGACTTCTTGAGGTGTCTTAGCTATACTGGCACGTGAATCATGCTCAACTGCGCTGCGTGTACACACAGATCTTTTAGAAACTGAATACATTAATCTGTCCCTTTTCATCGGTCTTTCTGCATTTAGTTAATTCGGTCGTCACCTGCGCTTCGTACTAAACGAGTTCGCCTTGTAGCCAACGTGGCAGCTCATCCTCGGCTTGCCCTTTTGTCGGCGACTGAGCGTAGAAGGGAGCTTTTTTTTAAACTAAATCCCAAATTTAATCAGAGTTCTAAGATGTGATGCGGCCCCGGTGGCTGCAACGAAGACGACTTCGAGAAAAAAGCAGGTGATGCTGCTTACCCGTACGGTTGCTGTTGCTACAGCTGCTTCTGCCGCTGACGGCAAGCCACGAAACCGGAATTGGCACCGCTGCCATTCCGAGTATGTTCGCTTCTCGCCCCTTTCGCAGCTGCTGGACCAGGACACGAGAAGGAGGACGATTTCATAAAATTGTACGCAGGACACCCACGGACTCGAATCCTTTCTCCTTCTCTCTCCGTTCTCGATTGTGTGTAATCCCTTTGCACAAAGGTTTCCGCCCCTCCTATCTCGTTTTTCCTGCGTTTCCTCGGATAACGCTTTTCTTCTGTACGGCCATACCTGCCAACTTTTTCTTCATGGCCCTTACTCATGGTCGCGAGGCCAGGCGTGCAAATGAAGAAAAAGGACGAAAGTTGTCGTCGTTGTCAACGGTGAAAAACGCTACGGCGAAAATGCGTTCGTCCGCCAACCAGCCCAGTCCGCGCTGTTGCCGCGCAAAAGAAGAGATTTCGTCAGCGTCTAGGAGTACTCTATTGAGCAAATCTGGTCAAGAAGAAGGTAACGGGGCTTCGACCAAATGCATCGGCCGGTGTTACGTTTCAGCCTGAAGAGGACTACGATGGCAGTAGAGGGCTCGGGTAGGCGTTTCACTGTCGTCTGACTTGAGAGACGACCCTTGCCGACGCGAGAGGCTCTACAACATGCGTCGACGAAGACTGCTTTATCGAACGGTCGTTCTTCCGTCAACAGGCAGCACCGTAGCGCACCCTTGAGGAAACCCTGCAAGGTGAACCCGAATAGTCCTGCAACGCTTCTCCTCAAGCGAGCCTAGGATTGTATTAAGCCTGTTGTCATCCTATTTTCTATTGGTGTGAATCCCTGAGCTGTCTAAAGAAAGGAGTGTCGACCTATCTAATATAAGGAAGTTAATCAAGCTTTTTCCAGGAGAGAAAATCATTAAAGAAGTGTCACGTTTGTATTATAGATATATTTCATTGTGTAAATCAATAAGGTGTTACATTTGCCAAAAGTCTAAGCCCAGTAAAAGTATGAATGGTGATGTCAAAAATCTGTGAGGCGTTTTGGAAAAAATTAGGTTCACGTTAGCGCGTTGTGACAGTAGCTAAAACCCTATTACGCCATACAGACATGCGTGATAGGCGGTGCACGATATTGTTTTAGAAAGCTTTATTAAACACTTTGATCCCTAAATAGTAGACACTGATACTTGAAATGTCAAAATAATCTCAACAGCATCGCTCTAGAAGATAGTAGTTGTGGGTATTTATCTGTAAGTTAGCCTGTCAAACCCACGATTGCCGTATACATATATATGCTTTGTCTTTGAGTTTTTCCGACGATGGCCGTACTGGCCTTGCAGCCACAGGAAATATTGGCCCACATGTTTTGATAAGTAGACCACCCACCTCTTCGAGGTCAGCCCGTCTGATTTATACCCAACGGTGTTACTTTCCATTCAAAAAAATTAAATTGCATTTTTATGTTCCTTATATACATTTGAATTTCCGTACTATCCGGTCGAGTTTGTTCTAGTGGGTACCTGTTTTTTTTTACATCATGGTCTCACGATAGGCAAGCCAAATTAATTGTGCTGTTGCATTATTATTATGCGTTCCTTATAGAAACGAATCCGCTAACTTGACTGTCGACGCGCTATCGCCAGTTGCTCAACCGGGATTGTTCTATTATACGAATCGTTATGTGTGTCCCGCCTTCTAATCGACAACAACGGCCAGTCGAGAAAAAAGGTCGCAGCCCGTTACGGAAGCCTTGATTCTTACTACATCTCTACGGTTGCCAGCTAAGCGTATGATCCGTGGAAGGCGACAGGGTATGGGCCCGACGAGCAACCCTCGCAGCATACGATTGAATACAACAATCGCCTTGTCCGAAACGGAAATTGGGCCCCCTCCCCACCCCGGTCGGATGAACGTGGATAACGATATCCAAACAGAGACAATCTCCCGCACACAAGGAAAAGAAAAGAAAACTGTCAGGCCCCACCCGAGTACCCCATATTCCTCATCGGCCGAAAAGCTGCTGCCTCTGCGAAGACCTCACAAATAGTAAAAAGACGATAAGTAGGAAACGAAGCAAAGCGAAGTAAGGACACGAAACAAAGAAGCGTACGCGCTGTGTCCAGACTGCAGGCCTTCTCCGGACTTCAATCAGACTACGTCGGCTCGTCCGCTTGCTTGGGCAGCGTGCTGGCCGAGAAGGAAATGCAAAACTAAGAAACACGCTAAAACTGGAAAATAAAGGAATACTGACGGACAGTTGTAACGGTGTTTCAGCCATTCGTCAGCCCCGTCACAGGAGAAATGTAAGAAGGAGGAGACCAGTCGAGACAACTAGCGCTCCTCTAGTAGTCAGTAATATCCGAGGATTTTAGTCTAGGCCAAGCTGAAGACGGCAAAAACGAGTCAGAGGCCGATTCCGGGGGCGCACACAATAGCAATAATAAATAAATCAAGTAACGAGCCAATGGGGGAGAGTGAAAGAAGTTGGGGACATAGCTCGACAGAAGAGAGACAGGAGTAAAGTGTGCGTCTCGGGTGAGAGGAAGATGACGCAAAATGACGCAGTTTGCCTCTTTTTAGAGCAGGGGTATTCTGAGAGCAAGCAGGAGATGCTTTGCGTTGTGGAAGAAAGGCGGAGGAGGGAAGGATGCTTGAAGGATGTGAAAGAAAAACTAAGATTCCCAAAAAGGAGACGTAGAAAAACGAGCCTGAAGGCCAGCGAGGTCGAAAGAGTTCCAGTGCTGGCCAATAACATTGAAAGAGAACGAAACATAAAAGTAGGACAATTACAGTGAAAGAGAAGATCACTCGGAAATCGGACACGCAGAAGAGTCGAGTGGGCTCAGAGCAACGGAATGGGGGTGACGCGAAAGTCGCATACAGAGGGATCATATGTGATCCTGTAGTTGATGACCGTGATGCTTACATGGTGCTCGATATCTGAGCTATGAGACCTACGAATGCTTTAGACTCGTACACTTTAGATATCGAGTATTCGCGCGCTTTATACTAAGTCGCTGCTTACTATTGGTCAAGAATACAAACATTAATGGTTTCGAACATAACGACAAACGTAATTACGTTGTCGCATAAATGTTCTTCAAGCGTTTCAATATAATTGTATGGTCTCTCTGTTTTGTGTATCACGTCTAATATCGGCAATAGGCATTCCATCAGACGGCTCGCTCCCGGTACAAAGCAATGTGTGTCTATGCCGGGATTTGAACCAATCCTATAACGTGTTCCTAAGATTAGCAGGCAAATACGTCACCCATTAAGCCATCATTGGGAAATATTTATATGAGCTGGATTATACGTTTGACCGTTTAACAAGCGGTCTAACTCACTTACAAAATACAGTCACTTTTCGAGATTTGCATCAAAAGGGATTAGGGCATCCCTGAAAACACTCAACTCGAAATACCGTGGTGTACGGGTCGAATTAAATGCTTTGAAAGACCTCCTTTATCTAGGGGCCAGGCGGTAAAAGATCGACTTTCGGTTAAGAAAGAACACGGAACAATGATGTTCTTTCATTGGTTTCGGATCGGAGCTGTTGATGGTCGAATGTTGAAAAGGAGGTAACTTTAAAGTTTCAAAATGATCAGTACGAGTGGTAATAGTGGCCACGGCAAACTGAGAAGCTACGGACAACCACTGCCCAGCGTCCTGGATAAGGAACAGCGGAAAAACACGAGAGGACATCGAACAGCGGCGGGGAGGGGGGAGACAATGTCTATCGGTTGGTGACAAGGGAAATGTGATTTCCGCTAGAGGATTTTCGCGATCTGTTCTGTCTGTTTCAAAGACGGCCAACAAGACGTGGTCACCAAATTTTTCCTCAGGTTGAAATGACGATCGACGACGACAAAAAGTGAAAATCGAAATATCTAAAAATGAAATCTGCACTGCACTACCTTCGCCTACCAAAATTAGTCATCGAGGCACATACGACCTGCCGTCGCTTTAACTTTGTAAACACATTTTTTACGTCTATACGTTTAATGCTTACAAGGGCATAGCGTGTGCCGTCTCTATGTACAAGCAATCCACTTTGTAAACGCCCGACTTGAAATTTCATATTGCGATTAGTTCGCCTATATGTAGTTCTTTTCTCTGTTAAGGAGACCATACTGTTTATACACTTTCCGAACTAACGGCTCCATTAGTTACCCCACACCTGGGTATTTAAAGGAGATTGTCGTTCTGTCGCGCATGTACCAGTTGAATCATCTTTACTGACTTCCTCAACCTTCCCAAGTATTTCATAAATGGGATCATGCGGATCACTAACTCCCGCACATGTAGAAATAGGGTCGGGCACGCTCTGCTGTTTTCCGCTTTAGCCGTGGCGCTTGCGCAAAGTAGCTGAGCGAAGAGGAAACATTATTACGACGGACAAGCCAGACAGAGGAGTTATAGCAAGCATCTGAGAGAGGAAGAAAGAGCTATAGCTACTGCCAATTGTGATCTTTGACGAGGGCCTGGCCCTCTTTACGGATCGGACGTGTGGCAGAAGAAACAGCTTTTATCAAATGGCTATTTAAGTGGCGTCAAAGCAAATCTCACATTAAATCGCTTGAAGTTTACGATACTTGGCGGATTCATGTTACGTGGACAAGAATTAATACTTAGATCATTTTGGTTATATCTAACGTAGAAAATTATAAAAACGTAACATACCACCAGTTACCGTTGAAAACTTGGATTACGTGCTGCTTAAAAATACCGGTAAGAATGTGAATGTTTTTGGCGACAGCATGTTTGACAGGAATCTTGTATGTTTCTACTTATTAAGATCGGATTATTATTATTAAGACGGATGAAGTGAAACGGAAGAAACAATATTTAACCGTACCTTCGAATGATTGTGCTTCACGCTTGTAGGTAATGAAGTTGCACTGAGTTGTGTGCCTTCATCGGTAGCCCAGACACTATCGTTTCCCGTCGAGCTGGAAACTGTCCTTTTCTCTCAAATAAATAATGATACTCTCAAAAAAAAAAAAAAAAACGAATAATAATCTATCTAGAAGCCTAAAACTTACATATGTATTATTTAATATCCGGGCGTGATCCTTTTGATAGGGACGTAATGATACGCTGGCGCGGAAGATGTGTCTTGTGAAGTCTTGAATACTTTCAGTAGTGGCAGTGGTGGAACGTTTCATAGTTTCTAGCCATAAAGAGTTCTAATGAAGATCGCAAGCGACGCTAATCCAGCATGACAAGTCAAGATTGCCGGAACTTCCGCGGGAAGTCGTACGTTTTGTGAGGTCGAAGCAATGAAACAGGCGCCATAAGCAGTACGATTTTAAGTGAGAACTGACCGGTCATGTGTCGAAATTGTAACCAATGCATTAGATCAGTCCTGATATGATTTTTCAAATAATATCCGGCGACAGATGTACGTATCCATGAGAACGATGCCGATAATGTTAAATAAGCAAATTACCCCAAGCGTTGCAATAAAAATATCAAGCTGAACACAATTAGCATCGAATTTAAACTGGAACAATCGGCGCTAAAGGTACATTCATCCAACAAAGGAAATTTCCAGGAATTCTCTTGCGGCACAAGAGAGACTAGTCCGGCAGGTGGTTTGTTACAGGACGTCCATTTTATTGACCCAATTGTCTGTGTGGTAAGGTTAGCAAAATTTTGACCACAGCTTCACTGGGTCGCATTCACATACGTTTACACTGGCTAGCGACAGTTTGTGGGGCGCTAATGAATAAGCGTTTATCACTCAAATTCAGATATGTTAATATTTGCTGATCTACTTCTAGCACGACCTTGACTAACGGGGGGATAGGGACTAGGCTGCTGGTGTCACGGACCCCAGCCTACTGACGTAATCTGTTCTGGGACTTGTAGATCCCCTGGAAACTTCGTCTGTTTACTCTATACATAACGCGACATATGCGCAGTGATAAGGAGGAAGCAATATTCGTTGAATACCATTGCCGTATGCAACGTAGCCACACAGAGCACAGATTGAAACCTACGTACCCTTCCATCTATAGCATGTCTAACGTATGATCGGTTAATTCAAATGACTATCTTAAATGGGATCCCGTTAGGGTGTTTTGATTGCATATCAATATATGCATAAGCGACTTCGTCGGTGAGCTTACATTCAATCACAAAAGGTATATATATGAAGCTCACTCGAATATATTGGTGTTGTCTCCAATAGCACGTGTCTATTATCTGTTATTGTATCGGCCTGGTTTCCGAGAAACAGTGTAGTTCACTGTTTCTGATCCAAATCACATAGTTATCTTAATTTGTTGTTAGAGAGACTGTCGTGAGAGTCACAGCAGGTGGAAGAGCGGGCGTGTGTGGAGTGTCCGAGACGTCTGTTTGTCTACGGAACGCCTAACATCTGTTTCGTATCAGGGACAGAAGTTAGAGGTAGTGTGTGTGATCCGGGAGATGGCGCCGATTTTGTTTGAGGGGTTGATAAGCTAGCGCTCTCAATTTCTCGAGTAGGATGTCTGAGAGCATGTATCTATTGGGGATGAAAGGGGTATTCTCAAACATATATGTGGACAAAAGCTGACGTAGAAAAACAGTTCAGTATCCATGGTCAAAGATCAGATTAACGTAATCGGGTGCTTGTTTGACGCAGATTATGCTAACTGGTAAAAGGTGCCAAAGAACTAAACATGAACACTAGACGGAACAAGAAAATGTATATAGTGGCAGGGATATTCAGAACGTACGCAAAAATGCTACACATATATACACACTTAGATGTATCTAAGTGCTTTGACAATCGTTTGATAAGGATATCAACAAATCTGGCGTTATTGAATTTTTAGCCGCACAGCAATTTTAGGTCGCTCTACGTGTGCAGGCCTTTTTCATTATCACCGCTATCCAACCACTTAGCTTCTATCGTATTCTGATTCGACCATCTGAATGGCAACTCTTCTATTTAAACCGGACAGACCTTGCCTGTTTCTCGTCCCCTCTGCTCCTTCCTAGACAAATCTTTTCAAGCCGGTCGATTGATGAGCTGCCAATGGCGCCTTCAGTTCTTCGCATCAACTATTGGTAGTCCAGGGGCCTCCATCGTCTGGTGCTTCAATGTATCGAATCCAATTGCCTTGGCGTTTCAATGAGCGGGGGCGATTCTCTTTCGACGAACGAGCCGCACCTCCGTAGACTCCCCCACAAACACGTACGCTCACCCAAACGCACACATTCTATCCACGGTCCAGACAGGGATACGCGGGCATACACAGTTAGCTTATGCACTACATGTAACCTTTTCAGGAGTCCGCACCTCCTATTGTTATCCTTCTTGCTGATGCATTATTTCTACTTTATATTTGGGGCTAATACCGGTGACGGTTTGCTTGAACAAGGTTGTCGAATAGTGTTAATAGGAATAATATACGAGAAAGTAACTCAGACGGCTACTGAAAATAATTTAAACCTTGCTATGGGACGCAATGCTTTGTTCTACGCAACGCAAACATCAAAAATACAGCGATCTAACAACGTAAAGGCAACATAACCACACATGGGGCGAATGTTAGGATTTTCAGGAGCAGTATTTTATTATTGCAGTTTTCGTCTAGGCTCCCAATGGAACGTAGCCTTATGTGTATATGACGTATGTATCTAGGCCTTTATATTTCGAGCTCTTTACGTCCGGTATCACCACCAGGGATTGTATCGGACGGCTGGCTCCCAGTGCGGAATTGCCTCGGCCTACAATTACTATACCCCTGTAGTATATGTCGCTTCTATATGAAGACCGTACACGAGGTTAATGAGGAATTAAGCCCGATGGCCAACGAAAACGTGTTCCGAAGCTGACGAGGATCCTAGGACAAAAAATAAAATGCGATAAGCGAGCTACCAAAGAGGGTTGGCGTCTCCAGTAAGAGGAAGCGGTAAATGCAGTGGGATTGTGTGAGCGTATGGGAAAAAAAAGACAAAAAAAGTTTTTGCAAAAGTTTGGGGGAGAAATCGAGGTTGCGTAGGGATAAGAACGGTCCGAGCCCGAAGCGCGTTACAAAACAAATCCTCAAGTCCAGTTGGGGCTGGGCAACTAAGAACCGGTCGACTTAATTGTTTTATTGCTTGATTGACCCTGAACTGCTAGGCTCGGCGGGACAATTTTCTTTTACGAGATGGAACTGTCGTCAGCGGCCAGTCACCAGGGGGAGCGGACATTGGTTGATGGTAAAGGAAGAGCCGGACACCAAGTATCCGAAGGCAGGACTCCACAGTTGTGGACATCACAGACATAAAACGAGCGGACAGGCCAAGCGAAATATCAATTTCGTAGAGGGGAAGAAAGTGACCACTGTTCTAAGGCTACGACGACAAATAACGAATCAGAGGGGTTCAAACGAATCGCCTAGGTAACACCAAACGAGACATGAGGAGTAATTCTGAGAAAGAAAGAGGAGAATGGACGAGAAAAGTTTAATGAAGGGATCGCATGACGGCTAGGATTGTTTATGCTACTTCAACTTTAGTGCTGAAAGTTGGATATTAGCTATCTAGAAAAAGTTTATTGGCTTGTTCTTTTGGAAGAATGCGAAGTTTCTCTGCTAAGAACGTATTAATCTTTGCATTCAAAAGCTTAATAAAATCCTCTACCGGTAGTAGTACAATCTAAAGCTCTGTGAAGTCAAAAAGATTCTACACTATATGAATATCAATGCTCTACTAAATAACATGTGAACCTAGACTACAGACTCACGCTCACAATGACTACATTTTAAGATGGTGGAATTGAGAAAGTGCATTTGAGCTGGTGGTGTAGAACTATACCACGAACGTTGAATCAAAATGTAGGAACTAAGGTATTCGTTGTGCTATGGGGCTTCATCAATCATCGCTCAAGAGCAGTAATTTTGACTCCTTATTTAGGCTTTCAAGCCTATTTAGAGCTGTTCATTTCTCACTAAAATGTACTTTATGATAACGTAAAGGCATTTCGTATCTCTAATTTTACCAACTGGTGTTCCGGGGCTTTTCTGTACGTCAGTATCGTTATCTCCGTTTTGTGCCTGTCTCAACTAAAAGCGAATATTCTATGCTCATCTTTAATAGAATATCAGGTAACGGTAATACACAGGTCGGCCCGAACAGTTTGTGGGGGGTCTCCGTAAAGTGTACGCTTGTCTGGGCAAACAGCTACACAAAAGTGAAAATGTCTTCTTCATGTGGAAACATCATATTATGATGGCAGATTTTAACGCGTCTAAATATGTTTTCCAACTGCGGAATTGACTGACAACAAGGACCGTGAGTTGATTGAACAACAACTTACCATTAACTTATCACCAATAGAAACCGATTGCTTCACAATCGATAATGTTCTGTTAAACAAAAGATTGTTTAACATGTAATAAACATTGAAACGATTTAGGAGTGACATGTAGAATAATAGGGGCAGTCTGCTTGCTTATGGGAACAGACATGCAGAACACATGTGCTCTTTCATGACTGTGCTGTTATGATAAAAAATTATCCACTGATTGATGCTCGGCCTACGATTATTATACGAGCCCTATATGTTTTATGTGAAGGAGTACGATCGAGTACGAATTTTCCGCCTCCTCTAACCCGCTTCTTGGTTTGCAAGCATTTGAATAAAAAGACCCAGATCTTGCTTCCCCATTGTTCTAATACATGTCGGCTGTATTTAGACCGTTGTCACAAGTTGTCACTGGTAACACTCGTCCCTTGCCCTTCTTCGCTGCGTGTAGGTATAAAGGAGTAAGTTTATCCGTTTCCCCTGAAACAGCGCAGTCGATGTCCGCTAGCGTTACACATCAATGGAGAGGCGACGATGAGGACAACGTTCTACGCTCGGGAAAGGACATCGCCAGGACTACGATGCCGTGTGCGTGTGAAATAGCGCTCTAGTCTCCGGAGACGTGGGCGATCTTTGCCACCCCACCAAAGGAAGTCTATTAGGCGAGCCAATGGAGCGTATCCACAGCTTGCTCATGAATTGGCAGAGCTGCGCCACCTACACGGGCAACTTCGCGTCTAACGACAGGCCCAAGGGCGACCGCTCACTCCATTATAGACTACACAACTACATATGCTCACATGCGTCGACATAGACAGCCGGCACTATCACCATTACCAGTATATGCTGGGCTGGTCATAGTTCGTGCATCCCAACTTCAAGATCAAACTACATTTCCTTCGACGTCCTCCTTTTGCCGCTCCCCTACTTTTAGCAACGTGTTTCAAGACACGGCTGGATCAGTCTTGGCAGAAATCGCTAACTGTGATAGACTCTCACCCTTCAAGATTTCGCATCCGCCACATCCTATGTCCACGCGTGCTGCAAGCGGGGTTCAGAGGTCGGCTGGCCGGCTGTTCAAAAGGAATAATCACAGAGACAACTACACACAAGCATGTAGACACAGTCTACACATGCGGGGCGCGCACTCTGATGTACCTCCAGACAAATTTGTATTTCCTCTCGTTTTCGACAAATGTGTGCACAAGCGGTACATCTACTGTACGAAATGTCAGTCTATCTTGCTCGCCTGTCGGGGCGATTCAATTTCTTAGTGAAGAGTATTCTTCACGGGGTCGCTTCGCGTCAAAGCAATTAACGACAGTGGTAATGGTAGTCCCCGGTACCTTCACCCTCTCACTTTACACACACACACACACACACACACACACACACACACAGGAGAAAGCACAACGAAAAAAAAGCAAGGGTGAAAGGCCTATTCCACTGTTCACCGGTTGAAACATCAATCGTTCTACGTTCTATGTCCTTAAGCATGTGCAGCAGTTCACACGTGGAGATGCCGGTAACGACAGCGGCAACATGGACGCCAGTTATAGTCATTGGGTTGGAGTCGAACTGGTAGACGCGTGTCTGGTCGTAGCGTTCACTCGCGGTCCTAGTGATCATTATGCTGTAGTGTTTGTACTTGATCTCTGGGTTGTTTTGGTTGTAACAGTACATTATTACTTCTTCATCGTTACGCCCTAACCCATCCCTATGAAGAAGGTATGTTAAACACATGGACAGTGGTTGCACTGTTGTAGTACGTCGTTCCACTAGACCTCCGTAGACTGCCAGCACATTCAGACACATGCCACACAGCTGATAACCAGCTGCAAAAGATCGCGCAGGAACATTTTCAGAGCACCTCCATTGGTGCCGCTGATGGTGCTTCACGGTGCGACCCGAGTTCGCTCCGATTACCCACAATCACCGCTGAGCGATGCATGCGCTGCTTTCGGTTGCTATTGCTGTCTGCATTTTCTGTCTAACATGCAGCCTAATTTTTCCCTTGCGAGTCACGATACGAGCTCATTTACTGGTCGCGAACGCCCGTTCGACCGCCCGCCCTCCCACGGAGTAACAATCTGCCATTGTTGTTACTCTGCCGCGCACAGAAAGCTAGGGGAGCTGATAGCTATCAGCAACACCATCATTACTACTACAACTGTTACTTCAGTTCAAGTGAGAAACACTGCGGGCTGGCCAACGGGAGACAGGGGAGATAGATAACGGGAGAGGGAAACGCGCACAAGTGATGCCAACAGATGACGAGGCACGAATGAAAGCGCAAAAGAGTGCAGTGTCTTGGATAGTACAAATATGCGTGAGAGGTCACACTAGAGTCTCTGTGAGCAACGGAGTCCCACGCTTGAACTGAATAGGCTTGTGGGGAGCAGTTGGCCACAAGTGAGAGCGACTACTGACGATGGCTACTGTGAATAGATCCGTGAAGTTTGATAGGGTTGCTTGTATTTATGGATTTAAAATCCCGTGCTATCTGTCCATGATATATAGATCTGTACGATCATAAACGTATCGGAGGAACCTCCGTGTGGGTTTTTCAAGTAAATCTTAATTATGTTGAACTGGTCATCGTTCGGAAACAATTTTCATAGTGTTTATATAGGAACGTTTCTGAACTCAAATCAGTAATTGTTTCAAGTTGACATACTGTTTCTCTTCGAACTGAACCGATATTATACATTTGTACATGTTCACGAAGCGGCCAAAACTTGATCTTATTTTCGGTTTCATCAGACTCAAAAGGAAAATTGTCCTAAATGCTTTTGAGTCTTTGGAAGCTTTTCCCATAGGACAAGGCCAGTCTCCGCTGGCGAAAGAACATTGCTTGCCGTATGTTCTGTGGCGACTAACCGAAGCGGCCTGAGTCAGTACGGACCGTGCGTACACGCCTCTGTGGCTCCCAAAAGGTAGCGTGAGCAGAACTCGCTTCATCCACATTGTCGGTCTACCATCCTAGTAGCCTACGAAGGCCATGCCATGCATTAAAGCTGGGATGGAATTTCATGAATATGTAGAGGTGGTTATGATGTGTGCCTGTTCGATGTCGTTCGGCCTAAGAGTGTATGTTGCTATGCTTGAAAGTGTGCGCTCCCCTCGGCAGTCGGAGTGGCTAGATAACGAATGAAGCGAGATTTTCTTCTTCTTCTTCGTGCGTTTCGTCTTCGTGCGTTGTTTTAGACGCACCGACTACGTGGGCCGCAGTAGCACAACAACTTAGTTTGTTTTAAGTGAAAATAGAAACCAACTCCATTTAGGCTACACAGTACAAACGCAGCTGGCAAACGCTTAAGTCGTTGCCCGACAACGTAGACGCATACACACAAATATTGGTAGATAGGTAGGTAGTGTACAACCGGGTCAGCCCATCCGAATCGAAATGGCCATCGAAGACGTGCAAAGAGGAGGCCCCATACGCAGTTGTCTATGTAGCTCTAGGTGGAAAATGTCCTATGGAAGTGATTCGCAGCCTTTCTGTCAGATGTACTCGATGAAGGTTGATCTGAAGATTGAAAGTCTATCACTGAAGCAACACGAACCCACGGAATAGATAGTTCTAGCACAAACAGCTGATACCATCTCTACTAGTAACTTTTATAGGGTTGGCCGCTTAAAAATACTAATGGATTCAGGAGTCTGTGTTGATTTTCGCTGATGTAGATTGAGTAAAAGCAGGCAATCTTGTACGAATAGCTAATATGGCTCGCTTGTTTGAACTCAATCAATTGTAGATAGTAATGGACGGTTTGACCTAATTGAGCCGACAAACGACTCTTGTGCTCATATATTCGTGATTGTCGCCTTCATTTCTCCAAAACTTATATATATATTTTTTTTCTAGGGTTTTCGGTAAGTTTAGTATCGAGAAGCAGGCTACCTGTTGTGCGCGGACTGTGCCTGTATATTGCTTAGCCGGCCTATTTAGCAATCATCATCCTCTTGTACTTTTAGGCACCGCTGATTTTCTATAGTTGATATCCTGTGGCGTTCCGTTCGACAATATTTTAGAATGATATATTGGATTTCAAAGATCTTTCGGATCGTTGTTTAATTAACTTTCCCATCTAACTGCAATGTAATATGATACGAGGAAATTATCAGCCTTGGTATGCAAACTCCTATTATAATTAAGGATATTTTCAAAATAATCTATCCCGTTTGACCCAATGCGGCCAAATAGAAAATAAAATGGCCCTAATTTCATCTACTAATTTCATCCCTAATAACACCATCGCAAGGCGTTTCGTCAAATGGCTGGTTCGTAAGACGCGAAATGAAGAATGTCTACTAAGATCTCTAAGATCGGCAGAAACCTGAACTCAACTTTCGTACTCAATTATTGTTGTAACTAAATCAATCTACTGATAAAGCGACAAGTAGTAGCACACACTATTTCAAACTTGTCCATGACCCCATCACTGTCCCTCTATGTAATGTAATAATAATGTGCCCCGACCCAAATACTCAAACGGTCTACAGTTACTATCTATCTTTCAAGTTTAATAACGCACTCACCTTGGATAATCAGAATCTAACATACGTAGAGGGCACTTCCGATCTCATCCCATACCATATATTCCCGACATTGTTTGCTTGGGTGTCTATTCAAGATTCCAAAATTCCGTGCGTTGGAAAAGATCACAGGTTATACAGTATCATAGCTTATGCTACTTTCTCTCTACAACGATCCTACCTTAGCGCGCTCGGTAGAGTACGAGCGTGCAAAATGTCCTGGTGCAGTTTCAAGAGAGAGAGAGAGAGAGAGAACCATTTTCATTTCTCGGTCATTGCGATGGGAATTTCCTCTTGGCACACGACAAATGCTGACTGCGTACGCCTAAGGGTATTGATGTAACCAATGAACTGAGACATCAAGCTAAGCTACGACGATGCGTTGTCCTCTGCTGTTCGTCAGCGCATACGGTTTCGCCTGACGCTTAATTAGAGGTAAAAAGCTGAAAGCAAGATACCTACATATCCGCATCAGATGCACGATGCGTATGTAAACCTGGATAGCTCGTTTGGCCTTGGTTACCGTACAAGCCCCCGTACACGGCCTGACTGCGCAGCTGTCTGCTGGACAGCCACAGTGGCGCTTGCCGTCTTATCATGCAATCGAAAAATTAGCATTGGCCTACATTTCAAAGAAAACATACATATCCTGATGGTTTACAATACAGATGCTGAGCGGCGTCGGTAAGAATGTTGCGGATAGGGCTGCGAGCAGGTAGGTCGACGGTGTCCAATGGTGAAACAGAACTTACAGTTTTGTATATCAGAGCCAGAGAACGACGAGAAAAAAGAATATTAAGCAGTGCACTGGTAGCTAAGAGATTTTACAGAGAAACTATGGTACGTACATGTGACATCTTTAAACAATGCGTTCAACCATTTTGCTGCAGGATCGTATGCTCATTAATTTTATTCTACTGGAAAAGACGGATATTTACCGCCTCGACTTAAGCCAACGCTTAACGTATTGTGTAGTGTTAATCACTCAAAAGCTACGACGTTCCAGTTTGAATAGGGTACCCCAGGTGAAGAGCTTGAATAGATCAGTCTCTGATGGGTGATGATCAATACATTGATGGAATAACGTATTCGGTCATCGTAGACGCATAAATAGGACAACTATTTCTGCCAAGAAAACGAGCTATTTAAATGGTAAGTAAGAAAGATCCATATGCCAGCCTGTCTTCGAAGACAGGACTAGGCCTTACAGGTATAGACGTTATCTTTTGCACGTTACGGACAGCAGTGGCGTAACCGGTATACTCTTCTTTTGGAACAAGTAATCAGGCAGGTGACAACTAGCACGCCGTGAACAGGACTAAAAAAACTTGTAGTCAAGGGCACCAATACATTAATGCAGCGAGATGTTAAAACTATGGATTACTCAAGTTCATTGAAATCTCGAACATTTGCTTCGTTATCAGCACCTCAGTATTACAGTACTATCAGTATTATCAAACAGGGTGAAGCACATATTTTGGAAATCAATAACCTTTTAGTAATTAAAGCTTTTCGATCAATTATTTAGGTATTTTTGTCATCTTTACCGAAGCCACTTGTCCAAATCTTCACCTTTTTGAGTTTTCTTTCTATCTTCATTTTGAAAAATACGTTTCGCTATTTATACAAAACGGAAAGACTACAGGGTTTACAAATAACGAAAACGAGCAGCATCGTACACTGTCGATGAAAAGGAACTAGTTCTATTACCTTACTATTATTATTTTTCTTCCTAACATCGTGTGGGATTTTTGATCATTCTATGCATCTTCCTTCCCGTTACTGCCGTTTGCTGGCGCATTAAGACTGAACTGAAGATCAAATCAAATGTTTATTTCTTTATCTGTCTCAATCATCCAGACAATTGCCGTTCATCGTTGGGTGGTCGATGCATACCACAAATAACTAGCGATAACATGCACTAGCATTTAATTGGCCCATGCCAGCCAACGTTAAGAAAGATCAGGTTCATTAATGAATCAATCGCCAATGCTTACCTCGAAGGTTTTCTACCCCTGCGCGGCTTATGCCGTCATCCTTAACTACCTAACTTCGCAGGCTTACGGCAGGCCTGTGAAGAAATTACATGGTTACACAGGATATACGATCACCACATGCACGAGAAACAGGTCATCCAATTCGGTCACTGAGCATATCATGTTATTTTATCCTCAAGCGTTTAAGCACAGGCTGCGTTGACAGATCTAAGTCTTAGTTTTTTTTTTTTTATTTCTTAACATTCTCGCATTGCCGCTTATGGAGCTTCTATGTATGGATATCGGCGTCGAAGAGGCACGCCACAACATTGTAAGCTTCATCGACCGTGTCTCTCCCAGCTTCTACCCCACACCCCCACATTAAACACACACCTGGCCATCCGGCCAACCCGACAATCGAGGTAAGTGTTTAAACTTAGCTACTCCCTTTTCAACCACGTACTCCACGCAACTTAGTAATGGCCCGTCGAGCTGCTGTGATGGATTGTGGGAGCTAGTTGCCCGCTCCTCTCTCTCTCTCTCTCTCTCTCTCTCTCTCTCTCTCATTTTTTACAAAAGCCCCTCGTGAGGGAGTTCTACCTATGGATGGCCCGTCAACGCGGTTTTTTCACTAAGTACATGCGAATTGTCTACTTATCTACCTGCCGTTGCTGGATGCTTTTATGAAGAAAATAACAGTGAGTCAGTTGCAATGCCTCTCTTATTGGACGACCTCCTACTGTCAGGAATGACTTGCGAGTTTAGCTAGAGACAAATATGGACGAGTCAAACTCAACAGATATGTGTTACGAGTGTAAAAGTATTTGCCAATGTGTTAAGAGAACTATAACAGTACCATAACACATTCTTCCATTATAGCTTATACCTATGCAAAAACATCCACGAGGGTATTTGGCATCCTATAAAAGACCGTGAACCTAATGTACACTGTGACAGCTTTCTCAGCGTGACAACGATAAATGGACAGAAATTAATCAGCCCAGTATGTTGGGCAACCTTTCTTTAACACGATCGGTTCTACTTATTCGTTTTCTATATAAAGAGTAAATATCTGCCTGACGACACCAATCTTGCCTGTTATCATTAGGTTCATTACAGGTGATGATACGAAAAGGCCGTCTTCAACGGTTTGTTAACATATGCCAACCTGCCAATCGCTGTCGTCTCCTGGCCTGGCGTACGTGTTTCAAGGCTACGTTTGAGAGGCTACTGAAGCTTGCTGTTATTGAGACACATTGACGTTACTATAAACTCGTTCTAGATAACCAGTTACATATGATTGTTCTACCTTCGAACTCACCATCATCAGAAATGATGCCTAGAGACTCCTTCGCCATGACAACTAACAGCACAACGCTAGTAGGCCACATGATGTTGAAATTGTTTGGTAAAAAGCGCATGACAGCGGTGGTAACAAACGACGCTTGAAACCTCAGCTGTGACAAATTCCGGCCGGCCTTCAAGGCACGCTGCGACTTGGCACCTTTTTCTTAAGATATCACAAAACGCCACATGCACAATCACGCAATTATAATCGCCTCAGCCTAGAAGATCAAGTGGTGTTCCAGGTTAATGGACGTTCTGCTGTGACAACAAACGAGCGAGCCGGCGTGACACGACTGGAAATATTGTCACTTTACACTGCATTCGTCATCAACCACATGTTCACATAATATGGTACAAACACCAACGAAGACTAAATGTATGAGGTACTTTGTCACTATTGTTTTCGTTTGTTCGCTGACGTTCTCGTCGGGCGGCCGCCGAGTCATTGCCAAAAACCACCGTTTTAAGCCCTGTGCGTTTGCTTAATCCTGCTCGACAATTTATTCCGTAGTATCCCCCCTGACGGTCCGCAACGCGTTCCGATAAGAGGCAAAATCCTGTGGACTCGAATTCTAGGAGGGGTTCAGTGTCAACGACCGATACATACCGACCAACGTCACTACCAACACGAAATTGCCTAACTCCCAGCACGACGATCGATAGCGATCCGAACAGACGGACAATCAGTTGCGTTCTGCTGTTGACTCTTGCTTTCCTTTCGCGCTACTAACACCACTGGCGCACCACTATAAAGCGCAATCCTCAACGGCGCTAGTTGGTCAGGGGCTAACGCTGACAATCGCCCGCGCACGGTCGTGCACGCCGGCCATTGAAACTCCGCCTTCGTTTGTGCGTCTGCGCATGCGCCACCCAATTTAGGCCACGCCTCCTATCCGTAGGAATGCAGCTAAGAGAAGGTCGGCCCGGAGGTGTGTGGGGTCCGTAACCGCAGGGAGTATAGCCTTGGCAGAGCAAGACACGGCGGACCTGAATTGTGGCACAGGAACGAAGCTTTAGTACTTGGATGAACGGCAATGGCGGAAACGAGCGGTAGTAGCATTCCCGCTGCGTAGACCCTTGCATATAAAGGCCGACTGAGGCGTGCTTGCCATGTGCGCGCACCCATACGTAGAGGGCATATACTCCAATAACCAGATCACATTTAATGCCGCCGCGTTCGGTCTTGTTGAGGAACAGGAGGACAGCGAAGAAGAGGAGCATCCCATGTGCGTTTCGCTACCATTCTTGCGGGTTTCGATGGGGGTTACACCCGCAACTTTGTGGACTAAAGTGGGGTTGAAAGTGGAGAGGGTTTTTGTTTTGGGGAGGAAGCCGAAGGTTGTATCGAAGCATTGAAAAGGCGAGGAACTCAAGAACGGCAAACGACTGAATGCGACTGAAAGGGGGATCATCGACAGCCGATAGGCACTTTGCAAATGTGCGCAGAGACAAAACAGTACCTAAAGATAGGTAAATCAACAGGCGAAAGAAAACATATAAGAGTAAAGTGTTAGGTACGACACCACAAACGAACCCACATGGCTGGCCTACAACTGTAAGCTATGCGTGCTAGTAGTGGAGGATTTCGAGCTTATTTGCGTATATTTTTATCGTACACGCCCCGCAAATGAAGAGGGTTTTAGGGTGAAAGTTAATGGAGACTTCAGAAGCATTTGTGACACTGAGAGGGTCTTGTATTGGCAGAGGAGAACAGGCTTCTGGGGTGTCCTGAGATATCTATATTAAAGAGGACCGCTTGGATTACCCATACACTCCGTTGTTGTCTTCGGTGCCTTATTATTCGTTTCGACTAGAAAATTAATAGTTGTACACTCAAGTAGCCACTACTGCCGTTCTTGTCGGTTAATAGCTTTAGTAACAGTCGTCTCTGTTATGAGCCTGTTGCAGATGAATGGATCGCTCTAATAGTCACCCGATTTGTTGAAGTTGAAGCTGAGCTACGCTGGCTAAATAGTTTTTACGGGCGTTGCGAATAAGAGAATCAATTACAGAATTGAAACCCATTAGAAACAGATGGGCGAGAATCAATTCAAAACGGGATATGCATTTTTTAGGCATCATCTAAGATCCGGCGTCAACGATTCTTGTTACTCAAATCACTTGGATTATTAATTAGTTTCGCGTTCAGCCCTATACCAGTAGAAAACGCTATTAAGTTCGTGTCTGCAAGCGTTACAGTTTTTCTATATTAATATTGCCGCCAAAGGCCTGTTGAAGCCGTCACACTAAGCCTGGTAACAGACTGTAAATACCAAAACCTTTTCATCTATCTAGTAACTTAATTCAAGTGAAGTTTATTCAGTTAGTGTTTAGAAACAAGTTTCTTCTACTTCTTATTACTTGCAGCAATTTTAAAACTGTTTAAGCGTTAGCGTTACCTTGTGCTTTCATGTCGATGCAATCCAGTCGAAGTGTTCTTTCATACGTGTAGACTGCTCAGAAGGCTCAATAGCCCTAACGTTTCATTAAGTATCGATACCTTATGATTTTGCGGAATCTTTTCCTTTAGGAAAACTCTCTTTGACAGGCCGTGTATTCAGACTGTCGTTAAAGTGCGATGGTGCATAGTGGGAACTTGCAAATCTGTTTTCTCGCTTTGCTTTTCTATAAGATTACTGAATATTTGATATGTAATTTGTACCAGTGAATTAATAAAAATTATTATAAAATGCAGTGAGCGTGGCCAAGCTACGTTATCTCGACTGCACAGAGACTCTCAAACTGGTATACTTTACCAAGTAAGTAAGAAGTGTTTTATCTTAACTTTGTTACTTTCTGTTCGCATTAGGTTTTCAGGAAGTGATACTAAATCCAAGGTAGTTTTTAAATCTCAGGCGATCTTTGGTGACTGGTCAGGTCATCTAATGTCATATAAGTCAGAATAATATGTGAGGATTGCATAACAAGTAACGATTGCTTTATGTTAAGTCAATATTTTATTAGAATCACACATTGAAGATGACTAAAGACTGACAGAAGTATTCAACCGACTGAATCACCGCGATTATAAAACCTAGTTACTTGACGAAGGGTATTTACTTCTTCAGTATGCATCTTCACCTATAAAAGGTTGGGTAGAATCTCTGCGCGCGTTTCCGGTGGCATTACTTCATATGTTTCCGTAGCCAGATGTACCTTCTCGAAATAGCCGAGTCCCCGTTCGTCTCATTGAAGTCTCTATTTGGTTGTGATGTTATATACATGGTTTGGTGTTAATAGCGTATCTGCTATAATTGAGATAAGTTATTTTCCAAAGGACTCACTATAGTTATCCTAGATCGCTAATGGCTAATAAGTGGGCCCCACAGACGTAACATAATGAAAGCATATTTTGCACGCAAAAACGTAACAATAGTAGAAGAATCGTTAAAGGTCAAATAAAAAAAAAAGGGCCGACCGCTTAATTCTCTTCCATTCGCTGTTCTCCATCACAATCGAGTCGGATATTTCGGAATATTTCTGCGGACGTTCGCTTTAAGTTCCTAAAGTTGTTCGGTCCAAAAGGCTTCTATTGAAACGGCTGTACAGGTCCTTGGTAAGTGGTGCCGAGTCAGTCGAGAAATATACGAGGCGATTATGGGCCGTTACGTGTAGTCCCAGCGCTTTCTTGAAAAAGAAGTTTTCGACTAGATTTAGATGGTAGAGGTTTTCCGTTGTGAAACCTTTCCAGACTACGCGTATTCTATGCGGTGCGATCGGAACTGTCTAGAGGTCGAGTAAGTTAAGGGCTGTAACGTGATATAGGCGATGAGCCAGTTTACTAATCCGCTAGTTTTGTACATCTATCGAAGACGTGCACGGTTTTGTCATTGACGAAAACAACACCTTATTACCGTGATTAACATAGGCAAGAAAATGCCCCTACGAGATGTCAGTGCTTGCTGTCTTACTTCCCCACCTAAACTTCATTGCCCTCGTCTTCGTGAGGTTCACCGTCGGTCTTAACTTTGTAATTGTCGTAACGAGCCGGACTAGAGCTTTTTAGAGCACCTAGAACCTGCCATGTGACTAAATTGTCGGCATTTGGGAAAAATTGTATGTACAAAAGCCGGGGGAGTTTTGTAAAAAGCGGAGAAACGTTTTTAGAAGCACGTACGCGAAGCTATAATTTTATAACTGGGTGTCGAGGCAAAGACTGTTTTGAGATGATTGTCGAGATGTTGTTGACAGTTGCCATCTATCAGGATCCTGCACATCTTATCTTTGGAATCCATGCCACTCTGTTGGAATAGTATAGACGCCTTCCAAATAGGAGTTCTTAGTCGGCAGGATAAACAGCAACAATAAACGATCATTCACGATTCCCAGACTCAATGACGGCGGTCGAATCTACCTTCTTTTTGAAGACCACTAGTTGCGTTGAGAGTGCTAAAATTGGGATTCATTAAATAGTGCCGTGTACTAAGGAGCCTGTAACGATTGGAGGCCTTCTCATTGCACGGGGTACCGAGGACTTACGTAAGCTCCCGCGTTGTAAATACCTGGCGAAATATACCTCGTTAGTTTGAGATCGCCCTTTCTGACGCTGCGACAAAGAGCGACACTGCGGGAAATATGACGACCCTTGATGCAAACTATTCGAAATTTCGGTTATTAGTTGGGTTATTATTAGTTGGTCAGACAAGCTGTCGAGACGCCCTAATGTGTTTATGACTTCTATGACTATGTCAATGACTATACATTAGCAACCAGACGGATCTCCAGCTGGTCAGAATCATTGGGCCACTACGACTCGCACGGTTCTTGACAGATTATTTTGATAACTTAACGCAATAGGTAGCACACGGGTTACACCTAAGCAAAGTTCTATCTTGGCAAGATGGCAAATATAATAAAGTCACAACCTATACAACTGTTCCTGGCAGGGTGGAAGGGCTGTACGCTGGATTGGAAATTTTTAATTAGATGTTGTGCTATGTTCTGACATTCTACACGGTCAACTGCCGCCTGAAGATCTATGGCTACAAGATATGCATGTTCATATGCTTCCGCCCTGTGAGAGTGACCGATCTTCACTTCGAAACATAACCATATCCCTACGTACGTTCGTTGCAAATATGTCTATAACTAAACCCATGTCTTAAAAATGTTGATGTGGAGGTACCGGTGATTATTTAGAAATCGTAGTCCACGAGCGCGTCTTGAAAGGCCGTAATGTAGCTCGAACTCGCGCCGTCGTGGCGGACGTTGAAATCACCAACAACCTCTGATGTGAAGGATGAGTAAGAGGACCCTGATCTTAGCCAACTGCTTCCGCCAGCACGTACGTTAGTGCTGCATAAACCGGCCGTGTGCAAATTGTTACGAGGTCTAGCCGCTGGCTATGTAAAGCAATTACAACAATTCCTCTAAGCATATTAAATGCGTTGGAAGGGATATTCGTACTCTCTTCCAATCGTCTGCTATTTTTCACTGGAAATCATTAGGACAAAGGATCTATTTTAAAACAAGCATTAGAAAAGAACGGATCTATGGAGAGAAACTAATTAGACTGACATTGAAATTAGGTTGATGCACAGGTGTAAACATTGATTTGAACGCTTGTCATTTGTAGTCTGTGGACACCCTATAATAGGTTGAATTTGACAGTGATCTCGGAGTCCTTGAAACGCAATATGTGAATATCTCCGCAGGTCATATGCCCCTGAGAACTGCATCGATATCCTGCAAGATCGAGTGGGGTTAATTCACGTAGCTTCTGCCCCTGCGAAGTAGGACTTTTAGAATCTACTTCATTCTCAATGGGACAGTGGGAAGATCAAAGCCGTGTCTATTATCACACGCGACTCCATTTAAGAGTTCCCACCTCAGCAGCAATTTTTTTAGTCTGTAAAGGAGGCTTTACTCGAAGCCGAAAGAAGAATATCTGAAGGTAAAGGAGAAAGAAAGCGGCATGAAAATAGTAACGGAGTCTACAGCTTTTCGTTTGCCGTCGCTTATTTCCCTGCACTTTATAATTTCTGCCAATGCGTCTGTTTTGTCTCTAACTCCATTTCTTTGGCAAGGTTTTCTACCAGCTCGCGTGGTTCCCACACTCGCCCGTTGTGGCTTAATGTATGACGCGATAGTGGAGATGAAGGAGGAAAAATAGCGGAGTGGGGTAAGTTAGAGGGGTAAAGGTGCTCAGTGTGGGATTCAATGGGAACGCTCACATCTTTTGTTTTTTTCTCTCTACACCGATTGTACCAGCAGTAATGGCAGCTATGAGCTACTGGCAGGTAAGTACCGGTCCTTCTCCTTGGGTTAGTTGGAAAAGCTAGTGCGCTGTTCCATCTACTTATCTGTAATGAAGAGCTGCAGAAGAAAAAGGAAAGAAGCCCTTAAAAGTGAGTCACGCCAAGACGTCATTAAAGAACGCTTAGCAGGCATGTTACTAGCCAAGCTAGGTCCGGCCAATCCGCCGCGCCACATCGTTGTAACAATAGGTGCTAGGTCCTCCGTAACGCACCAAATAGGGTTGGCCAGGATGGTGGCTACGGTGGCCTACACGGCTACGGTAATGACACAAAACATAAATCGAGACATGGACGTAAACGTGATTAGATGACTAGGGGGACAGGCGGTTTGGGTAGTTCATAAGATGTTGTGTGTACATTTGTTTTTGTGCGTGTGCGACGAAAAGAATAGAAGTCGGCGATTTTGTACAATTGAAGTACGTTCTAGCAGGGACAGCGTCCATGAAATACGGCGGCGGTGAAATAGCTGGTTGTGGATTCAGGCTTCCATCCATTCACCAAATTGCTGATTGCGATTGTATGCAAAACATAGTATAGGGCTGGGAAGGAGCATCTTCACAGTAATTCTAGCGTTTAGGTCTCCTGCGTACAGAAAGCAATAGATGTAGAATACAACATAATTTGAAAAGAGACAATGTGAATATTGTTGGAATCGCTTTTTAACAACCTCTATGTTCAAACAATTTTTACATTAGATTAGTACCGATAATATATAGCAGGGTTTTTGTGTAGCTTGGTGACATATGTGCGTGTCCGCTGCGTTCTTCGTATACGTTTTAGGTGACACCTGAAAGACACTTTAATAAAGTATCATGAACAAGTATGATGATAGAAGTATCCTGTTTGTTTTTTTTTTTTTATAGAAGCGTTATATAGAATCAAGGAAATTACATAGATATGCACACTAATTTTAGCAAAGTCGGCGTCCAACTGACTTTTTATTTGAAGGAATCTTACTGAAGTCAAGAATAGAAAATAGGCATGAGTAATGCATGTAGCATTTCCATGACGCAGTAAGATGACGCAGAGGGAGTAATTGAGTGGATGAAAATTACTGGGCCATACTTAGCTACAAACAACATTAGTGTGCCTTAATCCGACAAATAAGGACCAGCTTGAAAAATAATGTTCGGAAGCCAAACGAATCACGAGCTCTATTTAGCCTTATTTTCACTCTTATCTATCTTAATTTCCTTAAACTAGTCGCATACGTCTTTGGGAGTAAATAGCTAAACTGTAATCATTCTGCCTATTATAGAAATCATATATAGCACGTATTACGTATCAAAAAGGAGCGTGTACTTAATAAAATCAAGACCAAGGGGCTGCCTAACAGGCTTCGGCGACAATAATAATGCACAACGTAAAAGTAAAAAAAAAAAAAAAAAAACTTAAGTCCGAATTAATATCTATACGTAAAGCGGTACAGAAGTTCAGCTGAGTCAAAAATTGGCATGGACTTTTTAAATTTAAAATGAAAATTTGATTAAATGCCTATTACTTCCATTGCAAAAGAACCGTCTACTAATAGAAGTATATGTTACTTAAAAGTAAATGTTACTTAAATGCTAAGTGGATCAACTGTATACCCCCGTCTGTATATATGCAGTAATCAGTACGCAATGATCACTGGCTACCTGTTTGCTACCTGCGAATTGTTATTTCAACTTACCGAAGCTTAAATTATTATTTAACTAAAGCATCTGGGGTCTGACATGTAAGGTGTAGCCTTTCTGTTATCAGCAATTTGAAATCTCATAAAAAAAAAACAGGAAAAAAGATCCAGCAAAAGTATTATCAAATCGGCAATATCCGGCCAAGCTAATAGTTTTGGGAAGGGTCTAATACGAACTTTCCTTTGGGAAAGATGAACAAGATTACATCTGTACGCCGAAGCTGCAATAATAATAATTTTGACAAAAATAGGTTTGTATTTGAAGCTAAGGTGGATAAAAGAAGGTTTGGAAAAAGTAGGCTTAAAAGTTGACGCGGGTATGGGAGACAAGTATTAGTTAGTTATGAACAAGCAATGGGTGTACAACTAATATTCGAATGTCTTTATTGTTGCACAATGATCGCCTTCAGAGTGAGCCGTTGATCATCAAACTTATAATTAATATAAATACATATATTTTACTTATCTAGATAAGTAATATATAAAGTCTGTAATGCAGAAGTTCTTTGGTTTTAACACGGTTCAACTAAGTATACTCTGTTATTGTTACTTGTTTCGTTTTTGAATTTTTTTGTTGCTCAAAAACGGCTTATATCTTGAGGAGCTGAATAGAAGAAAGCTTATTCATATAATTTTTTAAGCATATTCCTCAATCCCCGAACGTCAGGATATTACTAGAATAAGGCAAAATTTTAATACGTATACGACACTGATTCAGTCAGCAAAGAAACAATTTGCTTGTTTAGCTTATGGTAGAGTCGGATTTGAATTTTACACAACAGGCATTAGCAAACAAAGAGGCTACTTAATATGATGACCTATTCTAAGTTCCGGATATTTAAATTGCCGTAGGACAACCGTAGCTGCTGGCAAGCTATATTTGGTCGACGAATAGCTTCAATTATTTCAAGCTTATTCATTGCACAATCGTATTCCTCTGCGGTCACTGAAGTTTCTGCTGCAAGAAAAACTAAAATTGATCAGACTGCCAGCTGTATGCGATATTTTTCCGGGGGAATGGCTTGTTCACAACAACCACCTCTAGATGATCATTTGCACAATTGTCCATCGCTAATGTTTCGTCCTCTTCATTGTATGAAGTTGAAGTACGCGCATTTCTATTGACGATGTCGAGCTGTTCAGCTTTTTTTTTGTCACTCGGCTTGATTCTTCGCGTCAGACTCGCTAACAAATATCACACAATCTAGGTTAATAAATTAAGCTATTTTTCTAAGAGACTTCAGTGACCTCAGTTTAGGTAGGATAGCGAAACGCATAAATCGCTTTCAGTTACGTAAGGTTAGTAGCTTGGGGTTTAAGTAAAATATATCACTGAGTCATTTTCGAAGACTGAAATTTGGGTCCGGCCAGTGCCGTACAGGCCAGGCTTATCGGGTAAGTAATGTTAAAAGTGGTTCTCATTCTGTTTGCTACGTGTAGCCGTAAGTGACAATGGTGCTTCACACCACACTTCATACGACCGTTCAGTGGTGGGGGCTATTGTTTACGCAGCAGTGCAAATATCGCAATTGTTTTGTCTATGCGTAAACAATACTGAAGCGCAATAGATTATAGGCGCTAATTTGGAGATAGTTGACGAAAAGTGAATCAATACCGAAATACCGAATTTATCTAATGTTCGCTAAACTCGAACACTATTATGTTCGAGTTCAAACTATATATAGATATTATATATAATTGTTTATTTGCCAGGTAAAATTTGATTACATAAGTAAAAGAAATAAACTTCGAGCATTGTTTGTGTACTTAAACATATATGCATATATATAAGGACTGACTTCAAAGCGGTAGATCTGCAAAATCGTTAGAAGGACCTTATTCTGGAATAGTATATAGCGCCTTAAAGACGAGTTTCAAGATTTTCTAAATATATCTCGTTTATATAGTTTGATTATAATAAAAGCACTGATGTCACGTCATAATGCGTTTTTGGAAGAGGCGGTCCGAATATAATGTTATCAATAAACGATACTATTTGTGATGATCGACTAATGGTAAGAAAAAAAATCATACAAAAACTGAATGATACCAACACGTAAGTAGCCATAGCATCGTTAAGGGACAGAATTTGTAATCACCGAGCAAAATTAGGCCGTCTGGAAAAGCTGGCTATAAAGAGTACTCCAGTGATTGACGCAAAATGTTACTAATCTGCAAAACTTCACAAGAAAAAAAGACGCACCGAAATTGAGCCTTTCTAAATCAGTCGATCACATACGATAATGTGGGGAAAAGAAGCCTAAAGTGATGCCAAAAAAGGTTGTAACACATTATTGAAAGGAATAAAGCGATATAGACTAGACAGTAGGGGCGACATTTTTTGCTTACATCATACTTATCTACCTGGCACAAATTAAGAGAATCTGGATAGGAAAATTTAATGCATCCGCCCGGGTTTTCGACGATCAGAGTGTTTCGGTTTTTGCCGATCTCTTTTTAATGGATTTCATTCAGTTTCAAGGGAACTATGCGAAAATCTGCACATCACTATTGCAGTGATTAAAAGGTCGTAAGTTATTGCTTTAATTGCAGCGTAGCAAACCGTCGATACTTTTTACCCATGTTTAATAAAGGCTTCCGGATTTTATTCCGGCCGGTCATGGATTGTTGTGAACTGCATTGGTTGACGTATATAGTAGGCGTACCTGATGACTATATCTGCGATTTCGCCTATATCTACTGAATCAGCCCTTCGATAGGGCAATTACAAAATATAGCCATATAGGCCTTACTGAAGTCATTTGGGCTTTTTCAAATAGACCTAGAAAGTTTGCACCAGCTACGGCCGTATGTTCTTCGCTTATTATAGGTGGCCACTTGATATTTGTAATTACACCGCCAGAGGGCTCCATTTCTGACCGAACAAACATCGATGCTTAATTTCATTAGGATGCATGTAAACAAAAGTTAGCCACCGTTCTGCAACTTACTGCGACAGCATACATTGAGTTGAATGATAAACGTAGCGAAGTAACGAGTTTTTACATAAACATTTAAGAGTAATGCGAGTTAGCTCTCTTGTCGTCCTTGTCATTACAACTGGCTGAAGTGACTGCTATTGCAGCAGTAGCAAGGGTTTCTGCTATCCGCGTAAATTTTACGAGAAGAAGCGTACGTACACTTCTGTTGCTCACACTAACGGATACCCCGAATGCAATTGTTGAAATCGTAGCGATGATATCTATTGCTTCCAGCAGCCGCCAGGAAATAGGTCCAGTAGAAACACTACCCAAACATAGACCGGATAACGTAATCCGGCTTTTTCAGGTATCACAGCCACCGAATATGTGCTGGGCAGGTTTATGTTCGTCAGTAGATATTGAAATAACTTGCGAAACATCCCGTCTATCAGCTGTCGATATCGACTTTTAAAGAATCTATAAATTAAGGAAAGGAATTTAAAATTGAATATACATACATGCTAAGAACATGCAATATAATTAAGAACGTTTATCACAGCTCATCACAATGGTCACAATTACACTTGCAGTCTCGAAAGTGCATGAGGATCAAGCCGATTAGTAGGGATAAGACCTGAATTACACGCCAACTTGGCAACATTAATTCGCAAGTGTGAAACAAAGAAAAAACCGCCTTAGAATTTACCAATATACAGTAATCATACCAACGAAGTGTTTCCATTTTGTTTGAAGCCTCCGAACGCCAATACTTCCCCATTTACGGTAGAACCCGGTTTTTAAGAAGCCAAAATTTCCCTGTGATACGAAAAGTTCGCAGCAGCTGCGGCGATCGGAGAGAGGGCGAAGCGAATGAAGCACAACTCCAAAAACGACTTTCCTCATTTTTCGTGCGGATATTTCTAGTCCGACGCAGAGGCACTATTTTCAATAAAAATTAAATATAGCCTTAATAGCAGTTGATATATGATCTCCATATCCGTCGTTAAGCTTTTCCGTACAGTTTCTATAGCTATATCAACGGCTAGTGGTTTTTTGGAAAGCTTTTGTTTAGGAGCAATCGGAGAAGACGCGCTTTCAAAGATTAGTAAATTCCTCCCTTGATTTGTAAATTCAGCCAATTCCACAAAATCATTGAAATTGTTATGTAGTTGATTTGTTATTTGCGAGGCAAGCTCACTACGGCTATCGGCTCACCATGGAGCCAGTTCACCTTTGTCAAACGAACTTCTACTGAAGATACAGCTAAATAGTATAATTCAATCGTCGTATTGACGTCTCGACGAGTTTCAATCGATATTTTCTAGATTACTATGCATGGCTATTAAGGCTTACTGAGGTTTTAGCAAGTCGATGTTCCATTGTACGTCCCAAACGCCATCTTTTGTATTTGCAGCAGTGGAGAACTTCTCATGTCTCACGCCTGCTGTTGTTCTTTCGGTACTTGTTTCGTACACTCGTACCAGATGGATTATGTACACCCTATAGAAATTAGAAACCCGACTAATATCTCTATCCCTGTCAGCCACGGGGTATGGGATGTTCTATGGCAGGTTTATTCAGGCCCAACCAGGGACCAGGTTGCGTCATAACAGGCGCATCAGATAGGAGAATCAGATTCACGGTACAGATTGTGAACAAGTAGAACACAAGACGTGTCTTTTTCATCGCAGTTGCAAGGGCTCGTTCAGAATATGCTTCCTGCATCGGCGGGAGGCATTAAGATTATGTTTTCGCTAATGCGCACCTTATCGCGTGTGCGATACAACCCAGGCAAATATTCCAACCCACAAATCGTTAAAAAGGTACGCATTGAACGGCAAAAATAGGACAAAGGACAATTTGTGTGATGAATTAAAATCAACAATGTAAATGTCTGAAAATGAATCGTCGAATAGAAACGAGCAATACAACCTAATAAAGCATGTAGAAATCTAGAATTATTATGATAATACTCATTTTACTGCTAATGAGGAATGGATTACATATTGTATTCCAGTGATCTTTTTCTAATGAGTCACCATCACTGGGCACAGTTGCAACGCAAACGACGTACGATTTTATTCCTTCGACAGATCAGGCCTCGAAATGATTCCATCAGACGAATGTCAGGTGTTGCTTTTCTGTAGGAGCCGACGTTAGACATTTAACCAGATACCTCACTAACGAAAGCTAAACCCATTGCGCTAGTGTTTCTCGTCGCCATCCAGACGTTGATAAGTGTAACAAACACGTTGACAAATACTTCCTGACAGTTATATAATTGACGAGTGCGTCGAAGTTTCACTGCAACGATAAAATGGCCATATAGCACTTTATAGTACTAAGCTTACCTTGCTTACAATCAACTGCCACAATCTCGCAAGAAGCAAAGAAAGAAAAAGGTAAAAGGATGCACCGTGATCTCACTTACATCGTATGCTGCCTACAAATGCAACCTTCTTTTTAATAGATTTTTTTTTATGTTACCTCACGGCAAATGTGACCGTTAACGGCATTCGTGGCTTCTCTTTGAGAATATTTTCCCTTAGCTTTCATGGCTGTCTGATTGTGCACAGATGTTTGATCTATATACAGATAGAGAATTGCGTTCTTTACGACAGGGTATCGTAATTGAACTTTGAACAATTTAACCAGTGGTACAGTTTCTGAAGTGTTTACCTTTGCCTACTATAAGTGTCTAGTATGCGTTGGCCAATATCTAATACAAAACGCCGAATATGCCCAGTAGAGCTAATCTTTAGAAGAGTCTAATAGAGAGTAATAATCTAAAGGACACATACTCAAAGTTATGTCGACGACTTGTTTTGAAGGCAAAGTGGTAATGTAGGTGCCGTTGCTCCCCATAACTTCGATCAATGCGTAGTGAAGAGCAACACACGACGTACGAGGTGGTATAAGCTTCATAGGGTACGTCCACGCCGCAATAACCACAAGGGGGTACATGTAACGAGGAAGAATACCACCGTCGTCCTCTTTGTATCTCAGCACTTGCTGAAAAAAAACATAAAATCTTCTATTTTATTTATTCACATATAAAATAAAGTATAATATTGATAATAGAACTTGAACCAAATTATTCTAGTTTCAACAGCGCCGAAGGTGCTGCCACCCAAGCGTCACAAATTATATAGTGACTACTATTATACATAATAATCCTGTTCCATATTCATATATGCGCAATGTAAAGAACCGCACGCGTATATTGACCCTTTTCTGAGATTAGTGTGCGCGATTAGTACGCGTACACTATAGTGTGATACCTGCATCACATCGAATCGTAAAGGATAATTCCCGCAGACTAAACCGCATTTGGGATTGTACACATTTGTACATAGAGAAATCGTTTTATAAATCAGTTTTTTTAAGATGATCATCGAAAACCTTGCCATCAAAAGCTTCTTAAGCCAACAGACCCCTATAAACCGCGCAGAAATACAGAAAAGTAAGCATATTTACGGAGGTCCTACTAGTATAGAAAACAATAGGTAATTTCAATATCTAGGGAAAAAGATGTTCAGTCTTAAAAAACCGATAACAGAAGATCAGATTTATCAATGGCTGACCGCGTAGCGCAGTAACTCCTCTATCGCGCGTAGACAATTAATAAATAAATAAATAAATAAATCCACCTTATAAATCTCCCTATACATAGGAAACAAGAGAATCTAGAAATATCTAAGTATATACGGACAGTATAGAGAAAAAATGCTGGAACTATTGACAGCATAAAATGCATCCTCTGAGCGATTGCACGAATTTAGGAAAATCTTGATAAGTTTAAATGTTTAGGGAGCGTATCGAATAGGTTAGCAAAGGTATTCTTAATAAGTTCAAGAAGCGCATAATATTACTCTACTGTCAACTAAGAGCGAAAGTTAGCGCTAACTTAACGCAACAATAAAAGCAGCTTTCATTGTAGCTGCATAGCTTCCGATTACGGCGCAGAAGATAATTCATCAATTTACATATGTATTGCTATCTGTACCTTATATACTATATACGTGATTTATATGGCGATTTAACTTAACGTTACCAGAACTAGATTAGCTCTCCGAAGGAGTCTCTGCGGTTCAGTTTTTGCATCGCCATTAAGCGCTGTATCGGCCTGTTGCACATAGACGGCGGCTTCCAATGAACAGTTTGACACTGTCGGAACACTTGAACTGAAACACGTACTCGCCATTTAAGTTCTCTGAATCCGACCATTTATCTGATCAGAAAGAGTGCGAATATATTTGATTTTTCCGCTAAATCTAATTTTTCCTCACTAGTTTTCTATAGCCACCGTTGAGCGCCAACAGTTGCTTTAACTTAACGGAAAACAACTTACTTGTCTATTATTTCTTTTATTACTGTAGTTGAAATGATTCCTGAAAGGTTGACCCCTGGACAAAGCCACTCAATCGTATGTTTGTCGTCTAGCGTCTTGTCAAAAGAAATCACATGACGAGTAACGACCGGTACGAACGCTATGCAAAAAGTTTCAAAATTTATCTGGCGTATCTCCACATATGGTGGATGTAATGCATATGTTTTGATGAGGTATATCGATTTAACAAAAAGATCTTGAAGGGATAATGTGTCCATGACGGTCGAGTTCGTCAGTGGAACCCTGCGACTTTTGTTAAGACCTTCAAATATGGAGTCGCACAAGAACACCGAGCCGTTGAAGAGGTTATAATCGAGACCCAAACGAACACGCTCTACGAATGGCTGTTCAAGGTCAGTGAATACTTCGCCCAAGCGCTGTTTGACCGAATCATTTTTTGTAATCTCATCAAAGAACCGGTACATGTCGAACCGCCATAGCAGGACCGAGTCATTTGCAGAAATTACGCACAGATTAGCGAATCGCGTTGTTATTGGATAATTTTCATCCTGGAGAGTATCAAAAACTTTTGCCACAATGTACCTTATACCCGCCTCGGTTTTTGGCGAGAATGTATACGTGCCTAGGTAAAAGCTAATGACCATCACAATGTAGAAGGCTGTAACAGCACCAGCGTGATAACTGTAATGTACGATGTCATGTCGAATATGGCGTATAAGCTCGAGACAAACGGAACCGCGAGGCTTCGCGCAGAAGGGCGATAGCATCAAGCCAGGTTGAACCTTAATATTTGACAAATCCTGATTGTCGGTGCGACTTCGACTGGGCGTTAAGGTATCACTACTTGATGATCCACGATCATTTTCGACTTCGTTTTTCATTCTAAATCACATCGGCGGGATGTCACCGAACGCTTTGAAAACTAGTCGTGTGACTATTGGCGCTAGTTTAACTTTTAAACAATAAACCCACTCGCAGATAGAATGTAGGGTCTGCTTCCGTTCTGATAAGCTCGGCTCAAATCGATACGATTCACTGTGGCTGTGCTTCTATATTGTACTCTATCGTACACCCAGTAACCATGAATGCTTCGAACTAAAGTGCTAACTCTGCCTAGCCCCTAGATCGCTAGCTTTCACAGCTAGCTCCACAGGGGTTTTGGACGAAATACAAAAAGCTACCTTGTTGCAGGTTTGCGGTCGATCGAAGCAGTAGATTTTTAATGGAAACATGCGGTGTATTGATATTAGCACAAACTGAATAGTCTAGCTTCAAATGCTAGGCTCATCCCAGACCAGTTTCAGACGACTATTCTAGACGTAGGTGAGCACGAGAATTAATTATCGTTGAACATTTTGGATAAAACACGGAACGTTTCAAAGACTCCTAATATGTTTTTTATTCAAATCAAAATCTATTCTTCGATAACAACCAAAACAGCTTGCAGTGCTGATGTAATATATCTCAAATCGACATTGGACTTATGGCTATTTTCACGTTGACTTCTAGGTCACCGTCATCACTAGTAGCAGCCTATAAGAAATCCTTATTTTTAAACTGGTCGAGCCAACGTCTCTGTTGTCCCAGGACATCTGCAATATACATTTCGAGACAAAAAAAACAGTTAGGTATTTGTCAACGATCGCCGTTCCTTTGAGTTAATAATCGGTGCTACTTGGGTAAAACCAGAAACATTGTATTATCGAACTTATCCTACATAATAGGAAATAGATAAGAAGATAGTAAAATATTCATAATGAAGGGTGGACAAGCAGCTTTTCTCGCAAATAATCGAATCATTTTTTCACAATAAAATTTTTCACAAAAAAAATTACCAATGTATACATTCGTTTAGGAGCGATTTATAGCGTCATTATTGTCTCTAAGGTATCAAACAAAACATCGCAAAATGGAGATAAGCTCTGAATGTCATTTCACACGTTCAGTATGGCCATCAGCGTCACATACAACTCGTGTTGGACCGTTCTGTGTATGATCTTAACTTTCCCAACGGGTAATTCTGCCCTCAAGATTAGAAGATGCTGATCAGAAGATTCGAGTGGCACACGACACGATTGAGATAAAGAGCTAGGTTGATATCACTGAAATGGTACGCCAATATACCTAGCATATCATTAGAGCGCAAATTTTTTTTTTTAATCAATTCGTATTCATTCTACATTTGTAATTCGTTCAGATCAGGGCAACTCTAAATACCCTAAGTGGGGTATTTGTTAGCCTTTTAACGACCTGAAACGGTATTAGATTTGTTTTAGTCTTTTAATGTAGGGTTCCTATGATTGCAGAAGCACTAATTTGAGAGCACCGATACGTTGAGGATGAACGGCATAAAATGATAATTTTTCATCTCATCAAATGTAACGAGTGCACGCACGTAAGAGAAAACTATTTGATTTTCATCGCGTTTAGTGTGACATACGGTGGAACGGATAGATAGGCATAATGCAGACGCCACTCAAAATTCGGCTGTCAACGTTTCCATCTTGCCTTCAATCGTCAACCGTATTATCTTACAAACGACTCACATTTTTGTATTCTACGTACACACATCCGTAAATCAATACACTCGTGTCTTGATTTTTCTCGGTGAGAACATGCACAACATACATGTGCGTGTTTACGTTTGAGCTCAATCCTTAGAAGTTTCGCGCCTGGATTGCCACTTCCTTGATCGACATTTGCTATTTCCATGTTTGGGAAAACAAGCCAAGTGGTACAGTAGCTAGTAGAATTCAGAAACACCAAAAAAAAAAAAAAGAAAAATTAGCGTACGCTGGATCTCTCTAAAAAAACGACTAGATCCACGATTCAAGTGCAATGTCATGGACAGTCATGGTCCTTCGAAGCTCCACTCACCCAAATCTCATACTATGCTGTAAATGGAAGCCAAATTGGACCCGTGTTCTACAACAGTAGCAATAGAGATGAACGCTCCCCGAGTAAATGTTCGTTCTATTATAGTATAGAAATATTTTGGACACCGATTACCATATACCAAATACGGTTAATATGAAGGACAACTAAATTTTAAATGGTTCGAGTCAAATAGATGGATTTTGAAAGCCTAACATAGTTCTACTGACAGCTAACTAAAATATCCAAACCAATTTACCTTAACAGTCTTTACTGGTGTGATTGGTACATGTGATCAAACGTGGCCACAACCATAACGAAAACGATTCGAATATTTCGGTTTCCTTAAAAAGGCTAGCAAATCACTAAATAACGACAAAGTACAGTATGCCTTGTGGCTTTCTCTCGTCGCAAGGACTGAACTGAATCTGAAGTTGTGTTGCTTTGTCGCCATTTGTCGAAAGGTGGGGCCTGGGTCCGACCGTGTCCACCATCGGCTCTTCTCGTTTCTCGGATTGGGCAAACACTTGAATGGCCTCATGGACCCCTTTCACGTCGACCTTTAATCTTACCCCCCTCATCGTGAATCAAGAATCTGTACACAGTACATCGTTCCCCTCAACGAATCTTCGCTACGGCAGAAGTCGCGTTACCAATGTGAGTAAACTACATGTAATCTACGTGCGTAATTTACTTTTGTGTATGTCTGTGAACGTACATTGTATGTGCACGCAAGATTCGAAAGTTCAGTAATGTGAAAAAGTACTTAGATCTCCCGTAATCTTCACCGTTCAGTATTAGCATATAGGGCTGCCTCGTGCCTGTGCGAGACGATTTTTCTCAAACTAGTTAAAGGGATAACACAAATGAGTAGTTGCTTTTCGAGCACTGAACTTACTGCGGATTAGTAAAACTGTCACGTAGCTGGGCTTTCATTGTATAAATTGAGTCTTTTACTATTAATAAATCACTGGGGAGTAGTATAGTGGTACGTACATCGAACGAACAATCGAGCATATAATAAGCACACACATAGTAAAACTTTAGTAAAGCCAATTACTAGCATGAAGTCTGTTAGGTCAGGTTTACAAGATCTCTAATAGGCCCGCTCTGCGCACGTTCACGTCTCTAGGTGACTGAACCGAAGGTCGTCGCGCAGTGTGTTCATATGGTGCCTGCGGGATCGGATCTAGTGCCCGGAGAAGGGCTCGTGTGGACTGGCCGAAATTTCAAGGGTAATCCATGTTTCGGCTTAGCCAGAACGCGAGGCGGTTACCCAGGAGGATGGACGCCGCTGAACTCTTCATTTCAGCTCGTTCATTTGCTAAACACGCCTGATAGGTGTGTCTCCATGACCTGTTGGCAAAGGGACGCCCTGTTAATTACCTCTAATTTGAACGCGTCAGAAGACGGAGCTAATGTTTCATTCGAGCGTCCCGGACAATTGACTTCGTCCGATAGGGGTGCAGGTGATGCACCTTAAAAAATACTCCGACAGAACGGAACCGTACGAGACCCCTCTAGGTGGTTAAATCTTTCATTGAATAAGTTATAGCTACAGGTTATGCGTTTCCGTTTGGTATACGTTCAGTTGCTAATATCATTGTTATTATCATATTACTACCACGTTTGTTGCCGCGAACGAATGAAGTATCAAGCCGTTGCAAAACACAAAATTAATTGAATTGATGCGGTTCTCGTGAGCACGGTAATCGGAAGTGGCAGTGACATTCAATAAAGAGTCCTGTTCTTACAAATTCTAGTATCTTGTGTATGTTATCGTTCGTGTGGTACTACGATTTACCTCGAGACGCAGGGAGAAACACCCCTTCGGCTGCAAAAAACTGAAAACATCATTCGATCTATGTAAAAACAGTATCGAATGTGAAGTTAGACATTTTCACAATCTTAATCTTGTCACAAAAAAGAACTAGCTTGATTTATGTAATTCAAGTTAATTCTTACACAACACTAAGCATCACAGGTTCAAAAGTGAAGACACCGCATAGTAGAAAACGTTTCATATCATCTTATGCAAAGTATGATTGCTTTCATAGGGAGCGGATAGCGAACAAATAGGTAACACAATCTGACCCTCGTCACGAGCAATTTAAGAAAAAGGCTATCATAGTCGACTAAGTACTCATGAGACGCTTTATGTTGTATGTGTGATCAGGTACACAATCCATTGCCTAAATGCTGGTTAGCGCTAATGGAAATCGAAGGCACGCATCGGAAGCCGCCTATAAACGACGATCGAGACAAAAGCGGTCGGAATCTATGATTTTATTGAGATTCAATGAAGCGGCAGATGTTGAATCCATTCAACGGAAGATAACACGAACGTAAAATGTAAACTTGTACATGAGCAGAACGTATTTGTGAGAAAATTATTATACTACTTAAGGACACGCTCAAGGACTGAAGACAAATCAAGGCGCACCTCAAAGCCGAGTTCACTTGAGCTTGTTCTAACGGACCTTCTATCAGAAACGCGGTCCTTGGAAGTTCTTTATAGATGCTTTACTAATTGTACTTGCATGATATATTTGTGAAGATTATTTGGATCCCCATTGTGTTTCAGGATACTACGGTTTCTGACGTGCTATTTTATTGAAATCCGGATAAGAAGCTCGAAATCGCAAAACAACTTCCATCTTCTAACGTTGCCCGAAATTGCGTCCAAGAGATCTATTATATAATATTGATGTTTAAACTACTGGAACACTTTGGCGATTCCTCAACTAGAGTGGGCAATAGCAAGCCCAAATAAGTATGATCTTCCATATTAAATCTATAATAGCTCAACAAAAGCAGGCTTAGCAAAATGTCTATCTGTATATGCATATCAGTATTTTCGAACTGTTTGTTTACAATGGAGTTACAATGGTTTCGACGCTGTAGCAGAACTTGTTGAACATTTTGACATGGTTAACAACAATGTAAGGAAAGCTGAGTTCTTCCTTGCAGGGATTTCGTAATGACTGCAGAATATTTTTCTCTCATTTGTCCTTGGCATTGATCCTTTGTACGTAATCTACCTCAAGCTCCACTACTTAGCTCTAAACTAATATTAACCAATAAAATCACACTTCGTAGGTGTACAGTATTTAATAAAGGAACTTGATATTAGAAATTAGAAGCAACTACCTTCATTAGTCGTATATAGATTTTCGTGTGACATACACGCCAAAACAACAGGTTAAGGTTTAATGAGCAAAAACTACTAGATCAAAAATATGATAAATTCGCTTAGGTAAGTTGTGTTTTACAAGTTTACATACACGTGCTAACGCTTGAGCTGAGTACAGATGAGACAAAGATGAGGCGAACTTTCGCCGGTCGATATAAGTTAGATTAATGGTGACAATTGATTTGTATTTTATATATTGTATTTTTTTCGGGCAGCTTTTGTGCTAGAGCGTCAATCGGTACGCACTGTTGTCATTACAGTATCAGTATTATATGTAACATAAACAGCACGATCGAACCCATAACCAGCGTAGCCACCTACTATCATTCGGTATTAAGATAAACAAATTGACTGCATACGCCATGACGATTTCATCTAATTCGAGTGATATGATGACCTACAATCTATATTACATTCATTACTTAAACTTTTTTCAGAAAAACATATCATTTCACCGGAGTTTGGCAAAATATATGATTGCTGTCTACTAGAAATAGGTATCCTCCGGATGCTATTGCAAAGCAGAAATTAGAACTGTACAGGTAGCCTATCAGGTAAAAACAAGCTACAAATAACGTCTTCAACAGTAAGACGTACACCACAACGTACGTTTGACTAATATCTATAATTTTAAACTGTCTAAAATCGTTTAGCTAACTTCCTGTCTTTATTGTGATGTCTTATCGGTGCGACAAACGATGATACCTACAATGAGGAACTCAATTTTTCTCCTGTATCATCCGGTTGGTTAGCTATTTTGACATTGCAGTCGATACTGTGGCGATAGAAAAACTTGTCCATCGCTTAAATTAGCTGAACCGGCTTTGATACAGATCTGCTAAATGGTAAGTCTTGTTAGAGAGTCTCTATTGATTCCGTATCACGGCATTTATATGGTATCATACAGCATAAGATTGTTTAGGAGAGGACCACTTGAAACGCTATCTATCTGCATAAGTAAAGTTAATAATATAGTAAATAAATTAAATGACGACAAAAGTGACTCAGACCGTTTCGATTTGCGAACGTCTTCGACGAAAGGACTCAAACCTACCGGCCCTTCTTTAAATTGATATACGATGTTATATCCGTGGGCTTTCGTAAAACTGCTTTCTGGTTTATGTAGCTTATATATCATTTTTTACACGGGAGTGAAATTTCCCCTACAGCGTTGCTTTTCTGTGGTGGTCGTTTGCAGTATCTCGGATGATTACCTTCAAATAGCCGTTATCGGCGCTCTTTACCTCAGACTTAAGTTCGTTTTACCCTGTCGCAGGTTCTCGTTTTGCTGTTCACTTTTTTTTTGCTACACTCAAGCACAGTCTGTTGACATAGATGTTGCTGGATTGGTGTTCCGATATGGTATATGTATTGCTGATTAAAAAAGCTCATTTAAGATTCAGGACTCCACACATCTACTTGAAATGAAAGGCACTCTTACAGTAAATGCATGTAATTATTTTTCCTATCACCAACGGTTGGCTTTAAAACGTCTGCATTTCTGGAGTGTCCTGGAAGATATTAGGCAAACCTAAGCTTTGACAAAGACTTCGTCGTTTCCTTTTCCAGTGTCCTTGGCAGTCATAGTCCTTAAAAGTTTTAGCAGGAGTTTTCCCGCAGTGCTCCCCCTACGTGAATCTAGGGCCCCAATGCGGAACTTTTCGATTCGCACTATGATAACAATAGAGTTCACGGTCCTCAGGCTCAGGCTAAAGCTGACTTCTATTTGCATCGTTCTAGGAATCATAGTTGTTTATCAACGATGCTGTGTTATGCAAAGTGGTCAAAATGGTACTCTTACTGATTCAGTGTACCACCGAACTGTCAACGAAGATGGCTTCACAAAATTCATACAACACGCTCACCAGTTGTAAACACTTCACTTTATCTTCTATAGTATGCATTGATAGGCCTAAATATGAATCATGAGTACGAGGCGAAGTTCGGATGATGCCTTTAACAGCAGTAATAACATACACAATACTGAATCGATTTTTCTTTGTTAAGCTTACTGGTTTAATAAGGTTTCTTTTTTTTTTTACCAGAGTGTAAGAATCTCAATAGCAAAGCTCGTATTGAGCAGCTTTCATAAGTTAGAAAGAATTACGCCAATCAGATAATGCAGGCCAAGAAAAATATTTTGCAAATGTAAAATTTACAGATTCACATCTTAGTAACTAGTCCATTAAACAAGATAACTTACATCGATCTTCTAGCAAGGCAAATATTGGAGATGCAATTTAACCAGTAGGACAGTTCGCTTTTATATTGTTTTTAACGTTGTTGTCAACGTTTTTCGAGTGCAGCCCCTAATGATCATTTCAATATCGTTCCATATACATTATTAACATGAAATTTTTCACCAAAGACTCAACATAAGATCATGATACAATCGACATACTAGTGCGTAATAAATATCACAAGACTATCTAACATCCTTTTTTTTGCCACTATGTCAGTGTCTAAAAGAACTGCTTGTCTACATATCAGCGAATGCTGAAACGGATTAAAATATTGCCGAACATAGCACGGCCACCGACAGGATACCGAAGCATCAGCAGAGCGGATGTACATACTTATACTAACAGCGCCAAACATTTGCCCAGTCGTTTATTGTTTTGTAAGTATCGATACGTTATTACGACCGCGCACAGATTCGAACAAACGGACCGTGTCAAACTGAACGATGAGTGAAAATGTATTCTCGTTTAGAAATTAGGATCGATTCTGCGATATATATCTCAAAGCAACATAAAACAGCTGGTTCTGTACGTTCGGCTATACTCAGTCAAACCTTAGCCGATTCTATAAAGTCGTTATGACTCTGCTATACGTTTGTGACACTTAGTAGACCTTTCCGAGCTATAATAATTTTATTTAAGAGATACAAGTTAATCGTCTGTGAATAAATAAATTTTATTCGATGTGGGCCGTATGCAGTCGATAGGTAGTAATTTTGTGATAGATCGAAGTGTCTCGACTACGTCTGTCCATTTTAGACGAACGGCCACCTCCTTTTTGGTAAGTAAGCCAGCGCATGCCATACACTGCTTTATTTACGGTGTGCCCCGTGATCATTTCAGGACATGCATATTTTGAGAACAGAACTATACCTAGCTTGTATTATTGCTGAAAATATCTAGTTTACTCTGGATAGACGGAGACATCCCTTGGGACTTTCTTGCCTGAATGTCTTGAAGAGGTCTTTGCTATTCGAATACACGAAGTAGCGCCTTCATTCGTTTGTTACGAGATGACTCGTTTTTGTCCTATTTTTCCAGCACCAGCTACGATTGATTCTGCTTTTCATTGCTCTGCTTCGAGTTTGGGGTTCTGTTGCAACTATGTATGCCTGTTGCTGAATTGATTAAAAAAAATTAATATCAGTAGGACGTAACACAGCACGTTTTTATAACCAAAAAAAAAGGCTGTCATTGGCGCCTTTCGAAAATATCAACATCTGTGAAATAGAAGGGACAGACTGCTAGACATGTAAATATAAAATTGTTCTATTATTATCATTCTGACTATATATATATATATATATATGTGTGTGTATTTATAGTCATCATCTAACGTACCGAAGCTTGATTCTCATAACCATAGACAAAACGGGTGCGATAAGAACCGAAAACGTGAGCGCTTTGTTGCCCTAAGCCTATTTATACATTAATCAAGGTGTACAGACCCCCAACGAATATTTTTGGTTCGATTTACTCGACTGATATCAGCAGTGCAGCTCTGCACTGAACTGCGATAACAGTTATCAATTCTAACTAAAAAAATACTGGTTTTCGGGTTGTTGTTTCATAGCTATCGTGTGGCTAGTGGTACAAACATAGACCTCTGTACACATCTGTATGTTGGAAGTAATTTTTTTTTAGTTAGGATAGACTTACGTCGAAAAAAAGCAAGCGAACGAAGCATCGAGACAAGGTCCTGAAGCTTCTAAGCCTCTCGCTTCTAATGATTTATTTAACACGATGTGATTGGTCGCATCCGAAGTTTGTTGGCTATTTAAAAGAATATCAAGAAATCCAAAAAGGGAAGAAGCTAAACGTATTATTTCCTGAAATAGATGGTAAAGTAGTTGTTGAGCCTCAAATCTGAATCTTCTCCCATCATATACGTATACGATAAGGAAATGTAGTTTCATATAGACCACTAGCAACGACATATATATTGAGACTTAATTAGCGTAACAAAAGGCCAACGTATGGCTGATAATGATAACAAGAGAAAAGGAAAAAAACGGACGCTATTCATCTAGTACCTTCGGCGATAAATCTGCTTTTCAGAATTTGGCAAATTTTGAGATTTCGCTGGTGAAGTTCTATCGGAATCTTTCAGCGTAATAGACGCCATTAAAATTTTTGTCTGTCGTGGCCGAACAGATAGGTCGAGCATGCAGTACGCAGAACTCTTTCAAATTCGTTTCTGTGTGTAGTTCAGTTATTTTCGGCCAGGTGTATCATTTCTTTTTTTCTATATAGGCGTTTCACGGTCTTCAGACATTTAGACCGTAGCGAGCCTATTCACTCAGTGGCTAATTTTTTACTGTCTAAAACATTTTTCTAACGAGAGCAAACAGTACACATGACCGAGACACCTTGCAACAGGAATGGACATATAAAACACTGTAAATATGTAAGTAAAAACCACACGTTTACGGAAGCTCTATAAATTATTGGTGGCTTTTAATTCGTTTCATTTCCAAAATTATGTACCTGAAAAAACTAAGAAAAATCAGGTAAAGTTGTAGCTTTGTTAATGGGCCCATGCATATCTGCTGTGATATTGTAAGATCCTAGTGGTGTTTTTTCAAAACCAAACATTTCCGTGTTATTTGATTTATAGACAGTTGATCGAAATATCGAATACTACGTCTCACAGAAACTTTCGATGTGAACTCAGTACCTAATATGACCTGCAGTATCTCTCTATCTCTAGCCGACCCGATAGGAGTACGTTTTACAAACAATTTCGCCGAGCTTAACAATTAAAATATTCATTCGTAGGAAGCTCCCCTGACGGCTACTCACTCATCGTTGCATGTAAGGATCGACATCTATAAGGCGAATCCTATAACGATCACAGATAACTTTAATTAATATGCTAACTTTCCAATTGAAATTTCGTGTACACGTTGCGGAAAAACGTGATATCGATTATCATAAAATGATTTCGAACACAATTGCAACCGCTCTTTGTAAATAAAGCTACGTACAAGCAACACGGCGTATCTCGAGCGCATCGAGATATGACAAACTCCTTAGTATTCCTATATTGAAGCGGTGTGGAATCGTGTAAATTTAGATGGTACTCAACTTATAGACAGTTTTGGCGTTTTGCTCGTACTACTTTACATGCAGATCAGTCATTTTCCAGGTCGGAGCACCTGAGAGAACACATTCAAGTTAAAACCATCCTTCAGCAACCGAGCGTTCCGGCTGTCTCTACATATAAGCGTCATCGTTAGCATAGTCACCGTTACATGTACCATGCGTATAATATAATAGATGTGTACAAAACTTGATGTGCACATTAATCATACATGGTGTCACACAAATACTTCAGTACAACTAAACTGAATGATGGTTGAACTCGTGAAGATTGTGTTTAGGCGTACCGGCTGACCGGCTGTCTGCTTTGTCCTTCTTTGTAAATACTGCAGAGACACGTGCGACTAGAGGAAAGAACAAACAAATGGCACTGATAGTTAAACTATTTTGAGTGATGGATATTTTGCTGCATGGGCAAATTACTGGGGCTGCTCTGCTTTATGTTGCCTACCTTGAAGAAAACTATGGCCTCTGAAACTATCACTTACCAATGAGAACAAGCAGCCCATAGTTACGTGGGCACCGTCACGCACTGCTGTGGGTTACCGATTACAATTGTTTTAGCTTATGCACTAGTTTCTTTAGTGATATTCGGCTGTAGCAAGTAGCGAATATTCGACGTAAAAGGGACAATAATCAAGCTAGTAACCGGCTCTTCCAATCGATCACCGACTAATGTCGACCTATTTGATACCAATCAGCGTACCACCAGTGCGTAACGGTGCTAAGCGGTTTGTGAAAATTGTTCGTTCGTCTGGCTACCGTTAGGCGAAGCACGCAATATCAAAATATTTGAACAGTTACATCATTATGGAAGTATAATAATACAGTAAGCAAAATTAAGAAACTTCAAACGATTCCATCATAAATACATGTGCATATATATATATATATATATATATATAGGTAATAACAGTCCTTAAACATATTCATTAACTGAAAACAATCACCTGCGCATGGCTTACGCAATATCAGGAAAGCTGTATTTATACCTGAATGTTGTTCTACGTAAAAATAATATTCCAAGTTGCACGGTAGTTAAACAGGGTTTCTAACCGGTTACGACGCTTAAGTATCGTCGCTACATTATCCCTGTTCCCAACTAGGGAAACGCCGTTGACTTCATATTCACATTCAGACGCATCAATCCATACACAGATTAGGTAATGTTGTACATTATGAAAAGCAGACTCTAGATAAGGAAAAAATGTATTATTTGATAGGTTCGTGTCATGTTCGGATGAAACTGAGGGGTCCGTTAGCTAAGACGCGCCAAGTTTATACGCATTGAACACAGTGCAGATTTCGTTCATTCACGTAGCGATCTATAGGTCTTCTGGCAATAGTCGGTGATAAATCGTAGCAACGTTCGATACAACGCTTCAAAGGTCTTTCCAGACTTCTACTACTCTCATTCTAATTTCGTTGAAGAGGTTTCGCGCCCTACCAAATTTGAATATCCGTGAGGAGGGAAAGAGCGGGGTTTTCGGACTCTGTGATATCGTTCTCACAGACTCAGCTTGCCCACGGTGGGTGGCCCGAATGATATATGGGCTTCATTCACTTCCCCATTCCTAGCAGCCGAACCCGGGTATCCGCACAGGGTAGAATCACCAAACACCGATCGCGTTGAGTGAGGTTGAAGTCTACCAGTGTTTAGGTTCTGCGAGAACTCTTTCGTTAGAATTAAACTCCGATATTATCGAGTCTCTCGCTCGTTCGCTCTCTCGCTCGCTCTCTCTTTTTCTGTTTCTCTGTTTCACCTGCACCCCCCAGCTGTCATTAACCAGCGAACTAGTATGTGGTGGGTCAGACACGCCGTTTTTTCTTTACATTGTGCATCCAAATAACCGATTATATTTGGGGCAATAGATCGAGTGATCGCTGAGAGTACCGTCCGTCATCCGAGGTCTGCTCTCCGTTTCAAGCAAAACCTGTACGAAACTGCTGCGGCTGACATCGGACAGCTGGTACGACTCTACTGTGCTATCACGACGCAGAGGGAAGAGCCAAAAATGAAGTTGCACTGGCGCAGACGCTACCAGCGGAACACCTCTAGAGCATATACAGTTTATTAGATAATGTCTCTGTTCGGTTTCGGTGTGACAGCCTCGAAGCTTTTAAGGTGTTCTCAATTATATAAGTGTTCCTGGTAGAAGATACATCCCTTGAGTAGCATCATCCACTAGGAAGATCGCGCTTAAGCCGTCGTTCATTATAGAGCAGGCGGCAACTCGTTAAATGCACTTCGGTGTGAAAAAAAAACGACGATGCAAATCACCGACTTACACGCGTGTTTTCTAACGCACGTTATCAAAATGCTTAACGACGATCAGAAGTCAATAAGTGGATCCATTTTGAACGTTCCAACGATTCAGTCAGCCGACATTAAGCAACTGGTGTCTATTTAGTGCGAAAAGCTTTCATTCGTACTATCTCATCGTGTTCTCGATTGCTCCACTCCCGAATTAGGCCAGCGTTCAATTAGGAACCTTTGTAGTACGCTGCTTAATAATGGTATCGATGTAAGGCAAGATAACAACAAAAGAAGAGCTTGGAGCAGCGGAACTCAGGATGAGCCTACTTGTAAGATACGAATATTTGTGAGTGTGCAGTGCTGTGAAATTTCACAAGTGAGACCGCGCCTGTTTTTTGCGGTGTACGTCTACGTAGATCATGTATAAACATAAAGTGAGAAACGAATAAAAACGGCATCGTTGTCGCCGTAAATGGAACCCCATTAAAGGAGCTACGTAAATAGAGGCTATTTAGCCAAACCGTTAAACAGAGTCGAAACTCAGACGTAATCGATGAACTAGACGCAACATGGCTCGATCTGATGTGCAGTGAAATCTTTAACGTAAAATGTGAACACATTTGGGAATAAGAAATGAAGCATCGGAGCCGGCCAACTGCAGTGCCCGAGATAAATCGCTAAGTCATACACCTTTGACACAACTCTTTAGCTAATTGACATCTAAAGAACTAAACGAGTATTTAACACTGTTGTTTGGTAACTGTGCCGTGAACTGTGTTGGCTAGTTGTTTTTTTGTTTAGAAAAAAAAAAGTTACCGTTACATGTTATAGTCGGAATGACCGTTTGCATATTCAAAAATAATCAAATCCACCATCAACAGATACAAGTGGATTAGAGATCTTTTATTACCTTTCTTATTATCTATACTTATTTATGTTTATTATCGAAATGCGCGCACTTCTGACCGATGTTGGACCACGGTTGCCATACGCAAACACAACGTTGTAGTTCTCCGGGTACAGGGTAGATATACAGTCGATTTCGTTCCATCCGTAAATTTTATCGATGCATAAACGTAAGAAAATCGGCGCTCATGCCGTTGACAATATGCCTCTTTACCTTAAGGCTTTAAAACTCATTTAAAAAGTTACAGATAAGTTAGAAAAACACTTATAAATTCCTTCACGTGCGCGTTCAATGACGAATATGTCCCGTTACTTTTCGGTCATGCCGCACTTGTAGTACGTATAGGTTGGAATAGTTTTGCTGGTGATATCTTTCATTGCAAGTAGACTTTCCTTAAATTGCATGCGTGATCTTTCCCACAGATGTTATGGTGTTCCATTTTTCCACTACAAATATAGAAAATAAAATCATAGGGATTATTCAAAAAAAAACGCTGAACTCATATTAGTTTTTGTGACCGCGTCGAAAGCGAGTTAAAGCTAGATAGAACGCTCAGGGGCATTGTCATTCCGCCGTTGTGCTCACTTGGCATTAGCACAAAAAGAGAAACTTAACTTTAAAGAGAGACGTACAAAAGAAATTGTTCTAATTGGCCTAGAATTTCCTATAAACGTTGTACGTCGCGGCAAGTTCTTGCTTTTTGTGTGAAGAGTCCATTTCGCAGCCGAACATTAAACTTCATTAATTTACTTAGTCAGTGCATAATTATCATGTTTGCGTTAGGTTGCCGGATCCGTGGATAACTTGATTGCACCAACTTTTTTTTAAGTTTGTCTTTGCACAAACAAGCTTTACTTAGGTCGAAGGGAATTAACGAGACGTCACAAATGAAAATTATCGAAAAAAAAAAAAGGAATAATGGATCATTTTGAATACATTGCATCTTATCATCTTAGTAGCGTGACTTTACCTTGAGTTAAGTTCTGTTAGACGTTGACAGAACTCATCGCCCAAAATTAATTGGGTCTCTATGCTAATTTCTTAATGGTCAACTCAGCCTTAATTTTTGTATTCCGTCCGTCCTGCGCTATTTCTTTAATGAGCTTGTCTTTGTAATTTGCCTCCCTACGTAAAACCGAGTTTCCATTCTATTTCGGTGGTTGTCAGTTTACATCTGACAACAAAGGAAATTTGTTGCTTTGAGCTACGGTTTTTGGTTGCTCTTTTGAATTAAAGATACCATGATATAAAAAGTGAAGGTTCGCTCATCAGGAGTGCATGCCATTATGCCCCCTAACTGTGTTATTTAATTTTGATCAGATAATGGTAGCATGCTCTAAACAGTTCGTCAGGCACATCGTATATCTTAATTCATAGAGATATTGAAAAGTCTCGAAATTGTATAGTACCTAGCGTTTTACGAAGGAGCTGAGATGAAAGATGGGTCAAGTCCTGTTATGGACTGCGCTAGCGCCAGGCAGTGTTACATAATGTCGTGGCTACAAAGCCGTTACTAACTTGCAACAGTCTGCTAGATGGTCGATACGGAACTAAAATGAATATAAACTTTAGCCATGTTGTCGTACATTTGTCAACTACCACTAATGGTATCACAAAAATCGTCTACATGCGAGTTAGCCAAAGAGAGAGGTAAATATCAGTTATTACTAAACGTAACAGACATGTTAAGAAATGTTAACACGGGCTTATTCTTGCAGGTTTCCACGATTTCAGCGTTGGGCTGTGAGGTGCTCATCGCAAATACAAACTGCATATTCGAATTATTGTCTGGGTAGAGTCAACACTTAATATAATAAATATAGTATGCTGTAAATAGACACCCGACATTTTGTCTTTGCTACGATATACTTTCGAGATAGCTACCTAAATGTGCCACCTTGAATGCTCCAAACCTTAATTCCGACTTTTTTTTAGGTCGTATGCATATGAATAGCAGTGAAAATTATACATTTCACGAGAAAACATAGGACAGCTATGTCGAGTGCATGCTTTCAGTTCTAGCTAACTTTACTTTGGAATGAACTTTAAGAACTTGTTTTCTAAAACAGCATAGTACAATAGGTATATAGAAGAAGTGCACGATTTACGTACGAATGAATTATAGAATACTCGCCTATTTCAAATGAAACCACATCTTTGCAAGCACAATTCGACAAAAAATAATATGTGAATAATATCTGTTTGCGGGCAATAGTTCGTGGATGCCATCCTTTGCCTAGCAATATAACGAAGACAATTACAGTATATATCCTCTTCTGTGTATGTTTAGGGCGTGCGTGTTTTCTTTTTAGTCAAGTTAATCAAATTCTAACGAATTTTTATATATTCACTGTATATATGTAGAATTCTAAAAGTATATATATTCAGTAATCAATGGCGAAGAAATTAATTGCCACAGGAGAAGCTAGTTCAACAGCATAGTAATGTTTTTGGCCATCTGCATGTACGCAATTTTGTGCAAAACGGCACGTAAAGGATTTGAGGGTATAACCGAGTTGCGGTGGAACGCTTTGTCACCGAATCGTTTTCAGTGAGGAGCCTTCTATATGGCTTAAATTACCAAAGCTGACTTATTTCGTAACTTATTTATCGGGACCAAAAATGAGGCCTTGAAGTTTCTTCTTTCGTTTAGGAAAGCTAAAAAAGACTTATAGATTGATATTTCTCTGCCGCATGTAGTTGGAAGGTTTATGGAAAGGTTTGAGTTCGATAATTAAAAACCAGCATTGTTTTTTTAGACATCTTTATGCGAAATAAGTGGTTCAAGCAATGAATTACAGTTTGGCCCGACTTCGCCGTAAAGAATTCTCTATATACGCACTCACCCAACACTTTAACTCATGACACATAGTTTTGGGACAGACGATTTCTTTCGTAGCAGAAAAGCACTAATCGCCATATGAAAAATTTAGAAAAAATTCTGTATTTATGCGTGTACGACAGTTGTTTTTCTGCATCCCATGTGACGTTATTCATTAATGAAAAACATTAATGGCGACGGCGTACAAAGCTCATACGGACGCGCGTGATTTGCATCGGGCGTATAATGAAATATCGTTGTGAAAATATCTATTCCCAAGATCATTCCTGTGCGATTCCTCGTCACGTTTGTCAGTCCGGATCCTAAAGAGAAGCACAATACAATAGGTGATTTAACAACGACTAACAAACAAATTGATTGAAATGAAATAACTAAATTACTTTACCTACTACTCTATATAAAACCACCGATCCGCCATTAACGACCAAAATTCAATATTGTTCGCTTCATCTGTAAACACTAAAGAGTAGCTGTTATTACGTTTCTACACAAGAATAGGTGATGTATGAGCAATTCGAGTGTCACTCACGTGTGTCTTTTGAATTTCTAATTAAAACCGAAGAAAAAACTATATGTATGTAAGCCGTATTGAATCTTATGGATGAATCTGATATGCAAAACTATGCATCCGTTTACCCTCTTAGGCCTTTACAGCTTAATGCTAATTTCCTATCGCCATTCGATTGTATAAAACAGCAGCTACCCAGAGGCGACGACGTTATACGATGTTTGGTCATACCTGCAACAAGTGATGCCAATGTGGACATGATGTATCGACTCTAATATTCATTTGTAATAATATGAGGTAAAAAATGATACGGATATAAATTGCCAGTGAATTTTTTCTATCTCAACAAAATACGTAGTTGTAAGTCGATCTGGGTCGATGGTAGTTTACAGTTTAGAACATTATAAGTAACTGAAATTAATTGTCAGGTTCTCTAAGGATGACCAAAGGAGCTAAGATCAGTTTGAATACCATATGTTGTATACACAATGTGTATTTTCTAACGAAGCGCGTCCTCTATGTGGTGAGCAAGTAGCTTTGACGATTTCGTATGTGCAAAATCGCCTTTATCTTTTTCAGGACTAGTTATTGACTTTCGAGAAAAAAATGGTTCATTAATTGTTAGAGAAATGTACATCGGAAGTTTAGAACGTGGTACTAGTTGATGTAATCACACGGCTTCACGTTGTTTCAATTAACAGTCAGTTGCCAAGTCTCATTTTTTAAAATTCACGGCTTTGCCTGTATGCGAACTTTATTATCTCAGTCTACTCCCGTTTTTTAAAGAGTTCGCGTATTTCTATTTGTTATCAATTCTTGCATGGAAGGTCAAAGACCATAGAAGTTGCCTTGTTTTTCCGAAGTGAATTTTTTCTTCCCTTTTATTTGACACTTTATTCTAACGTTTTGAGGTCGTTACTCCCTTTCCCTTTCGTCTGCTTCTTCTACGACAAACATCTACATGCTTTGTACACGCTATGAAATCAATGTGAATTTGCCATGGCCGGGACTACATCCAGAAATTGAATCAAGCACCGTCTTCTGTTCGGGGGATGTCGATGCTCTACTGGCCGGTAGTATTCCGCCGATGCCCAGTTTTCCGCCGACGACAAACGTTCGACGATACAATTGTTCCTACTGTGACTACTCGTCGGTATTTCGCTCGAACCTCGATAAGCATATCCGTAAGCATACGGGCGATAAACCGTTCAAGTGTGCCATCAGTGGCTGTGTCTTCCGAACGGCAAACAAAAGTAATCTCAATCAACACCACAAAGCTGTACACGGGATCGTATCATTACGAAGGTAGAAACCAGACACTGAGAGAAAGAGCACAAAACGGGATGGGCGCGAGAGAGGAAATTGCGAATGGATGAATCGAAAGAAGGACGGGCGCGAAAAAAGAATACGCGCTCAAAACCGCGCGAGAGCCGACCGCGTATAGAGTCCTATAGTCGAGAAAACGAAACATCAAGACGTGTGTATATTTATTTGTAGATGAAACATTGCAATCGGCATTAAAAACGTAAGGCATGCGTGGTGGAAAGCTGAGTAACTGACACATAAGAAAAAATATTGCAGAACAAAATCGTAGCGCGTTGATTTTCTAATAGCACTTAACCGATGATGACTGGATGAGAAGCAGTTTTGAGTGCCTACAGATGTCCAATCTTCTTCTTGGTAGGTGATTTCATGAATTAATGAGAGGTGGGGATACTATACAAAAACGCGCTTAAAGCAGCCGTGGGGTTCCTGGTTATGATCATTTTCACGTCTATTTTTGAGTTAATTTGTTTTTCTGGACTTGATACAACGAAATACGTATTTGTAAAGTGTATGTATACCCTTGGTGAACCTAGTGTACTTTTATTGTCTTATTATCTCCGGTTAGTCATGGCATACTTTAACAGTTCCGATCCAGGCTATTAAAACACGCTACAGGATCTTGGAATTAGCAATAACTGTACGATGTGCTTCTTAACGAAATAAGGAACTTTATGTGGCCCAAAATCCAAGGCTTCGCTTGCACGTGATATACAACATTACCTTGATGGCATGGTTTGTATACTGTTTAGGATGCTGTCCTATTCCGCTGGCTTTGGTCAATAAGTTGTTTAAAGGACATTGAATCGGGTTTGAGACAGTGAAATTGAAAATTAACTTGGGTAGTATAATAACAGCTATACAGAAGTTGCAGAAATTCGTCAAGGACTTCAATTTTTTTTACCTTGGTTAAAAATATTGCAATCGAATAACTGTATAGCTTATGCGGACGCGACGCGACGCAACGCAACGCTAGAGAGCACTTGAATGCCTCACACGTTCTATATATGAAGATAGAGATAGAAAGGAAGCAGGGAGCAAGACGCATGCGCGGAGCAAACTCAACAATGTACAATGTATTTCCGATTTTTTCCCCGGCTTCATTATATTACCTATGTGATAGATTTAATATTTACTCATGTGTAGAAAGCGTTTTATTTTCAAATCTATGTATACTCATAGTGCATACATATTTAACAGTAATATATCATGGACGTAACGCTCGCGGCTGCATAATTTAAACGTAGAAGGACATCGAGAAAATACTCATGTATAAATTTTAGCATTCGTGCCCTGCATGTTGTTCAGGATGTTTCTAGTCAATCAGTGATCTAGTCAGATACCCGTGCTAAATATATTGTGTATCAACACATCACCAAGCTTGTACAGAGTGCACTAATACATTATACATGTGACGTAATATGAAGGGACATCTAAAAAACACCGGAATAAGTATTGATGTAAATATGAAATACACATAACTATATATGCTATATACGTTCGCACGTGCGAGGAGTATTTTATGTAAATTCGTAGAGTATATATGTATATATATATATATTAGTGGCACATCTATGGGATACAGTTTTATTTCTGTATTATTCTTGCGTGATATCTGACGGTCATCCTTGTTCAACATAACCATTAGTGATTGCGAGAACAGCTTCAATTCAGATCCTAAAGCACTCAGAGGTTTGTTCCAAAGGTTACCTTTGCAGTGATGCTAACGCCTTATTGACAGTGGCACGTGTAAGCAAATTAACAATATCATGCGAAGACTTCCTCTCTCATTATATCGTTTACTCTCGTTTAATCACGCTTCTTACATAATAACCAGATGGGTTCAAATCCGGGACATTTGCCGGCTACATGCTAATTCTAAAGTATTCTAAAGCGACCAATGGTAGTGTAGGTCAGTGCGTTACAGAAGCTTTAGCTATTCACGGTTACGTGGCAGTTTGTAAAACATGCCGATAAGTTTCTTTCTTAATATATTCACCTTTTTTTAATAACTATAATGGAATGACATCTTCACTAGACTTTCACTAGATTTTTCATATTCAGAAAAAAACTTCGGCTGCAAACTCGTTTCTAGCCACAATAGTTACATCCTATGGGTCGTGAGCACGCGAACAATATTCTCTACAATTTATCTTTGCATCGAGGATGAAACATTATTAGAAAATGAAGACAATCCGTTTCTTGATTCTTAACAGAATTAATTAAAAAATAACACCGAAAAAATCTTTCGGCCTTCTTGTCCTCAGAAACCAAGCGACTGACCATTATGACATACGACATGTACCTGATACACATCAAATCGAAAAGACACTTCCGGGCGGCATAGATCATCTTTGAAATTGGCGCTATTCTTGTTCTGTTGTGGACTTTTTCTTGTCCTATGTTGAAGTCTGGTTCTGCCAATAGCAGCCATACTGATCTGCGACATTTTGCACGGTCGATTAACAGTAACCGAGCCGTGACCGGGTAAAGTTTATAATCATGCTGACCCTTCTTTCAGTGCATAGGAATTGCATAAGGCTAAAAACGACGCATTGTTGCTCGCCTGGACGATTTTAATGGAAAAAAAATGGTCTTAGGCTGGTGCCAGGAGCAGCGGATGAACGCAGGCACGTTATGACAAACAATTTACTTAAGTTTCCCAGTTTGAAAGCGCCACTCATATATATATATATATATATATATATATATATATATATGACGATGTATTTACGCAATGTGAACTTAGTAGCGAATATAGAAGTTGTATATTGTAAGAGTATTTAGGTAGACTGTAATGAATTAATTCTGTCAGCAGGAAGCTCTAGATACAACGAAACGAAGGTAGGGCTCTATGCAAGAAATCGAATGCAAAAATTGTGACACCGCAATTCCATGTGAGCTTGCAATGCGCATTATTTACGATATTCTATAAATGATTGAAGCGGTAAAATTGGTTTCGTTAGAGAAGTGTCATAATAGAGGAACTCTAGAAATAAGCATAAGACCAATGCAAATTACTGGACATTTTTCAAAAATTATTAAGAATTACTTGCAAGTCGGCAGTTATTGTTCAAAGAATAGCTGTAACGTAAGCTAAATGTAATACGTCTATATAAAATAAATGGTACAAATTATCTCTAATTTGACACAAACGAGTGTTATTGCCCCTCTCATTAATGTTATAATTGTTTGTACGTGCATGCCTCTGTAAACTATCGATTATAGTTTCTATTGTGGTTAAGGCAGAGAATACTTGTTTTTTTGTGCACAGTCTCTAGATTTGAAAAAACGGGAAGGATTCTAGAAAACGTATTCACAGTATACGATATGTTTCGCTATAATTAGGCTTCGTTACTTATATTGTACTATATTAATCATATTAGTTATATGCCGCTATGTATAGTTCATAGCTAGGTTGCCGAAACTACTCATATTAAAATTCGAATTTTTCTGCCAAGGGATGAATGAAAGTGATAGTCGGCATCAGCAGTTCTTTAGCATCTATCACAATACGATTAAAGTCATTTTCCTCCAGCGAGGAGTGCAGTTTGCTTAATATGATGCTTGCGTGTATATATATGGCTATTTCCATTATTTGTTGATTTTTTAGCATATGTAACTTATATCAACAATGATTATATCTACCGCGCTAAATGTTCTACATTTAGTACGGCCATCAGAGGGCGATCCGTAACTGTGCGACCAGGCTAAAATTAGGTTGATATTAAATAAAATAATCATTCATTCTTGCATGTGTCAAGTTGTCTTTTTTTAATTATCAATAAGTAACAGCGACAGCCGTTACGATAATTATATTTTAGATGAGTACTGTTTTAAATGTTCGCAAATTCATTTGTTCCTGCTAAATGAGTTTGCTAATTTTTGGTGAAGTAATTTGGCGTAGATTATCACTTTACAAATCATTTACATATATCCTATCTTTTTGTAGGAAACGATGTCTATCGACGTGGATCTTCATAACGATGGATGATCAACTATTAGTCCAGATGTACGATAAATAAAGCTGCCCATGAACTTGTACGCTTACCACTGGTTTTCTATGAATTCTATTCATACTGTTGATTTGAAGCACTGACTAGGAGACTCAAAGTTAATACGAACAGCCATTTGCACGAGTAAGCCAATTTATATTATAGAATATTTATACATTTTCAATACAATGTTCGATGACACTTGTCTTGTATGTGCCTTTTGCTGTCGAGAGTCGTTAGGAGTCATTGAGGAATAGCGCAATGGCTTGGGTAGTGATTTTCTACGAGGCCCAAGATAGCTCATCTGAACAGCGTCGTTGTCCTAAAAGTAGCAAAAAAATAGGCAATTGCTGTATGTAGCCCAATTCTTTGTTCTCGAAACTCTACCGGTAGTATAATCAAGATTCCGCTGACAATCTCTTACTTTAGTTTTTGTTAAAGGTGATTAGTTAAGGTTTTTGTGAATTCTAGAAATCTCTACCTGTGAAGCTCGCTAAGACTATATATATATATATATAAATATTGAGTGTATATATGCACCCAGACACATTAATTTGGAGTTCCGAAAATCACAGGTCTTTGTCCAAGGTAAAATTATATTCCTCGGTTATATTTTATAATTACTTAGGGAAACATCATAAATAGACACGTTACCTAAGCAGGCCTACTGTAAGAGTAGGTCCACAGTCCGGTGATACGCCTTGTACGATATATAAAGTGATTGAGTTCAATTTATTTTTAAATGAAATGGAGATAGAACTCCCTGCCTTCATATATGGACTTCATTACCGCATGAATCGTTTATCTTATCTTTACGACCACTTCAACCGAATCCATAATCCGTAAGTAGTTAGTTCTCCTATAGAAAACTACAATTCAAGTGTTGTTAATCATAATTTACCGAGAGAAAAATATTCTCGATATAACTTCAGCTAGTGAAATCGATTATTGATGTCTCTTTTGTTTGTACTCGCATAATGTCCAGTTGTGCGTACTATCCATACAGGACCACATATCAAGTCATCATTTTGCCGACCGAGAAATGGACAAATAATTTCCCTTAGTCAATCAGTCGATAACTGTTGGCGCCAATTGGAATACACCATAATCTCTGCTACTACTATGCGTATATCCAGCACCGTAGTATGTACGCGCGTGGAGGGCCATTTTAGCTAGTGCGATCAAAGAGGCATTCTAACTTCCGCTCAGTGCCTATTTAGGAGAGCTGTAAAAATCTAAAGATGCCTAAGTGATTTTTATCGTTTCAGCTATTTTTCCAGCAATTTTGCATAGGCATCCTTTTTTCAGCTGTTTAAATTGAATTTCTGACATCGACTACGGCTACTCTGGCACTGGCCTCTCCAACCCGCTACGATACACGAGAGGACCTGACATTCTCTCAATTTACTTAATTTCGTCGATTTCGACTTTATAATTAGTCAGAATAAAAACACTTGCCCAAGGTGTATACAGCAAACCACACTTATAAATAATCTGGCCTGTAAAAAGAGCAACATGTTATAGCGTGTTTATAACGAGAAACTTGTTCGCTGCCATTATTCGCATGAACAACGGTAGCGACGAAAGCAGAACGGACACGCAAAAAACGCATACGTAGACAAGCGGCTACGTTATTGTGTGGGTTGATACTGACGTCGTCGTCTGTCACGTCGTTTCCAATAAGCCATAACCATTTCGATGACCATGTTAGTCAAATGATATGATCAAACAGACCGATGTGATAAAGAATGCCTTTTACTAAATTGGGTGCATGAAATCTTCTGTTGAATTAGCAGAGAGCAGTTTTCAACTGTACAGAGTTTTGATGATTCCTGGGTCGGTTCGTGCGAAAACTTCTGTTTGATAAATATTAGTTGGCTCTTTATCGGAGATTGTATTCTTCTATGTAGGCCTTTTATTGTAGTGAAAAATGGTTGCACCCCCAGTACAGTACCCTGTACGGTCATCCGATTATTATCTGCTGTACTTTTTTTCGCAAGGGAAGTCCAGGAACGCGTACTCAGCATGAAGAACATCTTTGGATAAGTAAAATTAGACAAAATACATTTCTTTTTAGAAAAAAAGCCGGACCGTTGCTACTAGCTTGATTGGAACAGCTCACACTTTCTAGTTGTACCTACATTTCGATTTTCAATAGTCATATCGTATTACTAGTTGTAAGAAAATAAATGTAAAACGATGGAAATGTTTTTTTGTTTGTCACTCTCAACCCAGGAGCTTATATTAACCTTCGTTGCTAACTTCTAACTTGACACTGTCCCAGTTATTTTGGATTTTTTAATAACTTAGTAAATAAACAAACGTTGTTTGCTGGGGAAGCTATGTCATTATATTTATATTATATACCTACATACGAAGTCCTTTATTTAATTGTCATTAAATTTTATTTTTATAAGTGTATCCTTAAAAAAAAATCATCCTCATAATAGAGATACAACGTGAGTACCAGTACCGGTTAACATATTCTTGTAATTACAGGCGATATATGTTTATATTTATAGATGGTAGCATTTCTTGGTAACAACGAGTAATTTCGGTAGTGGTCGCGTCGGCGTAACTTCAAACTCGACGGTGCGCCTGCAAATTGCTGATCACGTAGTGGTAACTTTATTTGAAAACAGCGCCGTTGGCTACCAGTTACAGCAGAGGAAGATTTGTATTATTTGACTTGCCGGTTGTGTAAGTAAAGTGAATAAAGTTAAATAAGCTTTCTATCCGATTTTACTTTTTTAGTCTCTCTCTCTCTCTTTCTCTCTCTCTCTTAGTAAATTAGAGCTTAATCGCTTCTTGCCTAGCAAAAGCAGATCTTGCTTTATACGCAATATTTAAGTAATCTCTCTTATTTTTACGCTAGCGCGGTTACATTAATGCGGTAAGTGTTAGTCACATAATATAAACGGTTCGTTTATTAACAAAATATAATTTAACTCAAACGGGATGGCCACGCTTACTTCTGTAGCAGCCCATATACCTATATCTTTGATGTGACGATCCAACTAAAGTAATATTGAAGCCTACCATCTAGAACCAGGCTACAGTCAACAGCACCTATCTGTCTACAGAAGTAAGTATCAAATGGATTATTTTTTGCCCACTACAGAAATTCGATCACGTATGGTAATTGTTTTCGGTAGGATTTTTTGACGATGAATACTTGTTTTACAAATATTTTCTTCTTCTAATGTATGAGGACCACTAATCGATAAATACAGCAGGTCTTGGAGTCGCGCTGCTGTTACAGAGTTACCTTCGGAAGGCATGTGGCTGCGGTGTTGGATCTATGTTATGCTCCAGAAGCGTCGGTCGCGTTCCAGTAGATGGCGCTGTTTACTGTTATTAGAACACTAGATCTGGAACAGCTGATCATCAGAATCTGTATATTCTGTGAGCGATGTTTACGCTATGCCGTGACATGGGCGAAAGAATGTTATTGTGTAAATAAGTCGCTAAATTATGTCAAATTTTGTTATTTGAAGTGTTTCTGTAGGTAGGCAAAACACTATGTGAACTGTGCCTACTGAAGAATACTGATGAATCACGTGCCTGATTATCACAAAAACTGTGAAATTATTTTAAGAGTGGCTTTAAAGTCAGCAGTCGAGAATATTATCTTGTTTAACTAAAGAATCAGGGTAAACAAGCCATGCATAACTATGCAATATTCTTTTGTTATGTATATCGTTGTAAGAAGCATTTGTGGGAAAACCTACTGAAAAATCTTCGAAATTGAACATTGTAGGGAGCTTCTATATAGACAAGATTAATACATAAGGGTACGTGTTTTATAGGTACAGGTGTTTCTGTTCGGTTTAACCGATTCTATTTGATTTATTATCGTGTCACCTGAAAGGGAGAATCATTTCAACTCATAACTATTATCACGCAGTTTAGACATTAACCGCTAAGCCAGTTTGGAAGAAGTTTCGAAGCGCTGATGCATAGACCGAATCGCTTATACATGATCTTATACAGTTTGACGATGTCCTTGTGGGAAAAACGGTACATCGTCTACGTTTTATTTTTTATCAAAAGATTTAAATGTTTTCCTCGAGAACTGTCGAATTTATGACATGACAACTATTTATCATCCTGCTTAACTGGTCCCTTTCGCAAAAAATAAAAAATTTTTGAGCTAATAGAGACCTTTAAAAGGACATCGTAGTAGATGTTTTTCTGCTTACTGATGTTGTATCCAATAATCAAAGGGGCGGCAAAGGGTTCACATTTTTTGGTGAACACTATGTTGCCTTCTTTGACAATAATTTCGATAATTCCGTAAAATTCAATTCAACCTTAATGGTTGCTCTTATTATGAGGTTTTTCTTATGAATGTGGCGCTGCAAAACTGCTTAGAGTAAATTAAGCACAGTTTGTTTATTGCCAGTTAGTACATATATGGCAAATTCAGATCTCCAGTTAATTTCTATGACTAATAATTTGTTTTAATTAACGAAATGTTAATTAGCAGTTCGATAGATGAGTTCAATTACGAATACACGACCGGTTGCTGAGAGTAAAAGCTACGAATACTCGATTGATGAATACTTCGATTTGAAGTTCGTTTCGCCGAATTACGTTTACAATCTAACTACGTATATCTTAGGCAACCGTAAATGTTCAGGGCACGGAACTGTTTGTGGATCGTTACAAGAATGCCTAAACTCTAGAAAAATAGCTAGCGTAGTATGAGTTCAAGGATTTGAAATAAAGGTTAAGGGGTTCTAACCAAGAGTTTCGTCTGAGCATAAAAGCTGGCCACTGCTCTGTAAAATTTATTGCAAGGTAAAAAATTGTGTGATCTTTGCTGCGAGAGTTTGGCCATTATTGACGTAATGTCTGGTACAATATTTTTTCGACACGTGCCTAAAATTTTGAAAAAAAAGCCTTTTTCACATGTTCTATAGATGCTGTTCATTGAGCTAATTGTATAATTTTATTTCAGAAGCTAAACAGAGCATCGCGAGCTGCGACAAAAATAGTCTGCAGGCCTTTCTATTAAATCATTGACACCGGAACACCGCCTCTTCAGTGATTCACTTCACCAAACGTTTTTGATACAACAACAATATAGATTTCAGCATCTGTTTCAGAATTAGGTAAACAGATGTCGCAAAAGCCCCTAAAGTTTCTCACATTAAATTTTGTAAATAAATATAACATAAAATATACACTTGAATAAAAATTGTGTTGCAAAGTGAATTTTTGTTTGTTTCTTTATTGAAAATATTTATGCTAACCTTACGCATATGACAAAATTACTGTAAATAATTTTCCATAATAATTGTTGGATTGAATTTTATATTATAAGCAATTGATGAAAGCTAAGAATTATAATAATACAAAGTTACTACGTTGCAATTTTTATCAAATGTCTAATCTTCATTTAAACATTTTTTTTGTACAGTTGTTCTCTCTATACCGGCGGCTGAAGCGGACAATCCCGTTGTCGAAGATTTATCCCAGGCTAAACGATTTCGTTGCGAATTCTGCCCTTACAACTCACCTTTCAAGTGCAACCTCGATAAACATGTCCGACGGCATAAGGGCGAAAAGCCGTATGCGTATGTTTAAAATCAACAACTTATTTAAATTAGTCGAACGCGAAAGTTTACTGTTGACGAATCGCAAACTAAAGCTTGAGGATCATTCACTGCAACGCATGATGATACAATACTTCCAGCAGCATATTAATATTCTTCCGGACTGCCTTTTCTAATCCTTTGACCCTATATATTATACAATGATAATAATAGTAATAAAATACTCTTAACTGAAGTACGAATGTTTCTATGCAGAAGACAATCGTAACAATTATTGTATGTTGGGTTGGTTTGGTTTGACAAAAAAGTGCAATAGCTGGTATGTTTTGCTAAAAATTCTGCTATTCGTAGAAATATAAAGGTCTTTCATGTTAAAGATTAGGAAGTAAATTTTGCGGCGCTTTAGAATATGTAAAATGTCGTCACTTAGTTTTAGTCAAGGTCAACACAACAGACACAAAATATAATTTTTAAGAAAACAAATATATTTCTTTATTTTTCTTTTGTATCGTACAATTGTTCTTCCTTTGGAAGTGATTGAACATTTCTAAAAACTATCAGCATACTTCCTTCTTTGGTTTCTTGATTAGCCTGACATAGCGTTTCGAAGAGTAGTTTTCACTTAAAATGGCTAGATAACGGGCCAACGGAAGTACAACGGGTAGCAATAATAAGGTTAATGCAGCGAATAATTCGAACAACGCCACAAATTCACCTTGTATACTTCATTATATACATGATAATATAGATCTGAACGCGTGTGCTGAAATTAATGACAAATTTAGTCGAAATTTCATTTTGTCCCTTTCCTCGTTTTATTATGGCACATATCTCGTTTTAAATGTATAAAGTTAACCGATACAAAATACTCACTTAATTGACTGGTGCTTCTAGGTGTTCTCAATGCAACTACACAGCAGCCTGTCCGAGTAATTTGTCTGCGCATTTTCGGCGAAGACACGACAAAAGTAATGGCCTCTGCAGCTAGGCCTTCTGGTGAGGTACCATCGAGGCATATTGGAAACTTGAGCCACCGCCAACGATTCTTCTCGCCGATCGCGCCCTCTGTTGAGGGACAATCTAGGCCTGTAGAAAGTTTAGAAAATCTCCAGCCATCTTTGAACTCTTGTACTGAAAGTCAGTCGAGGCAAATCGAGAGTTAGGGAATCTTCAACGTCTTCAGCCTCTAGTAAACCTACCTGTTGAAGACCAGTCGAGACACCCGGAGGGTTTCGAGCACTTTCAACGCCTCAGGCTTTCGTACTCGGCTACATTACCTTCGTGTCCTTAAATGGTTCGTTGGCGCTAAATACTGCAGTCGTAGTTGCGCTAAATTTGCCCGACTCGAAACGCGAGGAGATCAATAATCTTGTTAGAAAATCTATAGAAGATATATTCTTAAGCGGTTTTATGTCCGAATTCGGGATTCTGCCGATAAACCACCGCTGATTGAATAACTCTGGAGTTACAGGGCAGCGTATTTATCGTCCTTTGGCTTTGTATATATAGATCTATGTTGGAATAATTACATAAATCTAACGTTAATTATGAATATTAATTTTAAATCGAAAGACCAATGTCCGCAGTCAAATGTATAATGTAGATCAGGAGAGACAGCTCTGTCCGCAGATCGTATTCACTGTACTCAAATGAAATGAGCTTGCTCAGTACCTTCGTCATATGGATCTACTTTTATAATGAGATAAAAGTATACATACTAAGAGAGGAGCAAATATTCGAAATCGACCTGAAATAACGTAAAGTTAGGTCTTAAGTCAAATACTTCTGGAGTTGTTCCTTGCCTTAAGGAAGAGAGCTTTTTTGACTAAAAAAACGAACAAATCACTGGTTTGTAAAAGTTCAACGCTGCCCGATTTCAAACGATATGTTCCATTGCATCTAATCATCGCATAATATTACCAACAGGCCAGTTTAAGTCCAGTTCTAACTGCTTTTCCATAACCCGAGCTAACAGTGTATTAAAAACGCTGTTTCAATAAAGGAACAACAGAATACAAACGTCTATTCTTTATTTAAAAAAAAAAGAGGCATATTTGCCCAGCGTCTAATAGTGAAAATAAATAATTTTTTTGCTTTATATACAAATTGGCGTTTGGGACGTTTCACTGGTCTGATAATTATCTAAGGATATTTGCAACGTCACATTGAGGCTTTAAAAAACTATTTATTAGGGCAAATAACAAAAAACAATCATTCATTAAAGAGAACAAATCGTGATCTTCGATGTGAATATGTCTACTTACATACAAAAGCTTGTTTATTTAGAACTAACGAACGCATATAACGAAATATATGTATATACAATGGGTGCTTTCGCATCAAAATGAATTAATGCAAAAATGACATATCGAACTAATGACAGATAGAAATGTCAGAGTTCGCAACATTCAACAACCATAAGAAAAAAAAACAGTAATCTATTATTATATAAAGGAGCGATATTTTTGTAATTCAATTGTACTTGCATTTTACAAATATTAATATATCCTGCACTTTATGAAGAAATAAAAGCTAACGGTATAACTCTTTCGTAGTTTAGTCCGATGTTCTAGTTGTCAGTATGTTTCATTCTGTGTAAAAAAGTGCAGTATGAGTTGTTTGCTATCAATAAAGGTAATGCTCTAATCCAAACATCTTCTTCCAGATATGCTCACGGTAATTTTCGTTGGTTCTTCGTTGTAGCTTAGTAATTAGCAAATGCGCAGAAGAAACGGTTGAGCGTTCCCCTCACGATTTAATCGATCCCTCAGCGAGGAAAGCGTGGAATCATTATTGATTAAGTTGAACCAGATAAGACTTTTTGTTCTGGCCTACATTAAATGGTCAAAAAATAGATGCACATGGTTTTTTAGCTTAAAAATAAAGATCATTGAAGAATATAAAAATGTCGATAGATTAATAAACAAAGGTAGTATTAGGTGTGGGCAAACCCGATTAATTTGGCTACCTTGTGCGATTGCGTTTTTCAGTTCTACTTTCGATACCGCCCGTGGATATCCAGAATTTTGAGGATTCGTCGCAGGTGAAGCGGTTTCAGTGCGAACTATGTCCGTACACGACAGCTTTCAAATGTAACCTTGACAAGCACATTCGACGTCACCGTGGCGAAAAGCCTTACGGGTAATATATATAGTAATTGGTTAGTTAGTTGGTAATTAAGTAGTGAAACTTCGCTTGGTAATTAGTTTTATATATAAGGTGTATCTTTAATGCAGTCGATAACTATGATAACACCGTAGGCACACAACTGAATTTTAGCGCCTTCAGTACAATACACTCACCCGCTAAATTCCAAATTAACAATTTTTATCTATTTTATTTGGGTGTTGTCTGCCTATAGATGTACGATTTGCGATTATGCCACCGCTTGCCAGAGCCATCTCGCGGCCCATGTACGAAGCTGTCTACGAAGAAGGGCGATTTCGGTCGATGTCAATTCGACGGCAATGGGACCTGTGTAACTCTACCACTTGAGTCTGTACCGCAAATCCCGAGATCATGGTAGCTGTACGGCCACACATGAAGATCATGGAAAAAGGATATTCATCAACAACTGGCCATCTGCTTACCACTAGTTTATCATTGAACGCATTTGAGAACAATGTTAAAGTCAATTTGACAAGGGGCTTTCTAAATGTCTGCCCACCTCAATAATACGTACAGTCGTTTCTCATTGTCGAGAGAAATACAGTAGAGAATAGAAAATGAGTCAAGTTTTATGGTCTGTTAGGTTTGAGGTTCTGCTACACGAAATCTATATATAACCTAGTTGACTGTGAGATCATTTATTTGCACTAGTTTTGCGGGTTAGTACAATTTGCCTTTTCTTTCCTGCCCGCCTATTGTTGAGATCCTTATGTATTTTTACTACCGTCATTACACTGTTGTTTCAGTGAATTCCACGCACAGACGATAGTAGGTCATGAAAATAAAGTGTTAGGTCCTGAATTTGCTACGAATTTCCGTTATTTTAGGAGGCACCTTATTTGTTGATGTCTTTATTATTACTTAAAATATTGTGTTATATTGGATTCTTTTTTCATACAGGAGTTTCTCATTTTAACTTCATAACCATACCTAAAACTCACATTGGCTTGAATAGACTACTATGGCCTTATAACATAGTATTTTAACTCTCTATATCATACGCAAATAAATTTTTCCCTATGACGTTCCTTGACATTTTCTTTGAAAACCTTTGATTACGCTACCCGTCAGAATAAAATTTCGAGGAAAGTTCAAGTTACCTGGTTACTTTTTTCGGGACGATTGCATTATATGTACAGTGGGCCCTATCGATGCAACGAAAATACCGGCTACATTAGCTAATTAATCAATCAGCCTATGTTCAAGCACAAAAAAATCATTATGCTGTTGACGCTGATGATGACGACGACTCTCAGTTTCAATTTTGCAAGTTAAAGTTAGAAAAGAGATGTGGAACAATAAATAAACGAACACTTCTCAGTGGCATGTCGACTTTTCTCCTAAATGTAAACCTATGCTTTCCAAGCTGTACATTTAAGCCTGACTCTATATCGAGTCTGTTCTTCCTCTTCACCATTTGAACCAGCTGTTATCTTATGGAGGCTGTCATACACTAAACTGGATTCTGTAGAAGATACGGCCGGATGTATTCTAATTCATACTAGCACCTTTCGATCTCGTATTAATCCATTTTCGATCGCGGGGAATAATCAAGTGATTTTTTGGTATGATTACAGTCGTATAGGTATGGTTACAGGTAGAAGATTCAAGCAGGAGTATACCAGTTGGTCTGCCGACGACGCCGTCTGGTATAACCGGTAGTTCCTACCAGTAATTTTTTACCGTATGCGCCGCAAACAGGATATGCATACCTGCGTAGGGGTGGAAGTCTTGTAGATTTTCTGGGGTAGTTTTCCCTAAAAACGTCTTATGATGTCAATCGCTTAAACAGTCAATTGAAATTTATAAGCTTGCTGGTGAAAATGTTAATGGCCACAAATGATCATAGCTCTAACGCTATCGTAGAACACAGTCGGGCACGCGTAACGTGTGATAAATTTGGCTTGCAGTGAAAATGATTTAATTAATTTAATCGAGGGCAGTACATGGACCAGTTACTCAGTAGGAACTTTTCTGACCATGAAAAAAAATCCTAAAAAGAAGAAAGACAAACTATTGCCAATAGCGCTAGATTACGTTTGGCAGAACAGAGCCGAGCATCCAATCGCTGTCATCGCTAAAATGGATATTTAAAAGAATACAGAGTCAGCGACGAATTGTCTCGCACGTTCGTTTACTGAATACTTAAAACTACAACGTTGGCTACAACCGTCTAATTCCCACAAAAGTCGTCAAGACATACCAGTTGGGTCCCGGAATAATAGGGTAATGAAGATATCTACAAAAGAGTATTTGGCACATCGCCGGTTGCTTCTACCGGTGGCCTAACCTAAAGCGCTATAGACAACGAAACAACTTTAATCTTTCATTTCCACCTTTATTCCTTTGTTTCATTATTAATCTTGGTCTACAATTTATAATTTAAATTATGTTTAAATATGAACTGTGTGCTATGAAGCGGAAAGTTACAATGGTAGGGGCAAGATGTTCAAACATGGTCATCTACAACCTAAGATCAGATAAGGATATATTTAATATGTACAGAATATTTGCACGGATAATAATCTAAAGCATGTGAAATACCGTGATACAATATAAAATTACCTAATATTGTGTTGCGGCGTTTTATTAGGAAACTTCCGCTTTTTCGAGGCCATATTACAAGAAAAATGATGAATTGAAATAATTTATCTATAACCGAGTAATAATGCTATATAGACTGCGGCAAGAAGGAATCGTATAGGCACTATGCCTAAGAAATAAGCACTGATACAATGCCCGATACGAAAAAAAGAGTTACAATACCAAATGAAACCTTCCGAAAGGAATAAAATGGCTATAAATGAGGTTCTAATATCGGAAATATTACCTATCAAAATTTCAAGACAAGCTAGATGCAGCCATAGGTTTTTATCGAATATGTATTATAGAATGTTTATAGTACACCATCAGTGAGATTACATAGTCCACTGTTGATCTTTGAAAAGTTGAAACAAAATGAGTTTTGTTTCAAATAGTAGCGGATAACGATGTCGAGTATCAGAGGTCTCGTAGTGTTGTACGCAAATCCATCATGCTTAGAGTATCTAGTATATCATTATGCAAACAAGGTACCGGTCGATAAATTTTTGATGGACGCACCAGACATCCCTTTGTCTCATTAGGCATAATGACTTGTAACTTCAGTTCAACTCAATATAACCCAATAAATAGATCTCTACTAATAATTTACAAATAAGAAGTCACCGCAGTGTGCACTATGATTGTTATGACTGTTACAGCTGCAAACCACCCAGTGTTCTTTCATTAGACAACTACGTATAAACTATTCTATAGTTATGCATCTGGTTTCACGTCAATAATCTTTCACAATGTGTTCCCAAAACAATGAGATAAACTCATCGTTCCAAATGTGCTTTATAAATATGAAGAAAAAATCAAACTTTACGAAAAATTCGCGAATTAAGATTAAGAACGAGCAACTAATCTCCTTTTAAACCGCTATGGTTCAAGTATTATAAGAGTATTTTGATAGTAGAACTACATTATAAGCAGCATTACAAAACGCGATTCATCGTTAAATACTAAAGTAAGTAATAATACTCAAGTGACTTAAGAGGAAATATCATGGTAGAAAGAAAGTATCTTGATATAAAAATCTGCAAAGCACGTATAACTTGGGCTTCAACAAAAAAAAAACAAAGGAAAAACGAAATGATTATGAATTTGAATTGTTCGTGTTTCATTCTTTAATTTTCAACCAAGAAATGAATGGGGCTAGCGAAATCTTAGAGGAACTGGATAAGTAGACCGTTTCTTTACTGGTATATATACTGACATCACATTAAGTTCTCAAAGTAGTAACAGCGAGAAAAAATCAAATCAAAATACATTGGTGTTTTTTAGGCTTGTTTTTAGTTGATTTTTAATTTGGAAAGTTAGTATCGGGAATAATAATGTAAGGGAATTTGGAAATGATGATGACTAAATAATACATTGGCGCCTCAACGAAGCTATGAATACTTAATCTACTACGGAATTCTAATCGATCAATAAAATAAGATGCTGAGGGATTTGCAGTGATTTAAGCAGCATCTTTGTGTCAAGTTACTAACAAGGTGATGCAACGTTGCCAGCTTCTTGCTGAGTGACATCAATGAAGTGATAAAATTATCGGAAGATTGCTGTGCATTTAGGGAGACTCGCGTGTGTACGTGCACCTAAGTTGTTCTGTACATTAAGCGACGTTAATGATGATCGGACCGCGCAATGAGAGAAACGACTGGTCTCGACGTAAAGAGCAATATCTGTATTCCGCCGCGTGCTTAGTGCTTGTGGAAAAAACGTCTGCTAACGGTTTTCTTATGTTTCATAGAAGAATAGATGTAAAGAATCATTTTATTAGTTTTTCTTTGTACGGACAGCGGTTAGTGTGCGATTTAGATATTGGCGTATATGATTAGCTAATAAAACGTGTTATTTTGCGGCTCGCTTGCTCGCCTTAGAAGAAGCATACTACGATTATCCATGTTCGTTTAGTCATAATTTGTTTAGGTTAATCTCAAAGTAAGTGTGTGTATTAATGTTAACAGAGGTAACCGTCAGTGGCGAATCCTAACAAGCTCAAATTTAGGTCCAAGCCACGACAAATGTGCAAAATATGTTTAAGTCATTGTTTGCTAAAAAGTAGTTCATCAAAGCTAATAAGTTTACGAAGCCCAAAGTTCTGTTAAATAAAATTTTTATGATATTTAAGAATAGGAACAACATAATTTCCTCTTTGACGTAAAAAAGCGTAATTTCTTTCCTATAACATTAATATAATAGAGAATACCCAAAAGCATTAATTTGAAATATTCTTGCTGTACAAATACTGATTTAATTACAAACGACAGGTTACTGAAGAGTTGGACTGGAATCCGATGTTAGGGAGTGTACAAGGGGCTGTGAAGCTCAAGGACTGATATTGAGAGAATACTTTTATCCGGCAATATATAATGTTGAGTAAGTTAATATATGTATACAAAAAGAGAATCGGCTTTACATGCGCAAAAAATAAAAATGCGAGAAGAATGAAAAGTCCATGCTAACCAGCGTGAATCAATTTCAAACGAAGAGTGTGCTATCGGTAGCTCTGTATTGTAATTTCCAATTTTAGATTCCTGTGGTATCGCCAAGGAAGCGTTGTATGTGCTCTACAATGAGGAAGCTTTGTTTGAGTAAAGCATGCGAAGACGTACTTTCTTTTTAATTACGGATAGGACCTATTAGAAAATAAAACAAACTGACGCTCGCATTTGTTAGGGCTGAGGCTTTGCAAATTCAGTATCCCTGCTGAAAGTCTATGGATTACCTATACTCTATGTGTCAACATGAAGGCTTGGAGCCTCAATCTCCAGTTGAAAGGCTATAGGCTAGTCTAGCCTAGCCCTGTTTCGATCCTCGCCAAAGACACAAATACTGCAGAATTTTCGTGTGAATAAGAAAAGCTACATCTTCTGCGTCATTGAGGACTGTGTATATTGCTGCGGCTATTTTCAATATTGATATCCCTTAAAGATCTGTCCTGAATCTTTGTGCAAAGCTGTAGAATTGCTTTTGGAGAGTGAAGCTCAACGATTATTTCATTAACGCGGTAGGAAGCATATTTTGAGCCGAAGATGAATTCTGATGATTTATATCCTCGCTGTAACGCGTCTGCTTTGTAACATGCCATACTTGCAACTTGACCACCCTATTTCATATTTTCACACGAGTAAGCACCTATTTTTACCACGATTGATAGCATCTATTCTCCTTCTCGGAAAAACAAATTGTTTTAATGAACTTCTGTCAAGTGCAGTGTTGATTTAAATAACCCCTGGTACCCAACGACTGGTAAAAGGAGAAGGAGGGATTGTACTGTTCTAACACACAAATGCTGCTTCACATAGCTGTTTGGTCAGTGGCACATTCAACAACAGAAATAATGTACAGAGCGTGCCCATGATAAAACCTACGAATCTTACCGATCGCGGGTAAGCAGTCAAAAACGGGTTTTGTCTCAAGTTCGTATGCTTGAGGTAAGCTTGTCAGTCAGGTTTTTTTGCTTATTTCAGCAGTTTACATAGAATGTACTATGTTAATACAAGTTGTTCGTATCCTAGTACGATCGTTTCAACGTTATGGATCTCTATCTGTAGTATGTATAGATTCACCCACTTCTAGGATGCGCAATGGAAGTGCACTAGATGAATATAGTAATACGGACCTATTAAACATTAAGTATAACGATTTCTGTTTGTTCGATTAGATTTTGTTGCAATTCTCCGAAAGCTCAGGCGATTTATGGACTGACAGCTCTGTCAGTCGTCGTTGCAACCGATGGCATTGGTGCTTGGCGTTTGCACTAGAGCACGTGAAGGCGGCAGCGTCAAACAACGGGCAAACCTGATTTCGTGCCGTGTAAGATAGTTTCGATTCGACCGTCCGCTATTGGTCCGTAACTACAATCAGCTAACGTATTATTGGGGCAGGAACATACAAAGCATGAGGAAGAAAATCTACGAGAAGCACGCCCGTCCACAGTCGCTTTTCTCACTGGCAGCATTTTAGCCTGGATTATTTTCAGCAAAATATCCCTGAATGCCCGATATTTATTGTTCCACAAAGAGCTACTGATGCTACAACAGCTCAAGGGGACACTGGGACTTGTCGTCCAATGTGCCCTGACAAAGCAATAGCGTCTAGAACAGCCTACTAATATGCGTACTCACGTCTTTTGGACCATATGCGTAATACTCACTAGAGAATATCAGACCCGTTTACAACAGATATATCTATCTACGAGAGAGTTGTTTTGTGAGTTCATATGGCATGTGATTTTTGGCACATCGTGATTCGATCTTATAGCCCTACAAGTGTATCCCAAAGAACGACTGCACAACTTCGCAGAAGTCAAAATAGAGGTCGATGTATACTGTTCCTATTTTCTGTTTGTTCTAACGTGACAACATAGCTAAACTGATAGCTAGATTTCGTTTGTAAAGTACCGTACTGGCACAGTTCAGGAATGCCAAATCGAAGCAGAATCGAGTGCATTATAAAGTAAATATTCTAAAAAACACCACTGCTTAAGTATGTACTCATTGTATTATCATCTAAAATGCAGAGTTTAGAAAAGCAGCTGTATCGACAATTGCCCTGAATATGGAATTCTGGGGCCCTTTGTAGTGTGAGTCACGCCCAGGATAGAAGGATCTCTGACAAAACAAAATAAGAACAGGTGAATTAAGAATACTAATATATAGCCCGTAAACTAAAAAGTAATCCTCTATGTATTAATATCATGCATTAATATATAATATAATGTTTATGGTTGCTGCTTGACTTGCTCCCCCGAAATGGCCTACAAGGAATAATTGCTTTAATCTGAATTTTGTGGGTCGATCGTTTCATCCTGGGCTGTCGTTGTCCTTAATTTTGCTAATCGACGAAATCTTTTTCAATATATACAATTTTGCTAATCTAAAACGAGGCGATCTGTTTTTCAAGCGTTGACAATTCCTTAAATCTTTATTTTGAAAAATAGGTTCGTAAAATCAGGATAAGGTTTAATTTTTAGACGGAACATCGAAGCAATTTCTTCTACTATTACGGCGAAAATGAAAGGTTGTGTTTCTTGCGAAAATTATCAGACAATTATAAATACCGTGGAAATGAAACTCAATAGGAAATAGAGATATCGCACGGGAGAGCTATTCAAATGCAATAGGCTACTATTATAATTTCGAGGATATTTTAGCGGAATAGAAAGATAACTAGATTGTGGCAAGCCAATAATAGATTAAACGTAACAAAGTAACCACGATTCCAAGGCTATTATAGCTTTGTTTACGTGTATTCTTTTGATGAAGAAATTATATCTGTTAGTACATGTATATGCGCTTACTTACGAAACAGTTCCGACTATGACAGACAAGTCCTACCATTAATGTTAAATACGTGCTTGTTTTACAGCGTGTCTCTGAACCCTGATAAGATTGCGACTTACTTCCGCATAAAATACGAACGCTGAAGAATCGTTTGCGACTACTTCTGTAAAGCGTAACCGGATTTTCTCGCAGTGATCTCTGACGTAAGACACGCAAACACGTTCGAGTTATAACAAAGGAACCAAATCAATATTCGGATTTATTCGACAGTGTTAAGTAAATTGTTAAGATATCGTTTGACAGTAGAACTCAAATAATCTATACATATATACGTTCTAATATGAATCGCCAATGATGGTAGTAAGTAAAGTTAAGTAAGGTTGTTTCTGGCTATCCATTTAGAAAAAGCTAGCCAAGGCCATGAGGCAAATATTAAGGTAACTATATTGTTGTTACCTAGTAAATAGAAAATGTAAAATCAGATATATCAGATTATCAGATAGCAACGGTTAATTAATCAGCCATTAATAAATATTTTCCCTTACATAGGTAGCTTTCTCTAATAATACGGTAATACAATACCGTCGTACACTAGTGAATAGGGTCCGCTTAGACGTTAGACGACGAATTAAAAACATATACAGAGCATGCTTATAATTATATTAGAATATGAATCAAATATAGCAACGTATTTGTATAACGCTAGTGTAAAGTAGGCGACAACAACAACGACAACGTAAGTTGTCGAAGACCTAGAACGTACCTTAATCACAAAAAAATAGGAATATTCAAACACTCATGTGTTAATTCAACAATGTCTTATGCATAAAACATTTTCGATAATGTTTTGCATAGATTTTAGATATGTTGGAGGAAAAACATTTGTTGAAAAATTAACTTAAGGAATATTTTGTAGCTTTTTTTTGTAGCTCAGTGGTGTGACATTAGCGCCAGAGTCATGAAGCCACTTTCAGATTAAGAAGCTTCTTATAGACACAATCGTACACGCAGCCCTTTCGTGTGTGTACACAAATCGTGCCAAGCCCCCTCAAACAATTAATCTACAGAATGGAATTACAGGCAAACGTCTCTTGCCGCAGACATCATAAGTGCATAACACTACAGAGCTGTAAAGTCGTCTAGATCGCCCCATGGCTTTTGCCATGTCATGAAAAAGGCTATGCAAAAAGCGTTTTGTTCTTGGGAAGTTAGGCACACAGTAAAAACTGCTCCCTATATCCATTGAGTGATAGATCGTTCAAGTATCGTATGGCTCTAGAATCGGCGTATATGTGCTGGTATCGGCTCAACGAATCATTAGCTATAATAATAAGGTAGACTTCTATTGGAGTTATCTTAATGCCAATAATGCTCTAACAATACTAAAAAAAAAGGCTTCTCCGAATTTTTGGCTTTCGTATTTAAATAATACATTGGTATACAAATAGTGGCTGTTCCTTGAATGGCCTGCTTTCTCTAATACGCGGTCAGCTGATGGTCAGTTGTCACATACCGTTGTTAAGCTACCCGCTTTTTCTGGACAACTTGATTGTTATTAGAGTTCAGGCTTCAAACGGTTTCAACAGTTGGAACAGATTGAAAATAGCATTTTCTTCTTCAGCGTCTTCTACCAAATAAAAAAGGCGCTGAAGCGAACCGGGATGAAAATGCTTACCTGGGTCAAAAAATGGTATCTTCGACCTAATAAACGCATTTCCCCTCCTATTATTATACTTAGACGTGAATCGTCTTGATTTTTGAAGAACAACAGCGATTATTTAGCGAGGATAATAAGCCTAGATATGCTGAGTCATTTTTAAAAAAAGATAGTAATATAACTGCTAATCAATGAAGACGGTAAACCTACGGCCTGTTAGGTATAGGTGCATCGAAATAGGCGAAAGAAATATCCCGCGCTTTCTTGATATAGGACAAAACGTGATGCAAAGATTATCTTGTACGTAGAATTTTTTCAGAACTCGAGGAAAATTCGATAATCTACACAAGACCGCAACAATGGCTTTATTGAGCCGATTGGTAGAGGCTTCCTAACGGTATAGAACACTAAACACTAAATTGGAATTTACCGTATTTCAGTTACGATACAAGGGAAGCCGTAAACATTACTGATGGATGAACGTACAATTGAATTAATTTAAGCTCAATTCGCTGGTGGCATTTATTACAAGCTTCAATAGATATTAATTGTAGCTTAAACAGCATAATGAACCCAAGCGTTATTTTTTTGATATTCTTTTTGATACAAGAGTGGCTGCGCCTGTCTCGGTAGAGCTTGAAGGTTCACAAATCTGCCAGAGTGATAGGCTTGAATTATATATACTGTAGGGTAATGGGCTGATGAAGAACTTCTACGAGTTAGTGAACATAAAGCGTCTCAGCCTTAGCTAATCAGTATGGGAACTATTGGTTCTGAATTGTTTCAGTGTGGCCACTTCTCCTCTGAGAAATAGACAGGGTCTTTATAATAACAGAAATATACTCGTTGGAAGTACTCTATTTACACATTATACGGCATGAAACTAGCAAGTTTTGCACTAAAGGCACTTGATAAATTATATAAAGTCCTACTAACACAAAGATTTATCTAAACAGATTCAGCCGCACCGCAGCTGAAGCACCACTCACCCGCATTGACAATTACCTCTTTGCTGGTAAAGCACGACCGGCTTTCTGTACAAAAGTAGTCAATTGCTCGTAACTAATAGACTCGCTAGAAAAGGAATCATATCATACTTTTAATATGCCGCCTTCGGCGCAATAATGTTAACCTAGAACAATCTGAAATGAAAGCAATAAGCATTTAGGAAAGACATCTTTTTAAGACGTTCTGTACTCGAAAGTTACTTTACTTAATCCAATAACTGTTTATTGGCTCTCGCTTTCAGGCACACTTATTGCTATGATGACGTCTATGAAACATCAAATGGCCGGTTCAATTTTTCACCAAGCTCTTCCTAAACAAAATCTGATATTTCGTTAAGGCATAATTATTAACCTTGCTATCAAAGCAAATACGTGCTATTTGCTTATTTGAGTTAATTACCTATAATAATAATAATATAGAATTTAGTTGTCGCGTCAAGCTGACGGCAAAGTGTCGGCCCAAAAAGGGTCCTCATTAGTGCCCACGGGGTCAACGTGCCACGACAGTTCTTCCCAACTTCAGGACGCGGTAGCTAGCAAACGTAATCAATGACTATAAGCAGTTCAGTCAACATCAGCTTCTTGATAAAAAGAAAACTTCGCTACGGTTAGGCACGTTAAGATTATCCTGGATACTTTAGTTAAAGCTTGGAAAAAAAAAGCATCGCGTTTTTGAGGCAACAGCAAGTGCCACAGCGGCCCTATATTCTCTCTATTCTGTGCCAATACTATCGCCAAAATCGTTAAAAAAAAAAGGCCATGTCACTCTGTCATAGAAAACCTAGGGCAAAAAGCAAGACAGTTTGAGAAAACCTAAAAGCTATAACTTTCCGAAAGACACATATTTGCGGGTTTGCGAATAGATGCATCATTTTAATCGAAATAAGGCACGACTATAGTTTTTAGAAAACATCACTTTTACGTTTAGTAAGCATTTTTTTTACCTGATTACGTCGCCTTTTCTGACTTACGCCCTCACGTGCGCGCGATAAAAATCATAAAACTTATACAGCAGACGCTGAGCGTTTATTCTCGTATGTTCACTGTTATCGTACGGTTACTTAGCCGTTTACTATATCTATTATATGTCCTATGGGATTGTTTACGTATCGCATTCCATATGTTCCAGCGGTCGACAGCTGCGATGGCGACTGACATCCGTTGGGCCATTGATTGCTACTAGCAGCAATAGGAACAGTTCGCCCTGGACCAGAGCGATACGAGGAAGCCTCCACTTTGCATTGTTGCAAGCGAATTAGAAGGATCAAACGTTAGACCCTATAAAGAGCGAAAACAACGCACTTCAATATATGTGTATAGTTGGCGGGATAGCTTGTCACCCCAGTAGCAGCAGCAAGTTATATCGTTACCAAATGTTGACGGCAACGTTAGCGTAGAAGTATAGGCACACTATCCTACTATTGTAATAGTAATAACAAATCCATTACCAATTATATATATATATATATATATATCGTACAAAGGAAGACACACGCTAGATGAAACGTGCTTTCCGGTGCAGCAATCTATAAATGTATCCACGTAATTTTTATGTAAGTTCGTCGTGTGCGTGTGTGTCTGTGGGATATGCAAATAAAAGCAGATAACACATTTACGCGCCGTGATCGGATCTTCATTATACAACAGTTAATTACGTACCGTATCATACCAACATTAGTAATACTAGTGCAGTAAAACATTTTATGCGCAGGCATATATTCACAGTGTTGATGCAGTGATTTACCAAAACGTTAAAAGCCTTAAGGTTCCATTTTTAAATTGATTGAATTTGACCCGAACAATAAGGCAACCGAAGGAAGCGAGGGTCAAAATGGCGCTTCCATAAAAGTTCGTATACGAATTAGAGTAGATGTGAAGCTTGCGCCGCATCACTTCAACCGAACGGATACTTTACGTTCAATCCACTTGGCATTGAACAGAGTAATGACGATTTAACGAGATCAAACAAAAGATAAAATACTGTTGGTCACTGACGCGCCCTGGTGGTTGCCAATTAGGCGATTGTCAATAAGCGAGCCCTTATTTTTTTGTTAAGGTATTATCATATCCATGAATTGATGGTTTCGTGAATCGAAATTTTCCACCATGTGCGAGTTTTACCAAACATATGCCATGTTGCACCTGTCCATAAATAGCATTAATCCCACTTTGGTCATCCTAGTAATATTTAATAATCGTTCATTATATGAATTGTGAGCTCTTTTCATGTACATTGCAACATTGTTGCAATCTGCTTAAGTCACAATACATTGTGAGTACAAGCTGCGACAGTACAAAGGGGTACTATCATACGGGTTGTAAGAGATCCTTTGATTGTGTTCGTATCGCAGGCGGCTGGAAGACGATTAAAGTCCGTTCCGAGCAAGTGCGTCAACCGAATCGATTACGTATATAGTTTGTGTTTTGACTACGGTGAATACAAACAAATAATTAGTTCTATGACCTACAAATCATCGACAAGATGATCTGTTACGTTTAACAGGTGACTACCACGTGGCAGTTGTACCGAGCGGCTGTAGCCTTATATCGTTTCAGACGGAATCTAAACGTATTTGTACGTATTTTGATATCATCAACCTGGAAATACTGGCTCGAAAAAGTGTTGACCGTCTTTCTTCCTAGATGCCCTTAAGGTTACATATCTTAGGTCAGATGCGTTGCGTCAAGTTATCCTTTGAAGGCTGAGATTTGGCAGTGAACTTGTTGGAACGCCTTCATCCAGATCTAATGTAGAGTGCCTCGAAGATGAGTGACATGTCGGCGAAAATTGAGTCTATTTTGCAATTTTATTATGTCAACGGCACAACTACTGACTGGGTCCGTAGAAACACATGTGTACTGTTTATGGTCAAGATGCGTTATCGGAAGAAACAGTCCAATTATGGTTCTTACGCCTTCTTTCCGGAAATTTCGATTTGGAAAATGCCCCTCATGGTCGAGCAGCGACGCAAAAGTTTCTAAAGAGAAGGATCACCGGTAATGAAAAATAAACCACATACGACAATAATGTGCAAATGAAAAAATATACTTGGAAATTCGTGGTAAAAAAAGTGATGGCATGTGTTTGGTGGAGTCGGAAATGAATCGTGCATTATGAGTTTCTGCCGTGAGGCAAAAAGATTGATTCGGACCTCTGCTGTCAATAACTATTAAGATTAAATCGGGCAAAATCGGCCAGAAACAATGAACAGAGAAGACGTTGCTTTCCACCGTAACAATGCCGGACCACGTACACATTAAGCTACTCGGCAAGAACTGAGAGAACTTCGATGGGAAATTTCAACGTATCCGCCGTATACTCCGGATTTTTTTATTATCCGACTATGATCAGTTTTGGTCTTTGGAAAACTCCTTTAATGGAGTTAATTTGATTTGAATGGAGGACCGTAAAAATCACTTGTCACTATAGAAGTGACCGAATTTCTAGAGTGATGGTAGTATGATACTAGAAAAATGGCAGAAGGTCACTCACTAAAACAGCGCATATTTATTTAATAATATTATTTTACATTATACAACGTTCGGCATAATTTTGAAGCCAGTACTTCTTTGACAACCCAAAATTCGCTTTCATAAAATACCTTTAGAAAGAAAATTTTAAATAAATAGAAAATTTTTAAAAAAGGCAGCTTGATTAACTAATGACCACTATGGCAGAACAAATTTGATGAAGCACTGAGCATCGTCTGAGTTCATAAACCGATATTTGTTGATGGAACTTTCACTATTCAAATCGAGGAGACTCCTTCAGTTAGTATCATTTCACCGAAATATGATTTTATTGCTAATTAGTAATAGGGGTATCTGATATTTACTTGTGTCATTTTTACCGTACAACTTAGGCCAGCCATACATTTCGATATAAACTCAATAAACGTAAAGACAATCTTCGAATGTTAGTTGACACTCACCTGTCGAACCATTCAATAAACGAAGCCAGAATATATATATATATACGTATATCCAATAAAGCTGCTATAGCCCACACTGGTGGGTTTCAGCATGCCCAGACTTGTTCTTAGTTAATAAATGAATGTATACAAATCATCAGTTCATAAACATAATTAAAGTGGTATGAACGTTCTGTGCTAGTAACATAATACGATTCTTGATTTAATTTACTTTGGTACGATGAAATATAAACACAATATCATGTTGTATCTAATTAGCAATACTAGTCCCAGCAATAGAAAATGCGGCACATGATTGTGATCGTTGATGACGACACTCGCGATGGAAACATTAAGTCAAACGTGCACCCAAAAGAGTTCACCCATAAGCACGCACCTTGTAAATTGCTGAATTATCGAGTGAGTGTACGTTACGGTTAATAATAATATACCACATATAAAAAAAATTGGCGATTTTCATCGCAATAGAGGGAAAAAAAACGAATCGTATAAAACAGTTACTTCTATGATATCATCCTGCGAGTGTTCATATCGGACTCAAGATCTGTTCCAGTTCATTACGAGATACGGTGACGCATGTAGCTAGTTTTAAATTACTGTTAATCTCTACAACGAACAAAAATATGGTCCTGTACATTGGAAATGCCCAGTTTGCCATCGGCAATTGATCACCGGGTATCGACTCAAATACACGAAAATCGTCTAGTACTTAGTAAACTTTTTCATTCATCTTCAATTCATGTTTATTCAAAAACAAACAATACGCTTACGCGGACAAAAGGGTGATTGTATGGCTCGCTTCTAGCCGTTCTCCACCGTAAATTAGGTCGCGAATGCCGTCTAAAAGAGCATCGGAACGCACCAGACGTGCATCCTACTTCGTTAACTTAATGTCGTACGTTTACCTTGAAGGTAAGGCTGACACGAGGTCTCCGTTCGAGTTGACCGCTGGATCTCCAAAACAGAATTAGGTTACAATCGTTGGAGTAGGACGCATTTTAGAGAATATATTAAGTGATTTGCACAGCCCAAAAGAAGATTGGGCAACTAAGAGTTGCCTCGGACCTTGGAACCTAAGCTGGTACAATGACAAATTTCTGACGCGTTTGCCCTTTTCAACTCAAAGCGGACACTATTTGTTCAATACTATACCACCACTGCTGTGAATACCGCACAGCCCCAGGAGCTCTAGACAAAAACTTAGAACTGAATGGTCCAGTGCTCTAATGCTTCTACAATTCATCTTTGTCGTTAATCCATGCAGTGTTCTACCTCTGCCAACCGGTTTTTCTGCAAGAAATATTACATGAAGATGTTCCCGTTAGCAAAGTGATACAACACAGCGTCCATTTTGATCACAATTATTGTATGGCAATGAGATTCTTGTAAAATATAACTATGGATAGGTATGAAACGATGGTGGCAAATCGCAACATTATGGTTTATAACATAAATGAAAAGCTAAACTATCGTACCCTCAACAGACGGTTACTGAATATGATTTAGCATTGCCTTTTAATCGATTTCAGTGTTGTAGCAAATTGTCATTACCGCCATTTATGCACGTCTACCATTGATTTAGCGCCTTAAGTATTTCTTGTGTTGACGCTTGTTTTACAGTTCTCAGCGTCATTTTATTCCAAATTTTAATTGCGTTTTATCAGTTCTTCATAGGAAACGCGTCGATGTTTTGCTAGCGGCATGGATTATTCAATGGCCCTTAAATGTTATTTCTCCAAGGTGTTTCAATGCAATAGTTAGCTGGTTGTTTTTAAATTAACAGATTTTATGCATACAATTTTATCATTTTTTCCCACCATCTTCAATGCCACTGAACAGATAGCTGACCCGTGCTGTCTTTTATGGTTTTTGCCTATGAAGCTTAACAGATAAAATTTGTTTAAGGCGATATTATCGATTTAAAGAAAATCATATAAACATCATTTAGAATATATATGATAATGCTGAAGTATAACGAGAGAGCAGAAATATCCGTTCAATCTATCGTTCATCATACGTCACACCAAGTCAACGGAAATAAGACTGATTCCTTCTTAAGACAAGTTTGATTCGTGCTTGAGGCGGAACACTTTTCCAATAGTAGCGACCTAAAATTATTATATACAATTGACTTTTTAAAAAGATAGATGATAAGCAGTAGTTCTGGAACTTGGATTAATAGAAATTTTACTTGCTTCGTGCTCTTTTTCTCTTTCGGGAGCGGATCAGAGCTCAACTTCTGGGGGTCTGATTTCAATGGAGATTCGATTAGTCATAATCTACTGGTTTGCTTTCAGTCTTTTTGAAATTCACCGCGCTAATTGGATTGTGTAGTCCATCTTACCGTTTCTTCCATCTGAATGTAGTATTTTGACTAAACGTAGATGCCTTTATCAAATCGAATATTTGCAGCAACTGACAGGATATTCAATACTGTACTATCTATGATATCGTTCATCACACATTCCTGTATAATATTATATTTATAGTGCCGCACACGCGGTACATCATGGTCAGTCGGCACCGATGAATCTCATAAGACATTTGCGTAAATCTAATGCTCGCAGAACAAGTTCCGTTTGCAACGTCACAACGATCCAGGCAGAAGATACCCGCTAATTCTCATTGGCTCACTGTGCTCCAGAAATACAAACCGTCTCCCTTTTTATTCAGTGTTGTTTTTTGTTCTCGTTTTGGACTGCCCAATTATAGTCCATGACTCACTCGCATGCGTTATTAAATAATTTTTAATAACTTATGAGGTACAACCTGCGTGAATTTATTCTTCAAATTAGTTAAATAGTGATGTGTCTTGATCTAGGTAATTGTGACGCGCCGCCTGAGACGTACAAATCAGAGTGCAATAAACATGATTAGTTATTATGAGTGCGGGCTTTGTACGGTACCAGCCCTGTGTTGTCTTTTTAGCCGCGACAATATGGGACAACAACCCCACTGTGAATACTTGGGGGGTGCCACCTCAACAAGAGCATTACTAAGAAATTCTGCTTTTGTTGGGAGAGGGCACTACCACTGCTCTTTCCGGGATCTCTTAACATTTGGATGTACAATTGGTTAACACCATTCAAAAAGAGCTCATTGGTTTGTTTTCAGCGATTGGGAGTCGTGTCGTGTACGATCAATATGGTGAAAGTTTTGAAAGCGAGATCGCAAAAAGCGCTAGGCAAGCTGCATAGGGACATCTCAACGAGCAATTCTGCGTTGACTCAGACTAGGCTTCAATTTAAGCCAGTAATTAAATTTGAAATTGAGGATAGTAAGCGATCTAGTGTTCTCATAGACTGTTTGCCACGAATTCATCATCATTCGCGAGTGAAGTCTGATTTGGAGACGCTGACCGCTGATCTGATTGTAAATGCAATTGCTGAAAACGAAGAAGTGCAAAAGCTAACATCCAGTTTGGCGGCAGCCTCCGGCAACTCTCAGAAGGATGTGATCAGCAGGGTTAAAAAGGAGGTGTCTGAAGTAGCTGTGGAAGACCTGATAAGTGTCAAGCTTGAAAAAGAAGATTTAGAAGATCTCGACCCTACGAAGCAGCTGAAAAATGCTACAAGGCAAACGAGCGAACTAGCAGGCGAGAAGCGTCATCGAGCAGCAAGATCGAATGTGGAGCGACCCTTTGAATGCAGTTTCTGTGAGAAAGCGTTCAAGCGTCGAGCGCATCTACAGACGCATGAAAACGCTCACCGTGGAATCAAGCCATTTAAATGTAAGCACTGTGACCGAGCGTTTACCGATCGTAATGCCCAGGTTTGTCATGAACGCCTGCACGATGGCATCAAGCCGTACGCGTGTGAAGAATGCGGCCGAAAATTTACTCAGCGATCGGACTACGTTAAACATTCACGCACGCATACGGGGGAGCGGACGCATCAGTGCCGCTACTGCGATGCCAAATTCATTGGCAGCAGTAACTTAATCGTTCATGAGCGTGGACACACGGGCGAACGACCACACAAATGCGATAAGTGTAAGGCGACATTCAGTAAACACGGCGACCTGACCAGGCATCAGCGGATCCATACAGGTGAACGTCCTTACGAATGCAAATATTGTACCGACCGTTTCACACAACCAGCGCACAGACGAGTCCATGAAATGGCCCATCTAAAAGTCAAACCCCATAAATGCCGCTACTGTAGCACCTCGTTTCTACGGATCGGTGATCTCAATAGGCACGAAAAACGACACCCCCAATTTACAGGGACCCTTAAGAGGCGGAACGAGATTAGTCGTGTGAACAAAACAGAAATCGAATCAGACAGAGCAGAAAGCCAATTAGAAAAGGTGATTTTGGACGAAGATAGTAACTCGGAGGAGCCCAGTTCAGACTGAATGCTTCGTATTTGGTCCTATGGCCCTGATTACCAAAAACAGTGGCACAATTTCTGCGATAATATGCGATGCATGCCCGTAGAGATAATGCAACTACTGATTTGTACTAACCGCTGACGCACAATTATTTTTGCTCTGATATTTAATGCAATAAATGTATTATATGTATTGAAAAAATATTCAGCATATTGATCCAAATGTATGTTAGCCGTAGCCGTACAGGTAGGGTAACTACTATTAGTCGAACATGGATACTATTTTATGATAGTATTAATTTTTTTCAGGTAGTATCTGATATTCTTGTGAAAGCAATTTACCTAACACGGCGCATAGAGCTTTTAGCTTTCATATAAACAAGGCTAGGTCCTGATTATTGACATCGCAGACTCTTTAAAAAAGCTCTATTGGGAAACGTTGCGTGTGGATGAGCTGCTCGTAATAGATACACAAAACGTACCAGGATTTCAGAGAAAATTGTATTCGAATCGATACGGATAGGGTATTATAGATGTTTAAAGTTTAGTAAGAGTCATTTTACATAGTCACCCGCCGGCCAATCCATGCGGGAAACTTAATGTCGACTATCTCGTGCAAACCGCATAATAAGTACAAGCGCCTCGTGAAGAAAAACAGTGCAGCGACATCTATCTAATCATACATGCGTCTTGTATGTAGACCCGTTGGCCCTAGAACAGTGCCGAGATCAACCAGCATTTGTCCTATGCATGAGTGACAACATTCATCGAAGTGCAATCCGGGTCACTAGTGTTAGTTCAAATAATGCCTGATATTTCTTCTCTTGTTTTCTCTCGTTTACGTATATAATTTTTTGATGATTTCTAACACAAAGTTTTCGTAAATTTCGCAAGCCAATTTAAGCGAGCTTTTTGAAAAACTATATAATAAGACCCAGAGACTCTGGGAGAGTAAATGACAAGCAGTTACTTAGCCTACTATAAGCTCATTATGTTTATAAAAAAAAGGAATTCAAAATTGATATTTGAAGACGAATGGGATATTTACAGGTATAGGCAATCAATGTTTGCCCACGACAGCAAACTCCCTTGGGACTCTACTTTAATAAGCTAAAGGAGGCATTTATTTTCTAATGCCGGAATCGGTGATATTGAAAAGCCTAGCATTTCTTAATGTATATTGCGAGTAAAGGGCAAGACAGTTTCTTCATGTATTGATCTGCATTTATCATGCCCACTACCAGCACATAATTCTATATATAATGATATGTGAATTCAAATTTTGAATGATCCATTTTGTCAACGTCTATCTTTGTGGTCAAAGTCTATCCGATCCATGTTATCAGGATTAAATATAGTTTCAAGCAGACGCGAATAACATTTGCTGACGCTGTCACATCAGCAGTGCAGTCGAATTCAATCAAGAGCAGAATTTGATCGTAAAACACCACATCTGGCCATCGTATTACGTCAAATAGATCATATCTATCTCCTATGATTTTGTGGTCTTAGCAGACGGGACGTGCCGGCTGCTCACTCGGCAGTAATTCGAATCCAGTTAAATGCGGGATTAGGCGGGCACGTTTGGCGTGGCCAGTGAAGCGCGATTTTATTGAAATCGATGAATTACTCGGAAGACGACGTTTGTTTACGTAGATATATGCAGGGAGCACAGAAAGCGGCTACTGGCAACCGTGAGCGCCAGTCTGTCCTTGCGTGTCTGAAGTAAAATTGAGTAGGAAGAGGTGAAATAGGACAAGGCATGTAAATACGTCTCGCACGATCTCGTGCCGACGACAGTGGTACCGTAGCTGCACCATTCCTCTAGTTTTAGTTGCTTCTACCATTACGTGGCTATCTAAAGTAACCCACAGAGTCGAAAGAGACAACAAATTCATCACATTAAAGATAATAGCAAATAGGGTATTTTTGCGTCTAACTAGATGAACGCGAGAATGCTTTCGTGACAACAAGATAGATCGCCAGCGCTAGACATAATGGACACACAGGTATTAATATTCACAGTTATGGCGATTCGCTTGACTTCTCTGGTAAAACGTGCTCCTTTAGTGCTCGATTCAGACCTGGACTAATACAATTATCTCTGTTCATCAACATACCTGATGAATCTACAGTAGATAGATCGGGTCGCTCACATTTCCTCTGCCAAAACAACATCAAATCGTCTGACGCGATATAAACGCTGTAAGTGGCGATAAGTATATTGAAACATCGATACATTGTGTACCATGGCAGTTCGTAACTTGTGCGCTTTTCAGTTGGTTCGGTTTACGTTGCTGTTACGGCTGCTTTTGATGCTGTCACCATTTGTATGCATTGTACAAAAACATTGGACATTGTTGGCACGACTGTTACTGCAGATCCGTCACGGACCTACAATTGAAACGCGACTCGGCGGCTCTGCTAATATTGTAGCAGGCCATTAGGGTAACCCTCATTAAATTGCAACTGCCTTATTTCCGGTTGATTTAGCTGCCGCTGCATTTTCATCGGTATCGCGATCCGTTTTCGCTGTTATATACATATATGGGATATAGCGAGTGAGTTCGTAGGCGCTTCCCCGACATTGATGGTATATGAACAGAACCGGCAAAATTGAGTGATTTTTTTACTGCTGAATTTAGAGCCGCAACAGCAGCAGCCGTACTCCTTGACTATCGGCGATTTGGAAGCGATACTTTGAAGAGGCATCTGATTGGATCAATTTTTTTTGTTGGTTACAAGTCGGTTTTTCAGTCTGGTTGCGATTTTTCGAGTACTATTAACAGGAGAAGATGCACGGGGCTTGCTAGTTGGGAAATGATGTGGGTTGTAACGTGTGCGGGAACACAGGGCACTCGTCGTGATCAGCAAAGGAGTGATAAAATACTGGTATACTATCCAGACGCTACATGCCATTCGTTTTACATTTGCTAACTGACGACCTGTCAGAAAGAAACGAGACGAAAACAATATCAGCATCCAAGTCTCCACAGGCACACATATACACAGTCAAAGACACAGCTAGTGTAGAAATCAAGCGCGCGGTCAGCGGTGGCAACCGCGGCCGTACCAGCGACTGCGGCGCCCCATACGACAAGAGCTACGACGTTGAAGCGGGGTCGTAATGGCTTTTCTTTTTCAGTCATTCGCTCGTCGATAAGAAGTGACCAGCGCCGGGCACTCACGCGGCCGCTGCTAACGCCGCAGCTGCGGTTTTGGTGTTCCGTTTCGTCCCCTTGTAGTGTTTTGTTCATGTGTCGTGTGTTTTGATTAGTATTATTATTTTTTTCTTTTAGAGTGCTGTCTACGTCTGTTACATCTTTAAAGTCGAGCGTGACCCAAAAGTTATCTCTATCGGTGTTAATCTGTGCTCACCCTGAGTTCCGTAAGAAGTTACAAGAAATTCGTCACATTGCCCGTATCTGTGGAATACGCATCGGTGGATAGTACTGAAATCGTTTTGCTACAGCATCCTTATTCACGAATGGTGCAGTTTTTTTTGTTTGTTATTGATCGTCGAGTCGCATTATCAGTAGCAGCGGTGTACTATAGAGGCTGCTTGTGTAATAATCATACTGGCCCAGAATAGGATACTGGCCCAGAATTGGGGTGGAAGCAACACTTGTAAGAGTGTGCTCGAGAATCTTCTTGGAAATTAACACATACACAATTAGCCCCGTAATGCGTCCTCTACCGCGTGTTTTAATCTGTTCAGTGCCATCGATCTTCTGTTACATTTATGTAGCATCTTTCCTTCTGGGTCCATCACATCAAAGCGGGCTTTTCAAAATTTATCTACTGAGTAAACTCGTTCTGAAGAAAGGACCAACACTTCTACCAATTCCGATACCTATCAAGATTCTACAAGAACCGAAAATTGTAAAGGTGCCAGTTATGCACACCTCCCAGCACGTGCATATTCACTACCACAATCCGCCGCCTCATCAAACATCGATCTATCATTACGTGCCGCAGGCTGAAACCGTTCACAGCGAACTAATCAAAGAAGGTTTCTCAACTACAGACAGTATCGACCACGATCATATAACAAAAACTCATGTTGAGCATGACTATACGGGACACTCGATATATCAATACGACGCTGAAGATCTACATGGAGGCACGCAACCTTTGAGCTGGCCTCACGCTTCAACTTATTTTTCACCGGAAACTCGTCAAGTACTAGCCTGACCTTAGCTTTACAATATGAAACACAGTACGAAAACACTTGCACGTCGCTGTACAATTAGAAAATGGGTTACTTAACATATGCGAAAATCGTATGGCCCTGGATAACAATTACTTAGAGAATTTTTTTGCTTCTGCAGGTCAGAGCACGGGAAACGATTCCATGCCCTGCCACAATAATTACCCTAGATTAATTAAGGCATTCTGTGCCTTTGTTTTCACATCAATTATTGGTCAAATTACATCAGTTATTGAAAAAATCACATCAATTATTGATGTGCCTCGTAGCTAGTTATTAGGTATAGCAACGAGATTTTTTTCGAAACTTTTTTTTCGAAACTAGAACCCTTTACAGCTATGTAAATGGCAAACCTGCCTAATCCATGGTTCTGGTCAAAAATATCAATTAGTGGTTTCGAAACGTGATCACCTTATTGGCAGCTGTAGCAGTTGAATGATTTTCAAAAAGCAGAGACAATATTGATACGGCATTGACCAAGAACGACGTTATTGAGTCTCAGGGCAGTAAAATTACTGAAAAAATCTATGTGCAATCGATGAAAGTTTGCCTGTTGAAACAGGAGCACTCACAGTATATCTTTGGACGGGTCGTGTAGGGCATAAATAAATGGCCGAAAGGATTTGGGTAGACGTCGGCAAATGCGCACAAAGTATCTGTTGAGAAATGGACATGTGCGATATAAAAACCTAGAAAGTTTTATTTAGAAGCTAAATCTAACTGCTCTTCCAGATATATCCTACATAACATCCTGTTGCAAAGTTCCGTTACTTCATTGTGACATATTGCGTACATATGCGCAAGCTGGGTAATTACCAAATCGGGCTAGCTAAGCGGTAGCTCTTTGACTTAGTCATTTCAAGCAAATGAAACGTTACCATTGTGTACTGCACATGTTTTTCCGGTGTTTTTTTTAATTAATATTTAGTAGTCGAAATTGTCCTGCTTGGTAGGTACCGATATGAATGTGGTGCTTTTATTAAATGGACTAAATAGTAAAATAGCTCTCTATAAATTAAAGGTGTATTATTTTACTCTTATATGTACTGTTCGTACGATTCATGTTCTATGACAAAGTCTGAATCACGTTCCTAGTTATCGTGGAAAACAGCACCAGTGAATATACTTGCACATTTTTTCTTTTCATGTAGCATAGCGTAGGATATGTATAAATATCATCAAATGGGCTGGACCCGGCTAGTTCTAAAAGTCCAATTCGCAGTAACTGCCTACTTGTAATACTTCGTTACACATGTGGGCAGAATTCGTTGTTGAAATCGTAGCGGTAAGAGTAGTGATAATATACCTGGGGTCAGCAGGTGATCTTTATCCATTACGTCGAGAGAAGACGAGAGAAATTGAGCAGATCCATCATTAAATAGGGTGATAATGGTAATAATGACGTCTGTACAAACTAATACATTTTGCTAACGACACACTTACCAAGCCAGCTTCACATTGTCAATGTCAAGCGCTTTGGGTGTACGCAAACAGCATTGGGCCTCATGCGCATACACATCCGGATGCCACTATCTACCCGACTATATGATATATATTGGGTGCGAAACAACTCTAGCGATGTCTGCTAAAGCGCTCAGCTCGGACAAATCGGCACGATTTTCGTCGGAATGACAACTGCTGCGCGTGTCTTCATTGTATATGCTATATATATATATATATATATATATATATATATATATATATATAGGCATCATCGGCCAAGGTCAAAATAGAGCAATAAATATGGAAGTTGTCATACACTGATGTGTAGTCGCTGCTACCGGTCCTGTTATTACATTACGCCCATTCATTTTATACTTTTCGTAAAATATGTTCTTTTTGATGTAGAATATTTTTATTTCGTTTTGAGCACTCGATATCAATGAAGTTCGCAGTATGTAGCCAAGCCTGGGTTCCGCTATGCAGTTCTCTTTAATTATCATATTTAATAATAGTTACTAAATGTATTACAAGAGCGGTGCTGTAGGAAGCCTCACTTTACGTTGTCATTTGAGATACTTAATTGATCTAATGGCTTGGACACTTGAAACCTTAAAAAAGATATATAGTACATTTATTTACGGGTCTTTAAGTTATACTTTCGGTTTAGCAAATGACCAGATTTGAAAAGAAATCCTTGGTTTAGAACAATTTATAATTTGTCCTTCTTCTTGCTGTCGATATACGTATTCATGTTGTTATGCAAGGCATATCGCATAGAATCTTGATACTGATTGGCTCTATAAAATTTCATTCAAGTTCGTCGTCGGATAACGATGGTCGTTTTTGTTGTTACTTTTATTACCGCATACGAAAACATTTCTACGACAGCTTTTCAATTGGATATGATTTTTTGCGCAGTTGATCGATCACTTGATTGTAACGAACGGCCACGTTCTATGTAAATTTGTAATGATATGTAAATCTGAATGATAATTATCAACAGGCAAATGTAATCACGCTCATTGTGTCATTGATACCGCTTCGTTTGGTGTGATTTTTTGTCTACTATACCTGTTATGAAACGCCGAGCTTGTTTGGAACTCGACCAGTCATTTATGTGAAATACCTGCAATTATGGGAGCATTTCGCGTAAAGAAGTATTTGTCGAAAGAAGAGCCATAGAACTCTATGTACCTGTAACGTATAGTGTTTTAAAAAATAACGCAAAGCCACAAAACGTTGCTAGAAAAGTAATTCACCGCTTTATAGATGTTTGAAGATCACGACCAAAAAAAATCAGCGTTGTCCGCTCATTTTTAACTAGGCACAACCGCTATTATTACGCGCTCACTTAGTTGATTCGCCACAATTGATAGTAAGGTAATTTACAAAACATGTTAAAAAATACACGTAGGTATGTTACTGGTAGCAACTACAACGTTACTGTAATTCCTGAGAGCTGTAGCCTTGTTGCGAGTGCTCTTGCACTGGATGACTTAACTACAGAAACGATAATTAATTATAGAATTAAATTATTAGTTCAACTGTAATAAGGTTTCAATTCACAATCGATCTTTTCTTGCTAACACATTACACTTGTCTAACTTCTTAATTAGTAGAAAAATATCGTCACTATAGTAAAGCAAATCCATAACAACTTACATGAATAATACGCTCTAAACTAACGAGAACCATAGTACAGATTCAACTTGTGACATTGGCAGATAGGACAGCTTTCTGCCGCCGGATGCTGATATGTGTTAAGACCAACTTGCTCACCGACATTGTAATAGGTATAATGTGGATTCTGTACTCACCAACAATCGGTTGTGTGAATTATATATTGATAAATTAAAAAAAAAAAAAAGGATTGATCACTTGTCATATTTTATATCCGTTTCACCAGTTTTTCGCAGTTTTTGTCTTTGCAGATACTAAAAATTGATTGATTTTCATTTTTATAAATTTAGTTCAATGCTGTAGTTACGATCACGACAATCGTGCATTTTGGGATAAAACAAGAACTAACCGGAAGCCCTCGTTTTCTTAGCATCGGTTGTTATAGTCTGTATAGAAAAGAGTTAAAAACAAGTTTATGCAATGAGTTTAAATGAAAATTATCATTACCGGTTCGATCAAGCCAATCGAATATTAAATTAATTACTCGAGCAGCAAAGACAGTCTGTAATAAAGAGGACAAGACGGTAAAATGAAGCATGCTGGCGACGGAACGCACGCTTTATAATATATACATATCGAATAAAACATCAAATCGTAGACACTATACTATTAGATATTCCATAATGGATGCTAAAATATAAGTAAGCAATTAGTTAATTGGAAAAACGTTTGCTTATCCTAAGAGCTAGCGGACGCCGACAGCACTCGTCTAATATTACTTCGTTTAGACCGCTAGCTGTTAAAATAGCTGGTTAAAAAAATATGGCGAGTTTGATCTAAAAAATAAAAAAACACTTTTCTATTCAAATTGTGGCAAAAAGTAGTTTCCAAAACCATCACTCTATACGACATTCTCTTGTTTCTCAATCGAATTATCTAATCCGTCTAGTTAAAATTTTTGACTCTTGTATTGTTTAACTAATTTTCGAGACCTATTCAGTTGCCAGGTGGTGAGTTTCATGAAAAAATTATTGGGTAAGACGGAAGTACATCACGAAGGATCTCAAGAATATTGTAACTGCAAAAGTATCTCCGACTTTATCTCTTGCAAGGCAGCTTGAAGAGGTTTTGCCATCTGTGGTCTCTATTGCTCTGCATGACTTGCCTCGTCGATCAGGTCTTTTTTGTTGGATAGTCTCGTTTACTCAATGTATTTCGGCCATATACAGATCCCGATTAACCCGAATTTACCAGTATTGAAGACAATTACCACACAATTAGATTATAGCGGATTTGTAGCGGCGATCGCGCGCTTCAGATTGATATATCATACCTAAACACTGGAGAGGCAAAGGGGCAAGCCAGTATCTAAATAGTGCGAACATTACTTTTTAAACAATCCAATACCTAATAGTTAGTCAAACAGCTGTTCGTAGATTGCATCGGTATTCCGATGCTTTCGATGATTGCACTGTGAAATCTATGTAAATCTCTATGTAATATAAAATCTCATAGAAAAAGGTGGGTTGATATTAAAATTCAGTTTACCGCAAAACCACTGAATGGGACAGTTTACTTCGGTAAATCTCGATTGACTACTGTTTGTGAGCGGAATCGACTAAACATTTTATTTCAGGTACTTTGTTATTAGCGTATCAGGTTGCTGGACGTTTTGTTAATTTGCTATTGCTGACAATTGGCTTTTCTCTCTATAAGTGTCTAAGCTTTCATTGGTGACAATTTTAATACCTTTTTACATTTAATAGTTATATTTAATAGCCAGTAAGTGAATCGTCTGTGTTATGATTTACACGTTAAAAATACATTTGAAAGGAAAATATATAGGGAGTGCAGTATTTTTTTCTCGTTTTTTTTTAAGCCGTTCAAATAATGATTGAATGTACTATTTTTAGCCATCATTATAGTATATCTAGGCCAAATACTCATGTGAGATATTTTGTAGAGATCTTATGAACAAACCTTCCGTGAATTATCCTTGTATTCTCTTTCTTTGTAATGATTAAATGGTATTTGAAAATTACAGGAAGTAACATGGGTTGCTGTTAATGTCAATAATATAAAGCTACTCTGATGCACATAAGTTAGGGCGATATAAATCTGTGAATTTATGCTAAAAATCGCTATTACGAACAGATTCAATGTTTTCGTTAGAAATTCTGAATCCTATCTACTCTTCCAAGAATTTGATTTTATTGATCAACAGAATCGCGAGTAGGTGGGCCCACATTATAGATGCGGCATCTTGGCTGATCGATGTAGCTGCATCCTAATTATGGAAACAATACTGTAATCATTGATGCTTTTGATGATAATCGGCAGCGCTGATCGGGTTTATGGTTGTTGAACTCCGGCTGTTAGAAAACCACTGAGGAAAAATCTTGTTTGAAAATCTTGAAAAAAAGTTTAGGCTGTTCCGCCGCTTATGTTTGTAGAGGGAACAAAGTCGATTTGAGTCATGCTATGTTTGAGTGAAGCAACATAATGCTCTCAAGCTAGCCATATTTGTTTACTCTGTGAATTCAGTTACGGCAGATAAAAGCCTCGGGGTATTTTACTTGGACAGTTGTGGCCATTTAATCATGATAGAAAGTCCCCGTAATAACGCAAAGATAGCGTATTTACCAACTAAATTTTGGAACACTCAGGTTTGTGATCGAATTCGAGCTTAATTACACTTCGACTCGTGCTGCGAGTCAGCGGTCTAAAGAAATGTCTGCAATTTCGAGTAATTTATCTGAAACATCTATGAAAAACATTTATCTGAACATGATGATTCTAAATCGAAAAGTGACTACCGCTACACTGTGATATATAGCGGTCCATAATGTTACCTCTAAACTAGATATTCCCTAAAATAATTTCTCAGTGTATTTTAAGTGGTTTAATTTCTTTGAAAGCCTCAAGCAATTCTTCAGCATACGAAGCGTAGCTGACCCGGCATCTTATTCCATGTATAAAATAAATGAAGAATCCCAATGTGCATAATTCAATATTGTAGTAAGAACGTTTGCTTTTATGTGCAAATTTAAATAGTAAGTTAATTGTTCAGTACTTTATCCCTTTGAGAGATAGTTCTTGCCCTGCAAAGGATTTAGGAAGAAGCACAAATAAGGAGCTCTGCACTTGCTGAGAATACGGTCGAACCTTCTGTGTACGATCGATAGAACTACTTTGGGAAAGGGAAGTTTGTTTATGATTTTCACTACTTGTGAGCCTTGCACGTGCCAATATGTGATACACGGCTAATTTTTTGAATATACAGGTTTTAGCTTAATGAATCGAATTTTTTTTCGATAACATTATTTGTCAGCACGATATCCATCACAACAGGACTTCTACATAGATATTATGAGTGAACCGCTTTCCGAGTTTGGCGAAGTTGAGAAACCCGTATAAATAGTTAGTTGGGATGTTAATAAACATTTTTTGCAATTGTGTTCAAAATTGTATGATATAAAGATCGGTTGTTTTATCCAGACGTACCGTGACATTGTTTCAAGAAGTACTGAGACGCCACAATATGTCGTCGAGCATCTTGAGCCAACTGTGTATGGGCATTTCGCTTAAAAGAAAAGTGCCAGAATCAGAAAGCCAGCCAAGGAAGCCTGTCGAAGTCTGTACAAATACCAAAGAGTTGGACCCTCGTAGGCTAAAAGCGAAACCCGAAAAAGTTCAAAACAGGTAAGCCAAGATAGTATGCTTGTTTACTGATTTCGGCTGATCAGTGAAATTGCCGATTGAACTCTTAGCAATTGTTACTCCAAATAAAACTTCTGACGTGTACTACTAAAACTTTTAAAACTAGTTAGTTTTTTTTATTTTCTTTTAAATTTTTTTTCGTAGAAAGACGAAGCGCCGGATCATCAGAATTAACTAATCAAAGTTCTGTTTTGATATTTAAAATACGGAGAACAGCGGCATTTTCAATTAGTGTTTGGCTCATTTAAGGAAACAGATAATTGCAAAGATATGTTTGGTTTCAGTTGAGCAGCGCATGATACAAGCATGTCCTCACTGAGGAATCAAGCACCAATATGCTATTAGAAATATATTTACAACATAGTTATACACTTCGAAGCAGCTTATAGAAACATTTCTACCGAGTAGATATTCACATCCGCAAGATAGCTTATAGTATACATTTTCTATTTAAAAAAAAACACATCTGAAAAATCCTAAGTTAATTGAAATCAATGTTTCGGAGTAAATTTTATCTATTTTTCATTTTTTGCATGGATTTAACGGCTTAGGGTTGTCACAAAAAAAAACTGTTACGAATCAGTGTCAGTTTTTATCGAGGTATCCATCTGTGTTATATAATCTTTTTTGATTGCTCAGATAATGCGTAGAGTCCATGGCAGGATTGAACAAGCAACTTGTTGAATTCGGAATCCGTATCTACTTACCGATATCTGAACTCTGTAGGCTTGTATGATTTCAGATTGCGTACACATTATGGCATTGGTGTTTGGGGCGACGATATTCCTGCTCTGCTAACAGAGTTTGCCGAGTTACGAACTCGGTATGGCTGTTCTAAACAGCTATTGGATAACGTGGCTGCCTGTGGCTATGATCGTCCGACATCTGTACAGATGGCCATTATTCCCGCCATGCTCGAGCGACGAGAGGTGAGATGATCAAGGCAAGCTATGGCGATTTCATCATTTCTAAATGAGGGACCCTGTTATTCAAGTTTAATCGATCACGGTTCTAGTGGCATTTATGCATATAAAGGTCACTTCTGATGACGGATGGGTCCGAAATGAATTATTGTCTTGCCAGTCTTGTCTGGGTAACGTTCGGGTCAATAAACTAAGTGACCAGTAACACACCTGAAAAATGTTCGAACCTCTTGTTCATATAGAAGAGTGTGATAGAGAAGTTGTATGTCTATAGTAGAACATGTAGTATATATAATAAACACTGAGAAACACACCAATCTAAATATTTCAAACGTATTTTTTATGTTAGAAAATAACATATTGTCCATCCAGAAACTTATTTGCTAATTGCCATTTTTCTGAGTGCAGGTTCTCGCTTGTGCCCCGACAGGTTCGGGCAAAACTGCGTCTTTCTTAATACCACTCATACATTTGCTACGCGAACCATCGACAGAAGGCTTTCGAGCCATCATCGTCTGTCCAACAAGAGAATTAGCTAAGCAAACCTATAGTGAAGCCATGCGATTGGCAGAGGGCTCCGGCCTTCGTATCTATGTGCTTTCAAAGACATCAAATGCTCAGAGAAGGTACATTTTTTTCTCAGATGCATTGTTCTACTTAATTAAAGTGAATAAGATTTTATATTTGCCCGTTTTCCTTGGAAGTACAGATACATAAAATCAAGTCATAGTTGTCATATATGCGCTCAGTTGCTTGACAAAGCTTACCTTTGTGCAGAGCTATGATGGTGTATGACCGTGTTTATTTATCTGGAAGGTTCTCTTCAAAAATGTATGCAAGCTTGGATATAATGGTGACAACTCCCAATCGGCTGGTATGGATCTTACGTGAAACGGACCTATCACTCGCTCGAATACAATATCTTGTTATTGACGAGAGCGATCGACTTTTTGAAACTGGTAAAACGGGTTTTCGGGATCAACTTGAGAAGATTTACGCTGCTTGCATAAGTGGACAGCTTCGAAGGGCATTTTTCTCAGCTACAGCCAGCAAGGACCTTGATAGGTTAGTAGTTGGTCTGTAGCAGAATAATTCCAAATCACTATCATTTTACCACCTTTGAAATATTTACGTTCGTAGAGACGGGTTTACCACTGACACTAAATAAGCGTATCCAAACGAAAAAAATAAAGGGCTCGCGTAATATTTTTTTTAAATAATAGAATCGTCTTAATTCTAGTTGTGATCGGTTTAAAACGTTTTGCACTTACGTAACGTATCTTGCAGGTGGTGTCGCCTTCATCTGGATTCGCCAATCGCGGTGGCGATTGGCGCGAAGAACTCTGCCACAAAGCAGGTCGATCAGAAGCTCGTTTTTGTTGGAAACGATAACGGCAAGCTCTTTGAGTTGAGGTATACATTCTAAAATACTTTGTCTGTTTTTCATATGAATAGAATAGATATTCACTCATGTGCATCGTCTGATGCAAAAACAATCAAGCCAAATTTTGGAAAATGAAATTGAAGTAAGTATCGGCCGACTTTAAGCTAAGCGCCCAGGAAGTCCGACTTTCGATTACTTTTCGAGAAAAACAGTTTTTCATTGATAACTAATTGATATATATTTCTTTAAAATTTTGGTTTTGGCATTTCTGAATTTACGCGCAAATTGCAGACAGATCATCCGGAGCGGTGTGAAACTCCCAGTATTGGTATTTACTGAAACGAAAACAGCTGCCCAGCAATTATACGAGCATTTGGCATTGGATGGTTTAAGTGTTGATGTGTTACACGCGGGAAGAACACCTAGTGATCGAGATCGTATTATCGACAATTTCCGACTTGGTAAAATCTGGGTGCTCGTCTGTAGGTAAGTATTCCGTAGTCTGGAACGGATGGCGATCATATATTGTTATTCTGAAGAATAGTTGTGTGATTTAGTAATCGGACCCTCAAACTTGTGTCGTGAGCGCTATTTTTTCCGATTAGAAAATAACTTATCAGCATTCAAAAACCGATTATTTGTTGTTATTTTACATCGTTCCAGTGAACTTGCGGGCCGTGGAATTGATTTCAAAGGTGTTGAATTAGTTATAAATTACGATTTTCCTCAAACTACAGCAGCGTACATTCATCGCGTTGGCCGGACAGGACGAGCAGGTTGCACTGGTCGTGCCCTCACTTTTTTCACCGAATATGATGCACCTAAACTTCGTGAAATTATTCAGGCAAGGTTTTTACGATAATACAATCCTTATCCGTGTTGTTAATGGCTTTTTATGTATACCCATGAACAATATGTTGCAATATGTTAGTCGCAATAGCTTTTTCGGGCTAGCAGAGACTGTCGTGTGTTAATCTATTTCTAATAAATTTCTAAGGAAGTCATTTAGTTGAACGATATAATAATATTAGTTAATTCAACAAGTGCTAAATAAGTGCTAAATAAATAAACAGTATTGTTTGCTTGAGCGTCATAATGTTATCATGTAATTACTGGTTCTCATGTTGTACTTTTTTCATACGAGAGCAGTTTTTATGAAAGCTAAACAGTTGAGAAAGAACTATCTTGAGACGAGTACTTTAAAAAAAATAGCCTTCGCTATCGATCCCCAAACTGTTACCAAAGCAGTAGATCCGGGTTGAATTGGTTAGGAATCAAGAGTTCTTCACAATGATGCGAAGAATTATTGTAGTACGCAGTTAGTATTTACGCGATGGGTTGTTAAAAGATGACCTTGAATCTCAACCAAATTCTTATTCAATTCGAGTAACTTTCTGTAGGTGGTGCGAAAGGCCGGCTGTGAAGTGCCTGAATATATGTTGAAACTTAACACTAAACGATTGAAAAATAAGCTCAAGGTTAAGCGTGAGAAACGACAAAAAATGAAAAAGAAGACGTCCGAGAAGAATCTCGACGAAAAATTCGCTGAGAAGAAAAGGCAAAACCGTAAGCTGAAAAGGCTTCAAACCGGCCCCAAGAAAGACCGGGCTTTGGAATCATCTATGGATAACGTGAGTGCCTCAAATAGAAACTGCGAACAGGGCAAGCCATCAAAAAAATCCTTTCAAGAATGGAAAACAAAAGCAGGTGGTGAATACAAGTGTACACAGAAGCACCCTGGTCAAAAGCAAGAAAGTCTATTCCTTGATAGGATTGCTCAATCAAACGAATAGTAGCAAACCTGTATATTTTCATAAGCAGCGATAGCGTTTATTTTGTACATATAGTACATGTATAAAGCATAAATAAAGATGAAACGTGTCGGACTGCCATCCGTTTTTGTAAGTACATAATTGGGAAATGACGTACGTTTCCAAATAAGAGGCAATATATTTGCAAAATATACTAATGTATCTGCTTAGTCGAAAACCTTTAATCGAAATTTTGAAGACCTCATAGGGTTTTGCGTAACCGTATGGCAAATTTGAAGGCGAGTCAAAGGATACAAATATTATCGGTTGTGGTTTGGATTTATATGTGACCCGAGCGACACATGTACTGTCATTCAAGTGTTTTGCTAATGTTACCATAGAATGAACCTCGCCAAGGTCCTTTCGATCATTCGCGTATAAATCTGTTTGTGGAATTGAATAGTGCCGTTCGTGTGGGCAAGCGAATACTTGATGAATGTTACGTAATAATACTCTATCCTATTATGTCTGCAATACGCTTATTGTTATATATATTCGTTCAAATACAAATTTGAGTACGAGCCTTTCATCCTATTCCCTATCTGTCTAATATTGTGTACAAACCGTCGGTAAGTTTTGCGAATCGAAGATTGTAAAATAAGCCAAATAGTGCGTTTTTGAAATGACCAATTTTATATATCATCAAAGGTGGTGTTAAACAAACATTAATGAAATATGTCCGTTATTTTTTGGGGGGTTTCAAATCTTTATTTCCAAACACTTATAGAATATGTATTATTACTGGTATGCGTAAAAAAATTATGTCCTAACGCAGTTTCTAATCTTAATAATGGTTTAGATAAAGCAGTTTTTTCTGATCATTTTAGCATTTCGGTGCAAAGCAATAATGTGCCCTGTGCTTTATGCTTCCATTTGCCCTGCCTTAGAAGAAAGGATGAAATTAGACAAAGTAACTCTGCGTGGCTGTCGAGAAATGAGACGCTCTTGTTTTCCAAGCACTTTTTTATACTAAACGCAACGTTAAGCTTTTTCTGTCCCTGTCTCAATAGTGTAGGCAGTCGATAACGGCATTGTGCGTCACATGTATCACAGAGGAGAAACTCTTCTGAAGATACCTAGGTTACTTGTCGCTTTGTAACGATAAGATGAATTTTAAATTCATATCAAATCTGACTTTTCAAGCTGCATGATTGAGAAGAGTTTTTTTTAACTCGGTGGCATTGCTCATTCCATAACCAAGAAATATCATGTGGTATTTGCATTTGATGCCGCTGGTCGTGATCACCGCAAATTATATGCAATGGTCGATACTGACGCGATATCGGTGATAGGGCAACTACAAACATATTTCTATAAAATACGTAATGGTGACTATACTGCTATATACATAAGGATTATCTGGACACCGGGCTTTCATAAATCAGAACGCACGACATTTACCCGAGCTTAACATGGCACCTAAATGTTCAGGGTGTTCTACAGTGCCATATCTCATTATCCGAAATGAGCTTAACAAATTTCAGATCTATTATTATTATTATGGCCATTATTTTCTAACATTAACCGAGTTTTCAATAAACATACGTAGTTACCTCACCTACACACGTTCTACAGAGCGAAGGTAACTGCAGAGGGGATCCTGTATAAAATTATTAACTGAGCAGCCCAAAGCTAACCAACGCTGTGCAGGCACCTAAAAATTAAGCGTATGAGATATGCACAACAATAACAAGTTTATCGTGAGGCTTCATGAACCTGATGCTTACCAGGTATACCCATCCGATGTTATACTGTATAATTATGTATAAAAATAATTTCTAATGATGGTTTGGATTTGAGTACATGCAGCTCATGTACAGGATACGCAAGATATTCTATTATGTATGTATATGCATTACCATGGCCGGTTCAAACGACAGTCATATGTGTGCTTAAACCATCGATTGGTGCTCGTTTGTATGTATCTAAGGCCCAAACACAGGCAAGAGACTTGGGCCGCATAGGCTTGTTGCACTCACAAAGGGTGATAGCGGTCAGAGACATCCGAGCTTAAACCGTTGTGTGGACTGCTTTATGGGCATTTTTAAATAAGTAAAGTCTCTAAATTCGTCTCTAGAAGCTTTTAATTAACATACCTTTCTTTACTCGTGCTAGTAAGCGTTTTCGAAGGAGTTGAACTCAGCATCGCCTTGTATTACACGGAAACCAACTAAATTTTCACCTCGTATCTAACAAACTCAACATCTCTCAAATGTCTGCCTTCAGTTGTTGTTTCCTTTAAACCTGCCAACCTTGGAGGTGCAACAATGTAAAACTTGCAAATGATTTAAGCATGCGTCGAAATTAAGGGCAGCTTTTGCACTCGTGTTTGGAAACTCTAAAGATCATTTGGAATATGGGAAAGTGGCTTCTGAAGCACATCAACTACCTCCAGCAGTTTTATCTCCCAATTATGACTGTTCCTATAAGAACTCCTGATGGTGCGTTTTTTCTTTGAGTACAACAGCCTAACTAATTTCGCGTGCATTTATCCTGGCTAGTACATAACGTTCGTTGGCTTAAAGTGGGCCTCCGCACTTAGCCAAAGCAGATATCAGGCCTTTGAATGTTCGTGCCATTGGGTGGAAACATCCAAACCCTGGGTCCTCGGTCGTCCAATCTGAAAAACTTCTTAACGCGGCTGTGCAAGCTGCTGGGTGAGCAGAGTTGAGCAAATTAAAAATTGTCATTGTTTCCTGCGTTTTCTCATGATATCGAACGAGCTAGCGATCCTATGGTCATAGACGCCACGGATGCCGTGCAATATACTTGTAAAAGGGAGCTACTTAATTCAACCTTTTGAGTACCGAAGGACACGAACGTTTTTTTAAACCGGAAGCGGCAATAAACGAAATATATGATTACTATGCTACAACAAAACTATGACGAGCTGACGAGCTCAGTCCCTCAACTACAAAAACTGATTCATTAATTCAATCGCTCAATAATTTGTCTTTAGGAAACTGCAATTTTAGTATACAAGAAACCAACTAACCTTAAACACTTCTCTGTCGCGCTCACGGCGGGGTCAATATGGCTGATGGAGTAGAGCTACCACGGCAGTACGCAAAAATTCACCTGCGGTGCAAAAAGTGAGTTTTGGGAAGCTCTGAGCTGCTGCAAGTTTACTTATCTTGCACATTTTAAAGCTGATTAATACATGCATGTATTACTTACCTCGTATTTTTTAATCCTTAGATGTTTAAGAAAAATTAGAACAATAACCTAATAATTACTGCGATGTTCCAAAGGCGTCCTAAGATAGATTTCAATATATCGGTAAGTACCTTCAATAGATCACACTATGCTGCAAGTATTCTCCAAAAAACGTTTGGATAAACGTTTCTTCAAACAGAGTAATCTATCTCTCCTTCATTTATAACTCTAAAAATATTTCACTAATTCACTAAAAAGTGAAGAAGAATATACCTATGACGGTGATTCAACTCCGTAATCGATGTTTGATGAAGGCGTGCTCGACTAATCTGAAGCTATAGCATGACTATTATGGGCGATCTCATATTGATTAAAGTGAATATTGATCCAAAATCGAAGTTACTTTAATCCCATATGTCTATGTAATTCGCTCACACAAGTTTAGCTTTTTAAAAAGTCCTTTTCCTTTAGTTAGAAACCGCACTATTGAAAAAACTTTTTTCTAAATAACAGCATCCGAATATGTTATCCTTTTATTAAAGTTATAATTAGTAAGCTCATTCGATAAAGTATTATTGCTGCTTGATTTCCTTCAAAATTTACTTCTTAATCAAATACCATGTATTTGTTTGTGCACATCTGTAAACGATACTGAATCGATGGTTCTCGAAACAAGTACGAGGAACTAAGTGCTTAGAAGTCGATGTATGCCTTGCAGAGAAGCTTATTAGGTGATAACTGTTAAATTAGCAAGTCACTTAATCTCAGAAATTTGCAGCATTCTCACTGTTTTAGCTTACTCTCTTGCTTACTTCAAAGCCATTTAATCTAATTAGCAATCTGACGAGTTAATAAAATGAGAAACTTACAAAAAGCTTGAAAAATAGCTTGCTGTTGTATTGCCATAGCTGTATATATGATCACGAATTTAGGCAGTTAATAAGATTCGACATAAATTAAGTGACAACGGAATGAGCAATCCTTACTCGGAAGTAGCGATTAAGCGAATTTTAAACAGACAGATATTTTTGATATTTGATTGATAATTGATGACAGTTCCACCGGAAGCAAACAATATATGAAAATTACCATCCAGCGTAATCTCTAATAGATGCATCATCAAAGATTCAAATCGCGGATGAAGAGCTGATAGTTATGATGAAATCGTCTTTGAAATCGGTAGACATTATTGCGTGACTATTCTGCCAGTCGTGTCCTTGTACTCGGAAAAGTGCACACAGAATTGGGACGAAAGTATACAGCTAACACGCTTGAATGAATATAAGTTTAAGAAGTTAGTTTATAAGCAACTTCTAGTAACTGTGGAGACTAAATAATATAAGAGAATAAATAACACAATTAGAGCTGGCTGGTCAGTAAGATTTGAACTGTTCGACGAAAGTAAAGGGTTAGCAAGAGACATTTACGAATATCAATTCGAATTTTTGAAGTGGCATCGTTTTTGCATAGGATCAAGTTGAGCCTATTACAGAATACTTTTTCCGACCATTAAGCTTCGTCTTTCTATGAATCCTGATTCTTTTATTATTTATTTTATTTTAGTCACTAATAGTTTTCAAACGCTTCCCTGGCCAGATGCACCGTACTCGCTGCATTATTTCGTTAGCCGTGGAGAGCCCTTGCAAAACACATGAAAAAGTTTATTATTCAGACATCGCATAGTTGCTCGGCAGTGACTGTGTCTTAGAACGTTCAAAACACTGCATCGTAACCATTTCGAGGTACCGCATTCGTTACTAAATGTGAAATTTGTATCCGAAATATATTCAGTCAGTTTTGCATGCGGCAAAGCATTAACTTGGCCTAGTCATTTCCGTTCTTAATGCTTAATTAAATACCCGAAATAAACGATTTGTCCAATCGTCTAAAAACGGCATACGAAGGCTGCAAAGGAGAGGTTTTATTCGGTACACTTTGCTAATGTTCTTGAAAATTTACCACACCACTTTCAATCTAATCGTTAACAGAAAGAAGCATTACGACAGTTCCTTAGTCAACCGATGCTAAAGTACTAAACTTCATTTGGCTCAGCAGAACGTCGTGAAGAGAGGGTCACTTTGGCGGCGTGAAGCTAATGTTCAGGATTGACTATACTAGAAAAACATCAACGGTGGCATTAGTAAAATGGTGTGGAAGGCCAGGCGTGACTATATGGTAAGCTAGCGCAACGCTTGACTATTTGAAAGTGTCGCCTTGCGAAGTTTGAGGAAACTGTTTCTACGAGAGGGTGCAGGGAAGGTAACCATAGCAAAAAACAAGGTATCAGCTTTGTGAACATGGACTTCACCCTGTTTGAATTTTTTCAGCAGTATTGCGAAAACCCATACTGTTGAACATGCTACTACGAAGAATCCACAAATACACTAAGACAAAATCATTTTCGTTGACGAATAAAGCTATAACAAAGCAATAACACCGTTTTTTTTTTATATATTTTCAAATTTACGCATATCAACCATGTTGCCATTCCCAACAGTCATGCGCTGTACAGGTAGTTCTATCTGCGAAAAGCTGTATATCATATTCGATAATTGCAATCTCCGCGACAATGAGATGGGTTTGAGCTGAACAGAATAGACCTCCGCGGTCGGCATTATAAGAAGATCCGCTCCTTTAAACTAACAGCGACTAAGATAGCAGCAACAACGGAAGATTAAAAACCACAAAAACATGCGTTGCATTTTAGTAGCGTGAGTACCAAAGAGGCTAGCACGCTCTCAGACAAATCAGGCCAGATCATGGGATCTCGCGACACCTCAACCAGAAGCTGAACACGAAACGATATAGGCAGCCATACATACTTTAACAGCTCTCTCTGTACTGATGCCTGAGACCAAAACAATCAGAGAAATCGTACTAGGCAGTGCAAAATCCGATGTGCATTACGATGTTCACCACCTTTCTTGCAGTTTTAAATCGTAACGTGTTTAAGAATCGTCGGGTTCATGAGCCTCCAGGATCGGGGGCTAAATAAACAAATACATAACGACAAATGTTTATACGTCAGCTAGAAATGGACTGGTTTCAATCGAATCACTGGTATTATTCGAGATTATCAGTAGCATATCTCGTATCACCAAAAAACCGCCAACATATAAAAATGTTATAAAAAAAATCATACTATCTTATGCTCATCACACTCTTAAAGAAGCGCCATACGACTAATATTTTTACAGGCAATCATTATTACCATTTTTGCATTGGTCTCTTAATACTATTCGTACCTCGAGAGTTAAGACTACAGTTTTCAATTAAGTAAAATAATAAAAAGTCGATAATTTGACCACGTTTGACTAAAATAAACGGCATTCTACTCTGTACTTCTGATATGGCTATTACAAGCAAATGTAGGGGACTTTAAAATTGAACGGCTTTTGAACGGCGTGCTGCTAGTAGACGAAATTTGGCAGATAAATACTCCACTCTTCTGAAAAATTGCGAGTGAAGGCATCGAAGCTCCTCGAAGGCCATAGCTCTGCGGAAACTCATCGAAAGTTGGCGAAGATATTAGATAAGCAGGTCTTAAGCGAAACATAAACCAAATACTAGAAATGCGGAAACTAAGTAAAGAATGGGTCCCCAGTGAATTGAGTCTAGGTCAGTTAGAAATGTGTGTATTCTACATGCAACCTACAATCACTTAATCGACAAAGGTTCGCTGGGAGCCGTCTTAAATGAAGCATAGTTCAATCATTACCGCCAGCCGAAGGGGGACCAGACTAGCCAGACCCCATCGCCACGTTTCAGTTACTTCTTGGATTATGCAAAGGAATGTCGCCTGTTGGTTTTAACTCGCTTATTTTCCTAATCTGTGTCTATGTTATTATGAGGCCCTAAAAAGACAATTAATGGATAAGTATGTTTTACGATTGAGTTTACAAGCCATAGATTGAGAAATCACATATGGGAAAGCCCATCATATGTATATCATTGTGCAGAAGACTACAGAGCGATAGGACACATATGTAAGAAACAAAAGAGAGTTTCTCTAACATGTATTAAAAATAATCACTCCCAACTGGTTCAAAAGTCTGAAATGGGCCTACGGCGTCACGTGTTGTAAACATTTAGCAAGACTATTGAAACGAAATGTTTCAAGTCTTGTGTCTGGCATCACTGTTAAGCATTTTATGAGAACGCCGGCTTCCAGTACGAAACGGAACGTGTGTCTATGCCCGGATTCAAACCTAGACCACGACGTGTCTCTAAAGTTAGCAGGCAAATACGTTATCCTATAAGCTACCATAGAGAAAAAAACAATTGACGCTGAGACGTTTGGACCTGATCCAAGAAAAACGAATGTCCGATTTGTCTAATATGTACACCGCATCTTGTAGAATTGCATTGCGCCCGTATCATATCAGGAAACGGATGCTCATCGAAAAGCAGGCACTAAAGAACAGACGTTAGTAGGACAGCATAACCATGTTTCAGATTCAGATCGCTAACTCCTCTTTTCATTCGATAGCCTTCCACCGTAGTTTTGAATGTCAAGTATGTATCGCTTTTGGTAAAGCAGGCGGCTGAAATACGTCTTTATGGGGCCGTAATCAGATCGGATTGATTTTCTGGTACGATAATCATCTGCAACAATGTATCGATGCCGGCATCAGATGAGCTCCACAGTCAAAGCACGATGCTCACAAAACATGTGAACAGCAAACAGCAGAGTACAGTCAGCGTTTGCCAAAGAACGTATTGCAATGGGACTATGAGAGCGAAACAGAATGGTCGGATTACAGATACAATACTTTGATTTCGTCGTCGGCTGTGTGTTTTCATAAATTTTGAATCAGACTGTAAGTACCTAAACGACAAAACCCAGCGGACAAATTATTGGTAATGCGCGTCAGCTCAGCTCGTGTGATTGAACTGGTGTTTAAGGTCTTGTATTTGTATATGAATTTTCTTAAGGAGTATCGGTCATTCACTTCGTTATTACCTGTTCACGTAAGCAGGAACCTGCACATATGAATGATTATGTCGAAGCAATTTCCTTGATATCGCTATGCTAACACCAATAGTGACGACCATGACGTAAATTTAGTTTGGCCATAAACTCGACCGGGTCTCCTTTTACTGAAGTAAACCCTGATGTAAGCAGCTGTCGTTACGGGCCACCTCACTAGCACCCCATATTTTTCGACTTGATAGCGTTCCAGATGTACTACAGTGTCTTTTAGCATTAAATATAGCATTTCTATTTTATACAAATCGTATATCCGTAGATTAAGATCGATTTATAGAGACACATATCAGTGTGCAGATGCTATATCGAAGTTGCATTGATTACTAAAAAAAAGTATGAAGTTATCTCTGCAAAAGAGATCTTGTTCGAAAGTCTAATAAAGGCAAAATTATAGTGAAATTTTCCATCATTTAGTTACCTATTAAATCTACAATTTAGGGCTAAACAAATTTACTCCATCTAAACCAGCTGTTATAAAAAAAACGGCAACATAGGTATTATATCTATCACTACTTGTATAGCAAATTTTTGTCGTGTAGATCATCATAACGTGGCCTTGAAACAACTCCTAATTTAGTAAGGGCAGCTAATTAAGATTGATCGCATCATATGGATATTCCCGTCGAAAAGACTAAAGATGTTTTGGACTCTTTATTTTTGCTCTAACTTTTTAAATAACCTCACATATTAGAAACTATACTAATTTTGTGGTACCTTTAAGGCAAGACCGGAGGTTAAGCACAAACGTAATTATATTTATTTCGTAGTTGCATTGTGCAACATTTGTGTCCGGTAAGCATATTAGTAATCTTCTTCGTGCCTTATTGTACTCAAAAAGAAATTACGTTGCTTTGTCATCTATATTATTATAGTTACGTAAATACAGTTTTATTGTGATTTGACCTCATACTGGTTTTAATTTCTTAAATACATTTGTGATAACGTGCTTGGTGCCAAGTTGTCATGCATACTTTCGCCCTTCAGTGGCGCTTGCGCTCCCCTTCGCTGTTGTTTTTTAAAGCAGACGACAGCGTGAGGATGTTCGACTGTGCGAAAAGTATAAACAAAAACAAAGTGGGATCTTGTCACATGTGCGGTCCGTAGTATTTTTTTGTTTTGTGTTGCCGTGCTCTTTCACTGGTGTAAATGCGAACGCGAAGGACTAGTTTTATGAATGCAGCACAATGTTAACACAAAAGGTGTTTATACGTAAGACTAAGCGAGGCAATATTCTGAAGATTGTTAGAGAGCACTACCTTCGCGAGGATATTGGCTGCGGTTCGGGAGCATGTTGTAAATGCAACGATAATTGCGCGAAACCTCTGCAAAAAGACTTTAAAAGTGCTAGTGAAGTGGTTAGCTACCCTCATTATGTTGTGCCGGATACGAACATTGTTTTCCATCAGGTAAGCTATTTCTTTTTCAATCAGTTTTCTCAACGGTAAAAGTTAAAGGCAAAAAACAAAGCTCAACGCAAAGCAACTAAGTTATATGACCTTATTCAAGAACTTTAATAGTAAGTAGCTATCTTATATTTATATCGGAAGTTGTATTCAAGAATTATCTTCAATCTACTGCCGGATATATTCCGTAATATCATATTTAAAGACATAATACGTGTATGTGCCTACAAAGCTCAATCTTTTAATGACACAAAATGTATGAAATTTGAAACGTCTTTTTTAATCCGGGTACGTATAGCTTCATTCAAGCAAAATGCTATCTGTATTTAGGCACCAAATAGCCAGTTTGCAGTGCAATAGGGGTATTAATCGTAAATTAATCAGCAATCCTTCATCAGTTTGATTTATCTATTGCCACAAAACTCAATAGCTCTATATGTGAGGTAGTGCAATTCTGACTAATAATTGTTGATTCTATGTTACATTGATCCCAGATGGATGTCCTAAAGGACGATTCTTTCCGCAACGTAATTGTCGCTCAGACGGTGATCCAGGAGTTGCGACATCGTCACGCGCCAGCGTACAATGCCGTCCGAGAAGTCATGGCTAATCAAAGCAGACATTTCCACTGCTTCGTTAATGAACATCATAAGTAAGAACAATTTATACTCTCTGTACTGGGTTGCTGGAAAGATATTGATCATTTCTAAGCCATTGAAGTATTTTTTCGTATTATAAAGTACTACTATGAAACTAAATATGCGTTATGTCATTCGATGACCTAGTACCATTTGTCGAATGACACCATAATCCCATTACAGTAAAACGTCGCCTGTTTCTAGGTGAAAAATTGTGACAGTGATCTTTTACTGTCTAATAAAGTAACTAAATGACTACCATTAAGGGAATTCTGCGGAAATCGAAATAGATTATTGTCTAATTGCAAAACCCGAATATGCGGCGGATGTAATAGAATTTCCTATCCAAGTTCTTTCAATGTTCGCCGGCCAGCTAATATATGTACGTTTTGGCATTCTCATGGTGGAAGGTGACGTCTTATTTATTAACTAGTCTCAACCGATTCTTTTTCAATGCCTTGTTGTAATATTGTTAGTTGTTGACAAGGTCCTAACCAATTTTTTTAGCAGGTGGCAGTACTTCATAATGCACCATTCATTCACAGTTCTGCTAACCCTACAGCCTTACTTCTTTAATTTGCCACAGACTGTAAAACACATTTTTTTAACCTTTATTTGCACGTAATTATTACATATATATATATGCCAAATATAGACTGATAATAAATCAGAGTCAGTACGTTTTCTTTTTAAGCTACATATACTCATTCTCGTGTTTTACCCTCTCTGCCAATTGCGCTCAGGGACACTTACGTGGAACGGCTTCCAGGAGAATCTGCTAATGACCGAAATGATCGAGCCGTCAGGCGTGTTGTCCATTTCCTTCAAAATCATTTCAATGAACAGGGATTGGCCATTAAGGTAGGCATGACCAACGCCGAGATTTGATGTAAGGATGATTTCGTCACGATGTTTTATACTTTGTTTTGCATGAAATATGGAGACTTTTACTGGATGAACGTTGAAGCTGAAAGTAGAGCGTCGTGTATTAACTTTACCTTTTAACGAAGCATTACTAAGCTTAGAACTAGGTCTAAGGAACGTAGAACTATGAAGGTAAAGCATTAATTATAATCAATGTTGTCTTTATTCACGATAGGTCGTCCTTATAACCGATAATCGAGCGTGCTTGGCTTTGGCGAAAAAAGAGGGTTTAACAGCTTTCACCCTCAAGGAGTACGTGGGAGGAATGAATAAGCCGGAACTTTTGGACAAGATTGTTATTGGGCAGGATGGATCCGGAGAGGTACTAATAGTATTGATATAATTGACTGTTTGTCTAGTGCGATAGTTTATTGAGTCCTGCCATTCAATATACAGCGGAGCATTATCTACCATTGTTTAAACAATCTCAACGCGCTAGTAATTCTTTTACAATATCCTCCGCAAGCTGATTATGCACAAGGTAGGCTTACTTGCCAGAGGCCATACGGGTCCTATTTATTGCTGTCACATGAATGCAATTTGCGCTCTTCTTTAACTGATGCGTCAGTTTAATAACTTCTACAAATTACTCACACGGGTTTTAAAGTTAATATCATGTATGGTATTTGTACAGTATACGTTTTATTTTTACCATCTACAGAGCCTTTTCAGCTCTCTCTTAGGGGCCAATAAGATAATTTTTACTATGTTCTAGGGAGATCCTGTAGCCTCAAAGAAGTTTATGTACCCTGAACATCTGACAGCAGCAGCTCTGCAGTCTGGAATAAGAGCTGGACGACTTCGCGCAGGAAAATTCATGGCGTCACGAGAAAATTATCTTGAAGGCTATGTATGTTTTGGAGATGTAGACAATGAAGATGAGGCAGATAGGGTGCTTATACAGGGCCTCATGAATCTTAACAGGTACTTTCTTTAGGTTTTTAGGTTTAGAGATTATTAATGAACATGGTACATTTATTAATGATAATCAAATTTATAATACAGTTGTTACCTCACATGCTTTTAGTACGATTTATTTGTAGTGACAATTGCAATAATTGGAGAATTCGGTAATTTATTAGTTCTTTTATCCACTTCTGCTCCTGATATGGTTTTTCCGCGTCTAAACGATCCAAGTTTTTTATTATTACTTCTATCAATTTCTATATTGATTTTTTTCATGTTTTGTTAGAAAAGGAACAGCAACAATATTATAAGCAAACCGGCAGCAATTTATATAGCAACTGCTTAATGTGATGTAAGAATCTGCTAAAAAGGAAAATAATATAAATCCATTTGGATGTATTAATGCATTATGGATTAATGCATTTTCTTCTACAATACGACAGTTACAATTGTCTTCTATGATTTATTAATATTTTGGGAATTTTCTTATAGGTCCGTACAAGATGACACTGTTGTAGTAGAGTTGCTAGCCGAGTCCGAATGGGCAACTCCCTCATCCGTTGTACTTGAGGATGAAGTCGAGGAGGCAGATAAGGTCGATGAAGAAGACGACGATGGTGATGAAGCTCGTCGAGAAAGAGCTCTTGAACGGGTCCTGAGGGAAAGTAAAACGGAAAAAGGAGTGAAAAAAATGCCGACAGCAAAGGCTAGTGAACAAAAATCTATTGATCACGCTACAACAGCGTTATAGTTTAACATGCTTCTTCTAAAGACAGTCACTTATGAAAGCAAAAAGCTTAAGCGTACGCCTATTTGGATTTGTGCCCAAATGCGTATGTGTTTGATACATACTGAGATTGTAAGAACTTAATATGAAATTCCTATTGAGAGATTGTTCATTTAGCGGAAGTTTATGCCCTGACATCAAACCACTTATTGTGTCCTGTAGTGCGAATATCATGTTAGTCTCTATAGCATATTTAAATAATAACGTCTCTACTCGACGTTTTTATCACAGTGTTTGTATTTATCTTCAGGTGGTCGGAATCTTGCGACGTAAGTGGCGCCCCTACTGTGGAATCCTTGCTCCTAGCGCAATCAAGGAGGCAACTAAGCATCTATTCGTGCCAGCCGAAAAGAAAATCCCAAAGGTAGGTATACATCGAAAATATCCTGCGACAAGTTTTTCGTTATGAGGATAGGATGCGACAGTTCTTATGTTTACGATCAGTTGGTTGTGCCATTTAAATGTTTCAATAGATGAGAAGAAAACGATATGATGTAGTGTTAAAATCTAGTTCAATATCATGTATCTCTCTGAATTTAGATTCGAATCGAAACACGCCAGGCGCCGACTCTCGCAGGCAAAAGAATTGTTGTCGCCATCGACAGTTGGCCTCGTCACTCAAGGTCGGTGACACAACAAATAGCACATTAATATAATAAAAAATATTTATTTGGCATATTGTTCAGGTGTCTCATTAACCACATTTTGATGTCTATAAATAAGGATGTTAGCTGTATAATGCGACTCTTTCTCACTTAAATGTTTAATATTAGAAAACGAAAAGCCAATGCTTTTTACTCAATTTAACTCACCCTCAAATATGTCATGTTGCTTTGTAGATATCCATTGGGCCATTATGTGCGCACGATAGGAGAAATTGGCGATCGACAAACGGAGAATGAAGTCCTTCTGCTTGAACACGACATTCCGCATCAGCCGTTCTCAACAGCTGTTCTTAACTGCTTACCGAAGATGCCTTGGATAGTCACTTCCGAGGTTAAAAAATATACGTAAATTCACGATATTTAGCAAGAGGGAGACTACGTTAATCGTATCTATCTAGACTATCTCTAGTCATCGAAGAAGTAATCGCAACTTGATGGGTGTCTGTTTTATGTTCTTACAGGACGAAAAGCAGCGTGTAAACCTTCGAGACGTGCCAATTTGCTCTGTCGACCCCCCAGGCTGCACAGATATCGACGATGCTTTGCATGCGCGTCATTTGCCGAATGGAAACATCGAAGTTGGAGTTCATATTGCCGACGTATCTCACTTTATTAGACCAGGAACGGCCATTGACAAAGAGGCCGCGGATCGAGGAACCACAGTTTATCTCGTAGATCAGGTAGACTGCTCGTATAAAACTGCTACGTAAATGCGTAATAATAATTACTAATATTTGTTAGTCATTTACTTTTATTATTCATCAATTTCGATATAGAAAAATAACTTGTACTTTTTCTAAGGAAAACAGAGCCTTTTTAGTTACACTAAACATATAACATGCAAAGACAATCGTCTGCAACTTTGCGATGTCTATGGCAACTGTGTTATTCGTTTATGAAACCACCCTTTTAAATTAATTCATATTCATTAAGACAAAATTCATATAAGGAGCTGTCCATATGAGATGGTCGTCAAATAAGGTTAAGATTTATATCTTTGGTATTTTATTCCGGATATTTGGTGACTTGCGAAAGGGCATGGTGGCTATGCTAAGATTTTAGTGGCACAACTTATTTCTAACAAGTTAAGCTCTCTCTTGAGAAGAATCATACTTTTCACATTTTATTTTAGCGCATCGATATGATTCCTGATTTGCTCAGCTCAAATCTATGCTCACTTCGTTCCAAAGTTGATCGTTTTGCTTTTTCGGCGATGTTTGAGATGACGCCTGACGCTAAAATAGTATCAACTCACTACCACAAAAGTATAATTCGAAACAAGGCATCACTCACATATGCTGAGGCTCAAGCAATGATTGACGATAAGGGCCGAAATGATGACGTTACCCAAGGTTAGAAAAATATACAGTATTTTCCCTTACATATTTGATGTTAGTTTGAACATCTGTTAGACGCTATATTTACGGTGCAAGTAGTATGGTGTAAAGGTTTTCCCTTAAGCATGCTATCCTTGTAGCTCTATTTTGACAAGGTCAATATATATAGAATAGTGTATCACATTTTCTTTATGACAAATACATACTAGCACTTCACTACGAAAATAGTTATTTATTAACAGGTTCTGTTAAATGTGTTTAAAATTGCGTTTTTAATAACAACAAGGATTCAACAATTGGTGACGCAGCTTTCATACTGCCCTGCTATTAATATTACTTTCGGCTATGTTTTAGGTCTTCGCTTACTAAACGTGTTGGCGAAAAAGTTAAAATCAGAACGAATCGCCAATGGAGCACTGGGTTTGGCGTCAACTGAAGTTCGGTTTCAAATTGATATGGAAACGCACGATCCCATTGACGTGAAGACTAAAGAACTTCTGTAAGTGCCTATTACATAACTATTAGATATGTCATTCTGGATCGGTTAGATGAATACCTAAATTAATCCATAAACACCATGTTACCTAGTGTTACGCTGATGTCTTATTTTGCTATGTGTGTATTTTCCAGAGAAACTAATTCAATGGTTGAAGAGTTTATGTTATTGGCAAACAAGTCTGTGGCTGAACGAATTTATCGTGAATTATCTCATTGCGCCATTCTGCGACGACATCCGATTCCTCCTGTGGGTAACTTTGATCCTCTCGTAAGAGCTGCCGCCACACGTGGATTTACCGTAAAGGTAAAAACAAATAATTTAATTTTAAGTCTTTTACTTTAAATAAGTTGAGCTTAAAAGAGGCGTTTCATCAGCTCGAAGCTTGTAGATAAAGGCTACAGGGGTTCTTGATAGGTGGTAGAAGTTTTACTACAATGCAGATATTAAATTATTCAATTTGCATCATATTTCTTGATTTCACTACATAATACATGCAGCGTTATTTATTAGAATTGTAAATTTCTTTCAATAAAAATTTAACAGTGAACAAACCTGTAGACTACTCATATATATTCTAAATATCTATTACCTTTATAACTAAACAGATAACGTACATTGGTGTTTATGGAGGCGAGGAAGATAATTGCCCTTGTTTGCAAATTTTGACAGACGAAAAATCAAGCCCATTTTAATTTTGCTGATTGACAAATTTCTCAAAGCCTTTCCTGTTTGGCTGAAACTAAAGGTTTGAATTTTCAGCTGTTAACAACCCTTTTTGTTGATACACTTCGTTACATTGATGAAGCCGTATAATGTAATGCGTCATGCGGTTTTGGACGTATAACTACGAATATCCTCAGGAATACATTTTTGAAGTAAAAGCAGAGTTACTAGCGTTCAAAAGCCAGGTTGTCAATGCTGGCAGTGTAAGCATGAGAAATGTTGTTTATCTCAATTTTATCAATAAATTTAAATTAAAAAAACATTGACTGGCCTTTTTAGGTGACAAGTGGAAAGGAGCTGGCTGACTCACTGGATGCTGCAGACGAGCCGAACGATCCGTTCTTTAACACGATGTTACGAATGGTAGCAACGAGGTGTATGACTCAAGCCATATACTTTTGTGCAGGTACGGTCGCCGAAGCCGATTTCCTGCACTACGGATTGGCGTTGCCGTACTACACGCATTTTACTTCACCAATCCGAAGGTAGGTCCAAGCACATCTTGAAATGTGCTGCATTTGTTTAATTCGTAAGAAATAGAGTTATTCCCGTAGCACATAGGAACTAGCGGCTGATCCACACATACACTAGTAAGCAAGCGGTCTGGGATATTATATATGTGTTTAGAGATAATCGCTGTGTGTAGCCTCGTGATACATTTCCATATTACCCGAGTGGACTCAGTTCTTTGCACGCATATTCCTTTTAGATACGCCGATTTGATGGTACATCGTTTACTCGCCGTAACCATATCCGCTGACGCCACCTATCCTGATCTTCTGGATAAGCATCGCTCACAAGTACTTTGCAACAATCTCAATTACCGTCATAAGATGGCTCAATATGCAGGAAGAGCCTCTATGTCACTGTACACACAGGTGGGAATGCCAAATTGATTGTCGTTGTTGTTAATAACAACTCATGCCTCTCAGGTGTGCTTCTATATTCTTGTCAGGTTGTTCTCCGTTTCACATTTATATATGCTGTCATTTTCAGAGATATTTCCGAGAAAAGTGTGCCTATGAAGAGGGCTACATTCTGTTTGTGCGCGAAAACGCCCTACAGATTCTTCTGCCAAAGTTTGGTATGGAATGCACGCTCTATGTAAAAGACAAGCCAGGTACTGCTCAACCAAGAGTTACGATACCTTTCACCTATGATGAGGAGCGCTGCACGCAAGCCGCTAAGGGAGTTGTTCTCCGCCAATTTGAGCGTGTCACAGTTCGTGTTTCACTCGATCGAAGCAATATACAGCACCAAAAGGTCGTCGTGGACTTAGTCGATCCGTTCGTAAGTATCATTTAAATTTTCTTTAGTTTTTTCTTTTAATTTTACTTGAACAAGGCGTTAGAGATTTCAAGGTCCGTTCAAATGTATGAAATAATAGACCTTCGTATTTTATGGACTTGCAACTGTTTTCTTTGCTAGCTTAATGTTTCGTAGATCACTGCCATTTAAGGTTTTCATTTCTATCAAGCATTTCCAAAGCTCTGAAATGAATTGTTGCTCAAATAACGTTTTAATAAATATTAAAATACACTTATTTTATCTAATGATCTACCTCTTGATTATTTGTAGATTCCAGGGTATAGTATTGAACAGGTGAAGAAAGAAAAAGTTCAGTTTAATGAAGAAAACCCTACTTTGGAAAAGAATCCGGCGAAATCCGAAGCGGCAGCTCGAAAACAGAAGGGAAAAGTCGCAAAAACTAACAAATAATAGCTCAAAAGATCTTCATGGAGAAACGTTTACTATTTCTCCTGTATCTGACTATGTATATACAAGCACACTCGTATTTCTTATACATTTCTATTATATATATCGAAGTAACGATATATACCAATGATGTCATAAGAATAATGTTTGTATTAATACTGCTGTTTTTGTTCTAAGAGCATTTCTATCCCAGTTATGAATTAGAATGGTGCCGATTATCCAATGATCCTCAAAATATGCGACCCATTATTTTTGGACGGTACATATGTCATAGTCGATGATACGATAGTAAAAACGTTAGGTGAGGATACTTATAATTACTGGACTATTTAAGAATTTTATGTTTATGGTTAATGTAAGAATGATGTTTCATTTTGTTTTTGATTATAATAATAACGCAGTCGCAATCCTGGTGTGCTTTATGTGAAGCTTTGTTTGTTCAACAACTGTCACTTAAATATATTTTTTAAATATATTTTGCTTAAAATATATTTTGCTGGAAATGACATACTACTACAATCGAACGGTAGTATTCTGGATTCAGGTCCCAGCTGAGTAAAATGGGATCTTCTCGGGAGAGTGAGTGTGAGTTCAAAAGGTCCTTTTTGTATGCAATTATTTAAGCTCACTATTTGAACGTTTGTAAACGGAAAAATGCTCTATTGCTTATAGGTAAGAACACAAGTGATATGTTCTGCTCTCGTACCTATTTTTGTAATAAATTGAGCTAATTTAAGTCAACGTTTTTTTATTAAAAAAAAACAAGGTTGTGACGCAAGATATGTATAGATAAGCATTAGATTCGTTTATCGCAAAATAAGTCAGATTATATCTAGGAATATTATTAGTGAAAGTGTGACACAGTGTGATTTAAAAAAAAAAACAGCGTAAAAGTGCGATTTCTATAGTAATGTTTTACCGCTTTTACTAAAATGCTGAGTCACCCACGGGAAAATCTGAATGATTAATCACTAATGGAAGAATGATTATGAAATATTTTTTTATTTCTATATGGTGTTTTTGTGGCATTACTTAAGATTACAGGTTTAACTTCTGGATATCAATAGATCGTTAATGTGGTAAGGACAGTGTTGAAAGATATAACGGATAGGACTGATTCATGATTTATGTGTAAACCCGCGTTATGTAGCTTATGTACGCGCTGGTTGCTTGCCAATCACTCTTGCCACATATGTAAACTTATTAGTCCTATACTAAAATCATACGCTGTAAATATAACCTTTCTGCAAATAGTGGGAAAAGAAAAAATAGGATATAATAACTGAACCAGTGGTAATTTTTTAATTATCAATATTTTTAGTACAAGGAAATCTATCGATATTCAATATTAAATCCGGCTCGCCAGAATGAAAAGGGCTAAAAAGCTGATGCGCTAGAGTAGTGTTTTTATTCTTCACACATTTTTATTTTATATACGTGTTTTCGTTCAAAGCACTTATTTTCTAACATATAGCACTTTTCTGCTACGTTCCAGCCGCATCAAGGACCAGCAAAACAATCATTATTTAACCCTCTCCCCTAAATGGACTTACAGTAGACGCTATGTTACTAAACAGACAAACTGATAAATCTTGCTTGGCCGCCGTCGGTACATGATTCCGGCATAATGTACAGTTTGGAGGAAGATGAATAATAATTAAGAAGTTGTTAGTGTCCTCAGTGAGACATCGTTAAAGTACCTTCGTTTGTGAAGGACGTTTTTATGAGAAAAAATAAATAGAAAGACCCTTTGCACAACGTTACTCATCATGGACACATCCGGATGCAAGCATCTGTTTGACGGCACTCGAATGCTCACCTCGTTTCATTAGTTCGGTATAAGCGGACTGCACGAACTACCTTCCAGCTATGTCTGAGGTGATCCACCTTTCTTTTACCTAAAATAAAATCATTTCCGTCTATATTCAAATTGACAGTGAATTTATGAAAGAATGGATTTGCATGCGAGAGCAAACGTCATGAATGGCGTTATTCATTAAACTTAATGATCACATCATCTGTAACTTGTAATTGGCACTGATCTGCTTCAAAACGAGTTCGCAACATCTAATTGGGTGCGAAAGACCTTCGAGCCTTCGTATAGTTTCATAAAATGCCTCATTCGTGGAAGAAACCAAACATAGCTATGTCATTGGGAAAGGCGTTTCACTTTACCCCAGCCGATCTTCCCGATATACAAAAATATTCTAAATTGCTGTGCAGATTCCTTCACGAACATCAGTGGCTAATCGACGCGTTCGTCCTTGATTTTTTTCTGTGCAAGCATTGGCAGTATATTCCCCGCGGATGGAGCTCCCTGCTCGACAAAGTGACTATTCCACAAATTGCTTGCTTTCTTGAGGGTCAACCCAGATTTCCAAGCAAGGTGCCACCGCTTTCGTTTTTCGCGTTTCTGAGATTATGTAAAATACTACCAATGGGCCGTCGATCAGTAGTTTGTTCTACACGGGCTGAAATGGACAACTACGCCTTTGAGGACACTCGCTACTCTCTGACCACTGCCTTTAAGCGCCATATGAAGGGTAAAAAACGCCACGAAATCGGTCGGCTCGCCAAGTTGGCGGCCGGTTTATTCGAATCGCAAGGCAGCACTGACAGTAAAGGCGTCACGCACGTTCTAGATGTTGGCGGCGGTCAGGGCCATCTATCGCGGCTTCTAAGCTTCGGCTATGGGCTGCGTGTGGCCACGCTCGATGCGGAGGGTGCGCTTGTAGACAAGGCGCAGGTGTTCGATGGCAAGGTAACTAGAGATTTGGGACGGGCCAAATATCGAGAACGTCTGCGGCCGGGCTTTGTCACGCAGGAGTTTCTACCACCGGTTCACCTCGAGAGAACAATCGGAGTAACCACAGCTGCCGAGGATGTCGAGTTTGTCACACGCACAGCATGGAAGGATCCGACTGTGCAGTTTGGTTTGATTGGCCTCCACACTTGCGGAGATCTTGGACCCACCATGTTTCGACTGTTTCGCGAAAGTCCTCAAGTAAAAGCACTCGTATCGGTTGGCTGTTGTTATCACAAAATTCATCATCTATATCCGCTAAGTGATACGCTTTGCAGTGAACAGCTAAGCTACGAGGCCAAGGAGGTGGCGTGCCACTCGATTGAGACCTACATTAGAAAGCTACTGGAGGAAGACCCTGAGAAAGGACGTCTTCACTCATTTCGAGGCGCTCTTGAAGTGCTAATCGACCGATACAATCCGGAATTAAAACACACAGCTCTTGCTAATGTTAAGTACACAAGCGGGTTGACGTTTGAAGAGTACGCGGTCAAGGCGCTGAAAAAGGTCAACCACGTAATTCCTCAAGAAGAGTTCAGCTCGGTAGAAATTGCCGGATACCTGGACCAGTGGATGCACGTGGCGACCTTTTTCGCGTTGCGATTATGCATCGCTCCGGCGATCGAAAGCCTGCTACAGATGGATCGAATAATGTATTTGCTCGAAGCTGGTTTCGATGTTGATTACGTGCCACTGTTCGAGCCAACAATATCACCCAGATGCCATGTTATCGCTTCTATAAAGAAGTAAATCTTACTTATCTATATAGAATATGAGCAAAGCTATTTTAATAATCGGATGCCTCAAATTCCCATATATTTTTGTAATAGGACATAATCAGTTTTTAGAGGGTGCTGACGTCACGACCAGAAATCTAGGGAACAATGTGCCTGGTACGAGCTGATTAGCTAATGGGGGGAAGTACGAGCTACGGAGTAGATTTTAATAAATATATGTATACGATATTTATTTAATTAAACGAACGTGGTTAACACCACAGGAATTGTTTCCATATGTAAAAAATGTCTAGTGACTACATTATGTTGAAATAATTGAAAGCTCATGTGTGAGGGTTTGTCTGGCAGTCAGTCTAAGTGGAATTAGTATAACAGGGGTATAACATAATTGAATAAATATTAATGATATTCTTGCATTTTGTGTTGACGTTTGCTATTCAAAAATATTTGTTTGTTGCTCTTCAGTTGTTGTTTCTTTGTAATGTTGTTTTTCACAATATAACTAGTCGTCAGATGCTGAAAAAGAGCGACATCATATTACCATTTCAGTATTAAATTACAAATAAAGCGGAAAGTACAGATTACAAAATTAAAGAGGGTGTATGGCATATATATGCTGTACACAGTACTCAACAATTCTATTGATTTTGTCCTGTTGATTTGCTAATCACTGGTTAGCGCTAAATGATTTCGTACTTACGTAAAACCTCGACTGAACATCATCATATGAAGATAACCTTATATATCTGATTCCAATAAAAATAAAAATGACATTTTCACCAATAAGCTTGCGAGCGTTATTCTTGTTTGGTTTTTGTTCACTCTCTCTTCCTGTTCGAGGTACATCGAACTCTTTGCTGTATACGGATAATGTGATATTCTTGAAGAATTCGGAGCAACGAGCTCGGCTCGGTGCCCTTATCGAGGATCTGACTACGACGGGCCGGAGACAGCTGAACGAAGCCAGCCTCAAAGAGTTAAAGAAGATAGCTCGGTGGGTTTCTAAAAATGTCGGTAGGGTATATGTATATATATATATATATTCTTCTTTTAATAACTTTGAGACCATTGTAGGGCAGTAGGATATCTACAACTGATTTTGTTTTAGCCTTTATCTTGCAATTGCTTATTTTTGATAGCTATATTAGTAGATAATTAAGCGATGGTTGTCATCTCGGGGAAATGAGAATGGAGAACCGTGTCCTAACTTCCATCTCGGTTGTCATTCAGGTTAGGCAACTGCGTTAGCAGACTGCCTAATAGTAATTTTAAACGGTAAACCTAAAACCATAAAGAGTTCCGTTTAATAAAATATAGTTTTATTTTGATTAAAATATCTATCTTGCAGTGCACTTGTTTACAATTCAATGATCTGACTTAGATTTCTTAGTTTCTACTTATGGCAAGCTAACGAGGCGTGGTTAGCACATGCTTCTAAAGATTTAGTCTGCATGACTGTAGCCGGGTAATTAAGCTATACATCATAAAATAAATGTTAGTTTACAATAAGGATCATGGCATTTGGGCTTATTTGTGCAGAACTTCGGATGATCACATCCGACACGTCTTCTATCTGTTAAGCACCCAACTTGAAAAGGATCATGCCGAGATCAGGCTGTCAGCCGTTCAAATCATCGATCAGCTTTTCAGACGGTCCCATCTGTTTCGCACAATTTTACTCGACAAATTTCAGGTATGATAAATCAAGATGATAATATTACATGTACGTAATTGAGGTCGTCTCTGTCAAACCGAACAGCAAAAACCGATGCAATTTAACGCCGCAACTGCAAAACATGCTAGAGCACGTACATGAACTAACAGACCTCTACGTTTCTGTCGTTTTCGTTTGTTCTCTATGGATAAGGTAAAAATAATTTATTTAGTTACAGTCCCAGTACAAAAAAAAACACGCGAAACTCTGACTGAGGCTGGATATCGGCAATGCCTTTCCTCACATATCCCATAGCGCCGACTTCTTATTTAAAAAAAAGTTGGATTGGACTTGAATTATTACCTGCTTGTAGCTAATTTTATGTACTGTGTATTGCTTCTACTAAAGGCACAGACACATAAGCTTCGTGATTAGCTTATTGAAATGTATTATTTTTTGATATGTCGGTTGGCTCACGTCGTGCATCAGATGTTTTTAGAGCAGACCGTGGAGACAGATCGCGACAATCCTCTACCCCCGCCGAAAAGCGCTGCTAAAGAGCTTAAAATGATGACACTTCGTTTGGTGCAAGAGTGGCACAACGAGTTTAAGAGTGGATATAAAAGTCTCACGCTTGCGCTAAATTACCTGGAAAACTGTCAACGCGTTGAATGGAACTTTGTTCAAAGACAGGCTGAGACTGCGGTGACAAGTCAAGCAGACATCACAGGCAGACGCTATCGCGAGAACATTCAGGTGAGGAACAAGCCGCGTTTAATGTAAGATGGGTGTTGCGAGGTCAGGTAAATATAGAATAAATATGACTTGATTGGTTCCATGTTCTGTCCTGTAGAGTATTGTAGACGCAATATCAGTCATACATTTTTTTAAAGTGTAAAATAAACTACAGTAGAATTAGCACATCTAAAAAGCCAGACTATAAAGATGTTTGTTTTTTTTATGTTCTTTTAGGCCGAACGAGCTAGAGTAATATGCGTCGAGGTGGATAATCAAAAAGATGTTCTTGAAGGAAATATCATCGAACTTGAAAACTGTATTCAACTTTTGCTTCCATCAGTTGATGATCCATTTGAGGTTTATATCATATTATGTATTTTACATATTGATCTGTCTGTGAGGTCTCTTCAAAGTAAAAACCTGGTGATTATGAATATCAGATTAGTTTTAGTTTATTTAATAAGCCGCGATTGTGACTTAAATGTATTATTTCCTAAATATTTCAATATTTTGTATTAAGCTTCTTCATTCATAGTTGATAGCTATACCGTACCGGGCTTACGTATGTAAGTCGACCTACGTAATGCGACGTTTAGTATACAAAGTGTTTGTTATACATCGATATATGTAGGTGGCAAAGTAAAAAAGCGTTTGTGGTATTAAAAAAAACACATTGCTCTCTAGGTTGTGTCATCTCAGGCTGACTTAAATAAACCGGGACCCAGTAACGATGCGCCCGGCAGTCGCTCGGACAGACTGCGGTTACGGGGTATACCAGCTAACTTCAACTTGGTCGTTGAAGTGGATCGCACCGTGCGAATAATGGAGGGTCCAGAAAACACCGATATAATAGCCAATCTTAAGGAGTTCAGTCAGATGTTAACGGATAAACATCTACCTCTCGTTCAGAAGTGGTTAAAGGTAATGAACGTTACAATCTTTCTATAACCTCTACTTGCTTAGGCATCTGCATAGATCCATAATCTTGAATGACGTCTGGAGCTAGACGAGCCTGATACGCGTTGTGCGATTAAAGGAATTGAGGAACGACTCCGCCCCTCCTCTTTTTTATATCATTTGTTTTCTATTTTTAAATACTGGCATACATTGACTTAATAAAATATAAGTGCCAATTACGTGAAAGAAGAGCTATTCAGTTGATTTTATTTTGCACCAAAATATGTTGACGATAACAATAGGTTGTTTCTGTTTATGCTGTTGTCGTAGTTACACCTGGTTATGTCTCTAAATCGATAATGTCTATCACAGATTCATAATATATGTGTAGTAACCTAAGATTCGTTGTATTTTTACACTTTGTGTAACTATTCAATCTTCTTTGTGCAATACATATTATGATTTCTTTATTGATACTTGGAACTAAGGTAAAATAATATTTATTTTTATTAAAAAATATGGATCATTGAGTAATATTATAATGGGGCGTTTCCCATGTTATGTGCAGTTATGGCATCGAAGTGTTGTAAGCCTAGACTAGGACATTGATTTACGGGTATTGCCCTGTACGTCATGTCTATCGAACAATAACTAAATTGTAAATTGTAACTATGAAGTATAAAAACACTAATGCAGATTATATAAATATTAGAGTAAACAATAATATAATATTATAATAACAATAATATAATAATAAATAAATAACAAAGTGTTACCATTATATTCGGATATAAATAATGTAAGTTACTGTATGCATCTTTTGGTACTAAGTAACAGTCGAGCAAATCGTCTATATGACGTGGTTAGCATTGCTGTTCTTTTGCTCTTGTAGAATGAAGGTATATTTTCTTGTTCCTTGTTCTTCCAATTTGCTTCTCAGCATGTACATTTGTACATTTGCAACCGTAGTCATCATGAACTTTACAGGCTCAAGGGCACTACTCTCTGTAGAGGATTGGGACAAATTACAATGTCATCATGAGCCCCTGGTTCTATTTCAAATCCTTGCCAATTTATTTTGAACATTAAATATCGTGAGCATACTTACCAGTATAGAAGTGACTTTTACTTTGAAGGTTTCCTGTTTTTATCCAATTGATTTCTCGAGTTCCGTTCAATTCGAGCTATCAACAACTGTATGTGTTGCACTTTGGCAACGTGTGCATTACTCTAACTAGGCAGCGAAGAGAAATCAGCACGGAATGATCTCTGATCGATGGCATATTTGTTATCCGCTTGGCACTCGTAATTTCCTGAGTCCATCTGGCGCGCTGGATCAATTTCTAGTTTGGATTTAATCCTATTCTCTTGCTGTTGCCATTCCGAGATCTGAAAGGTAGACTGTTAGACAAGTGCTTTTATTATCATCATCGCAACAGCAATAGTATTATGACGGTAATAGACAGATCCTTTAATTAGCAACACTCTGAAAGTCGCTTTTCTTCATGTGTTAAGATACCTGAGAATATGGATGCGCTTGCAGTTCCACTCCGTCTTTGAACCAAGTTATTTTCGGTCGCGGCAGACCCTTTGCAACGCACACAAAAACAATCTTGTGCCCCAGGAAAAACTCATAATCGAAGTGAGATGCTTTTTCTATAACCGCTCCCTGTAAATAATGCGATGAGTAATTTTGCAATTATTGTGCACCGGGAAGTTCAATTCAGCTATTCATGTTATAGTCAGACAGGTATATAGCATTTAGCAAGTTACTCATAATCGGGTTAAGGGCCTATCGTAGAACTATGCTCTGTGGTACGCAATTTTTTTTAGCAGAAAACACGAAACTTTTGTGATCTTACATTTGGGTTGTCGTAGTAATCCTTTCTTTTCGTATTCTGGAAGAAGATAAATCTCGAACTTCCCGAGCCTTTCCGAGAACGACCTCTTCCTCGCCCCTTGGCGCTTCCTACAAGTTGAATGGCTGCCAGAAAGATCAGGGCGGTCACAGCCAAACCGTATAACGGGCGCATTATAGCACACTTACAGATATTTAATCACCGTAAAATATGGAGATACCTGGTGCTGAGCATTCACTGTTTCTGCTGAAATGGTCAATAATATTCTTAGAATGCGTTATGCATGCGAAGGCCGAGATTGTAGCTATTCGCAAGTACTGATCTTTGACACCATTCCAAGTACTTAGAATAAGGCGATCATCTCTTCGTTAAGAATACGTCGATATGGGCAGTGCTTGCGTGCCCTCTAGCAATACTTCTTTTGCAATCAACGGTTATACTCCTTACAGCCTGTACACTCTGCGAACGGATTGTCACCCATTAGGAGAGTGTTTTTTGTCGCGTTGACGTACATCTTGATTAGTGCTGCGCCGAACAAAGGTAAACAGCTTCATCTGCGTGCTGACTTGGGTCTTCTTGTCTACGATGGTTAGAAACAGCGAGATATTTTTCTTATACATGCCTTCCGTGGAGGCTGACGGTAGACTGAGGTACCTGTGGCACTTGTGAGACTCGGGAGCAGGTCAGAGGCCTCTTCTTTTGAGACTGTTTCTATTGCCCCAAAATTACTATCACCAGGTGAGAAAAGGTTCGATGAGCTTCTGTATCTCTGGCAGATTCACTGCATGCATGCGATATATTGCCAAATGTTTTAATATCGGTTACATGAAGCAACATGATCGATGTAAATGTGACGTTGAGATTGAAGAAATGAGTACCTTTCACCAAAAGACCGAGACAAATAGTGACAACATACAAAATAAAAATATAATATCTGATAACATGTTTATTATGTATCCACAGTGTAGACCCGATTTCTCTGACATTTTGCGTAATATATTGTACGATTCAAAATCGGCCAGCCGACCTGGAATTAGAATCAAGATCCATTTAGGAATTCACTACCGAAATATGTTAGCTCCAGATCCAAGAGGGCTGGCTGATTGTTGTTGTCGTTGTTTCCCTATGTAATCAACATCAGGTCAGTCTTTTAGCAAGGGATGATGGCAATTTTATAGCCACTGTCGTCACTCTAAAAAGAGATCCTTGTATCCGTTGGGGATTTTTGCAGACGTTGAGCAAGCTCCACGGCGCATCGACTTATCACATAAAGTACTTGATCGATCTCAAAGAGAAAATGGAACGCCTTAAATGTAAACTGAATGATCTAAAAATCGAAACTCCAGTGCGTACAACAGGGCAGGGAGGAGATACCTCAGACGAAGATGATGACTTTGAAGAGGTGGAGCAGAAGGACATCGAGACATTGATTCCATCCCACAGAAGAGAGGAATATGGTTAGTTGTTAGAATCATCATGATTACTTTTTGGACGTTGACGAATAATCCGTATTGACTTGTGTCGGTATATTGCTTTCTGGTGGCTTCAAGACAACAGTAAAACTTAGAAATTCATACACCTAGTGTCTGTCGCTTATTGAACATGTGTTAATATTGATTTGATAACATTTAGGTTACTATTTAATTTAGTATTGATTTCTTAATTGCTTACCGGTAGGTCTCAAGCCAATCTCAGAAAAACCACCACTTCAAGCAAAACGGAATGTTATCGATGAAACTACGGATCCGACCTCAAGGGCAGCCCAATATAAAAAGATCGTGGAGAGGTACTCTCAACAAGCTAAGCGAAAGCGAATTGCAGAATCTAATTCGTTGTTGGAAGCACCAAATCATTATAAAGATAAAGCAGCATCGTCATCACGTCAGGAAAGTAAACCCGTCACAAGCAAATCTGATGCACCGACTGAAGAAAGGTTATCAAAGTTCATGGGAATAACAACCAGTTCTGTTAGTGAAGGTACTAAAGGCAGTACTGCACATAGTTTCAAGAATGATCGACCCAGAGCGAAAGAATTTCCGCCAGAAACGGCTATGGGTGACCAAAATGCCAAAAAGAATAACCGCAAGGATCAACTGCTAAAGAGGGCCCCCAAAGTGAACTTCGACATCGATCTCATTCATTGGGAGGATGAGAAGCTTGAGACCGCTGTTCAGGTTTGTTACAGATTATCCTTGTTTACCCACTAATAAATGCTGATATTATACTATTTCCCTGTTTATTAAACTCATTTAGATCGGATTTATACTATTACTATTTTTTTTTTATAGGTGATTCCGTTTGAATCCCACAATGGCTTTCATAAGCCTCGTGATGACGACCAGATCAGCGCTCTACAGAGGATGGCTGGTGAAGCGAGACTTCGAGAAAGAAAAATTGACTTTAGTGGAACATTTGAACCAGTCCGGTGGAGCTGTAGAGCCCCACTGCCATCAGGGCGGTTGTGCCCTCGGCAGGATCGGTACAAGGTAGACAATATAATTAGGCTACATTTTATTTTACAACGTTGGCATTTTTAACAATATAATAAGACACAACGCCATTATGAAATTCTAGAACCTTTTCTCTTACCTTTATTTTTAGAGGTCAATTTTGTTTGCTCGAATGCATTTAGGTTTAAATAATGTATTCTAAAATCGATGAATATGCTTTGACCTCTCGTTTGTAGTGTCCGTTTCATGGTCCAATTATTGCCCGCGATAAAGTAGGAAAAGCCAGCAATGACGAAGGTGCAGCTGACAGTCCTTCAACTTCTTCAGGTGACATGACGTCACGATCGGGTCTTTTAGATTGGCAAGACCCAGGGTTGCTACGGGATATAGAAGCTCAAACTGGCATTGATCTACGAATGCCTCCAAAAAGGGGGACTGGCCAAAAAAAGAGAAAGGTAGAAAAAGGAGAAAGTAAAAGTATGATACTAAATAGATTATGTAAAGCACTACATGTTTCTAGCATACTAACTTGCACAGATTTATTTTGGTGCATGCATGTAGGGGTGTCTCGCAAAGATGTATACTAGAGTTAAAATAATGATAATAAAATGTGTTATCAATTCACTTGTGCTTTTCAGAAAAAGGGTGGCCTTACAGATGTGAAAAAAGAAGAAAACACCGCCCGGCGAAGATTAGAGAGAAAAGTCTTTAATAAGTAAGTAAAACATCGATTCTGTTATTTCACACGCTCAGAAATATAATTATTATGCAAGCTAACGTCTAATATTAGCTTTGGTTTAGTATCTGCATTTAATTTAAAAATACTATTAACATTAAAGTAAAAAAAATAACTGACAATAAATATGCTGCATGAACCTATGTGCCTTGCTTCAAGTAAGATTGGTTTTTATCGTTATTAATACTTACATAATCTCATTCAGCTGTATATGCTTTATCTCCATCGCTCCCATTGTAAACAATATATATTGTCATATGAAGGCTAATATTTCGCGGTTTGACGTATCGCATTGTTTCAAAAGAAATGGCTGCAATATATGAACAAGTATTGTTTATTAACAGTGAATTCTTTTGTTAATGTTAATATGAATTTTTATGTTAACAGGTCATCAGTGATGCGAGTCGCAGCCACCCTGGATGCATTAGATAGCCGAAAATACGACGATAAATTTGGGGACCAATGGAATTACACTTAAATATAAAACTCACTTCCAAAAAATAAAACTCACTCGCAGTAGATTTTTTGGAAGTTCCTATGTATAAACAATTTATAATTATGGCTTTCATAAAAAACTGATAGTAATTTTAGTAAATCTATGCTCATCCATGTCAGTGTATCAGGTAGAACCCTTGCATGATGATGAGGAATATGATTTCTAGGCAGGCCTATTTGTATTAAGCTAATAAGTACATAGTAGTAATTTCAGCTTATTATTCTTCTTCTTTAGATTTTGTTCATTGACATTCAAGTGTTATATACCGGTCTTTACCTTCTAAGCTCGCCGTCATCGTCTTGTTCGGTTGAAGCGGACCCAAATGTGCTTTAGGATGTTCTTGAATTTATTTTAAAAAGGGGTATATCGGGTAGTGAAAAGCAAAATGTTCGATGTCTCCTATTTGTTTCCGATCCAAGTCAAAAAATTGCAGAAACAACACAGGGTCGACGTCTTCTGCACAAAAAGGATGCTATAGAGGATAATATTGCTCAAAAGTGACTTACTTGACTAATATAGTATTTTCAATCTAGACAATGCGCTTACCTCGATTTTTCAAACTTGTCAACGAGTAATTTGCGCATTTACAAAAAACTCATAAATAATAAACCCAGATAACCACTAAATGTTTTTTAATAAACTTCATATACTAACCATAGACTCAGTTAACCTTTCAATATCAGGGAGAGATTTTAAACAAACCAGGTATCGAAAGTTTTGTGTTTTGTCAGCCATCATACCCATCTTAGATGAAAAGGTTTGTGATTTGGGCAAAACAGTTCTCTAGCATGGATCTTGTAGACCATAGAAAAAAGCTTTTAGAAAGTATAAAACACTTGATAAACAATAAATAAAAAAGCAATTAACAAAAGTAAGCACGTACCAATAAAATATCCACATGTTTATAGACTGTTTTGTTCAGTTCAGTTGTCCACTATTAAAGCCATGGTTGGCCGTTAAATAAATGCATATGGATGTCGCATTTACAGGCATATTTGTATGTTTCGTTATTCGCCTAATTGTAACAAAAGGATTCCATTGTTACTTACGTAAATATGGAGTTTATACGTTATTAATAATCATTGTCCTCAATGCAGCCGACCTTTCGCAAATCCCTTTAAGTAAGCTGGAACGAATATTTTTTCTTTGCTTAAATCGACTGGAGTAGCGTTCGGTAAATTGAGCGTGTAATTTGACATCATAAAAAGGCCTTCGCAATTTTCAAAACGTGTTATTTTTAAGGCAATTTAAACTAGGTCCTGGAGTATAATTCAGTTAGCAAATAGAACAACCACTTAATTTTCTGAAGGCTACCTGTCTGCCTGCTCGACACCAATTCACGATGTAATTTAGTCATCATTTCCAGCATTCTTTGCTACTTCTCTACAATTTTGTGGTAGAGTGCGAACGACTGACTAATTTCTTCTTGCACATTTAGATTTCGTTTATCGTCGATTCTTTAGCAGTAGTCTAGCAGCGAAACTTTACTTATCCGTAATAAAGAGAAATTTCGCTACATGCAAAATAAGATCGTAATTTCTATGAACGCTATGCCTAAGATTGAAAATAAGTAGTGTATTCTGCGAAGTGTTCCGATACTCTCATCTTGATCCTATGTTCTTCGTACATGGAGGCAAATTAGTAATTTTTTTAGGTCCAGCAATACAATTAGTGAATCCTGGATGGAGAAATTTTGTGGATACGTCTTCCTGCGGTTTAATGCATTACACACTACGATCAAAATAAAATACACAAAATGCCGAGTACTTATTTATTTATGCTTGTATTCATAATATATATTAACAAACATCGATCAGATTTTCTTTCAAATTTAAATTACATACTCGTTGTTGCCACTCGTATGTTGTTGTTCAGGCCTATCAAGGCGCATGCATACTAGGTAATGCAATTCAAAAGCAATATCTTGATTGTCGGCCATGGTCCTATAAAAACGCCTAGCTCTATTCGAGGACACTAAATGCATGTTTTAACTTTATAGAAATGCGACTGATAAGCAGCACTCAGCGGGAACGGGGAGCATCACTTTACTATTATGAGTTGTGTATTTACAGCTGCAGTAACAAAATGCTTCTTGTATGTTGATATGAAAGGCATTTGATCACGTAGATAACTTACTAACTCATACCGGATACATCTTGTATGGACCGCTGTATCCGTGCGGAAGATACTCTTAGTTTTGTGACTGGCAAGTGTGTAGATTAGAGATATATTTTATGCTACTGTGGCCAATAGTATAAAATATATATCTGTTTGTCAGTTCTAGCAGTAAATATTTCGCGTCATAATGGATTGAAAAAGCCTCATGATACCATGAATAAATCCTATGTTAAAATACACTGTTAGGTCTGCTTTGGCAACGGCATGACACGCTGAAGGGCTAGTTCCGTTACTGGAATATCTAACTTCCCTTTAATGATCCGACCATACATCCTCATCTCAACAGCATGTAATAAATGCGGTCAGAACGATACGCAATACTAAAAAATAAAAATTAAAAAACGAAAACAGAATAGAATGCGTAAAACTAAAGAATGATTTTAATGACGTTTTCTACAAAAAGCGTTAGCCAACCTTTGTGATAAAACTTCCACCTTCACGGCAAATTGTGTAATTAGCTCTTTCATCATGCGTCAATTTCACTACCATGCCAACGCTATTACCATCGATAATTTTATGTCTTGGTTCCTTTTTCACGTTTTCCCTAATATCATTTTCAAATTAAGCGTAGCATTACCTTAATTAATGATCGTTTTAATCTTGCATATGATATTCATCTACATAACGCAACCTATAATGCCGTATAAAAAATTAAGTGATAAACGAAGAATTCAATCGTCATCTGTCTTGAAGAAGCGACAAAAATATGAAAACAACGTTAGGGCCTCATTCCGTAATAGCTAGCAGTCTCTGCTTCTAGAAGACTACATACGTCCGTATGCAAGGTCTAAAAAGTCGTTACTTTTGTTTATAGTAATGATAAAGTCAAATATCTGTACGCTTACATTCAATGACAAGTAACACTACGGTACGGTTTAATCTTAATACTACTGGTGCATAGGCTTAGTCTGCTATTGCGTCTTTTAAGCAACTTTTCGATTTAGATTGGGTTTTGCCAGATGCTGGTTAGGAGCAACTTTGACGTCCATCATTGTCCACGGTTCAGTTTCATATGGTTTGCTACGTGACCTGCTTCAGCATAAACGCAGGTGTTCTGTTTGCCCGCGGCCAGCCCAGCAAGGACCCACATCTCCTGAGAACTTCACACCGTCACAGCTGATAAGTAAGGAAAAACCGGTAAAAAATATGAGTGAAAATTGCGCAGAACGAACGGGTTCGACAAAAAAGAAGAAGAACAATAACAATTACATACAGTTCATTAAATAGCGTTTATATATTTACTGAGTCAGGCACGCAGCTAGTCATTAACTGAAGCGTGAACTAATTCGCTCTTTAAATGGCACGGTAGAAAGCAAAAATCAGGGCCAGTACCGCAGGCTTACACGTTTATTTATAATCCTGTTTTCTATAATTATTGTTGGGGTAACTCTGCCGAAATAAAAGCTCATTCCATATGCATGGCGTACAAAGCGATCCTATGTAACGAGCGATTTCTGTACCCATATACTATTGCTCTAAAAATGAGTGTGTAAAAGTTACGTAGAATCATAAATGTAGCATGAATCACGATTAAGACAGCAGCAAATGAGTGTTATAAATATGTATCGTGTCCCAAGTGGCACATCGTTGTCACAATAACAGGCCATAATCCATGGCATCGAAAGATATGCGCAGTAAATTTTCTGTATTCGATCTGCGCATCGTCTCCAAATTGGTTAGACAATTACAACGTCAAGTGGGCAATTTTTCTCCTGGCAAAATGTAGGCCAACTTATAATTAAAATTTCACTGGGCTGGAATTGGGCTAATTATTTATATGGGTCTTAGTGCAAAAGCGTCCAATTGCTATGTTACTACGTCGAAAACTGCGGAGGCGACATTTGCCAAATTCAATTAACAGATACAGTTCAGGCCTTTAGTAGGTATGGCATGGATAAATATAATCGATTCAGTTATATATATACATACATACACAAGTAAAATAATCGTTAATCTAAATGCCGTTGTCATCAAATCAAGGAGCGAGTGCTTACTTGTATCGGGCTTGTTGGCATTTTTCTCCACTAGAATCGTCCTGTAGTCATCATCAGGTATTTCTACGAGGTGTTCATGCAGATACTGTAGCAGCATATACGAATACCGAGTGTGAAGTAAGTCGAGCCTCAACTTTGGTGTAGATCTTCAGTTTCTAGCCCACTGGCACCCAAGCACTCATACAAACTGCACTCTGTTTTTTTTCGCAGAAATATTCGCTGGTAGCGTGAATAGCTTATAACGACAATATTACTGTTCGTAAAAAGTAAAAGGAAAAAAGGACATGGCTTTGTTTGAAAACGTCCGTACTGTCGTTTTAACGGTTCAAAAGTTCCTGCTGCGATATTTAGTATGTTATCGGCTTCTCAATTCGAGTATATGTCTCAATGTGCTCATTTCCGTGCAGTCTCTAGATCGCCTCGTACTGCACCTCCTACATGAATTACTATCTTTTCAAGACTTATTAGTATGCTTCTCTATACAAATATTCATAGCAAAATACAATGAAAGATTATTGTTGCTCCCTAGAATATTCGCGGTAGATTTTATGCTCGAGTGATGGCCGAATGCGACGATATTCATCCTTTCAATAGTATTCGCAAGGATTGGGCTATTAGAAGAATGTATGCATTAATATATCTCATCAGTTTGTATGCTAACCTCTAGTCGAAACCAGACACAAACTTCACATGTGATTTTCTGTTTGTGCAAAAATTTTGGGAGGCCGACTACATAAAGCTGAGGCATGGCTTTAACAAATGACTATTCCCCCTGCTTTCCTGCCCTGTTTTCCTCAAAATACTCCTTTACGAAGGGGCTGCACCTTCTAGTCGACTCAATATATAATGGATCAAAGTAGAAGGCCACGGCGGCGTGGAAATTTATCGAAAATTGGTGAAGAGATTAGGCAAGAAGGCCTCGCGTGAAAGTACAGCATCTGGACGTTGCAAAGAATGGAAATTAGAGTGTCAAAAACGAACGAGGGAATGATTAGATCATGAGATCCAAAGGACAAAAATGGACGGGGGAATGTACATTAGAGGCATCTTCTAGTGTAAGATATTCGCCAAAAATAAGTCAATGAACGTAGCCGACCATCGTAAGTGTTTCGAGAGACATATGGACCATTGGCACGCCAACCGAAGTCACCGTTTCCTCTACTATTTCCTGAATTGGACAAAGCTGTTGTCCACCATTGGCTTCAACCCGCTTATTCTATCAATCGAGGACTGCGCGATGGGGCTTTCTACGCCCTAGAAAGATAAAAGAGCATATCTCACTATCGACTTGCTTTGAGAAATCATAAACAGAGGAATTATATATGGGACCGTGAATGGTCGGTACACATATTAAGAAATCACAATTGTAGCCCAATTATGAAGAAAAAATTATTCAGTTTTAAAATCCACCGGATTTTCTTGTAACAGCCTTATATATATATATATATATATATATATATAGAAGTGGATAAATAGTTTCACTTAATGTTTTTCTTATCTAGATGTAAAATTTTTATTTTATATCCGCACATATAAGTAGATACAGCAAATTTAAGTCGAAAAAGATTACGGTACGTTTAAAAATAGAAGATAACACCTGGATAAGATACCGTTCTTTTCTGATTGGGCTCAATAAGCCAAGTGGAACAACAAACCCATGTTCGCAATAACGATAAAGCACTTACATTCATTAGCATTAGCACACGCCTACCCCATAGTACTGTTGTAATTATTTACGTGGAGTTTTGTGACTGGAAATAAAGGACGTGAGAAAAATATGTTAAAATCCAAAGCCGGCAGGCACTGCAGCTGATAAATGTACCAAATGATAGTAGTTTTAGTTCTTTCATGAACAACCAATACATACACTGTTTTCGATTTTTAAAACCACTGATAAGCCACTTAATAGTTGCCAATTAATATTTCGAATATGCAATAAATTTCTTCTATATCAGTCATTGCTAAGAACAGCTGGCCCAAATGAACCGAAAAAAAACAACACTTACTTAACTTATTATGTCGAGAAACTATTAATAAGCGCTAAAGAAATCTGGAAAATATACAGCCAAGCAAATGTGAGCGCATTGTTAAAAGATCACCAACTATGGACCGCAGGCCCACATAGGCAGATGTATACGTCTCGATCTATGTATCGATATATAGATCGAGACGTATACATCTGCCTATTTTTCCTATATTTTCACTGAACCAGCTATTAAATATAATATTTATTCAGGGTTACAGGGGTTTGTATACAATTTGTTCCACACCCTAATTTGTTTGATAACTTTATAATGTTTTATATATTGCATGCGTGTGTTTATACCCTTATACTTGATGTTTTGCAACACATACAACAATAATACAACCATTACGTTTGTTTTTTTATAATCTAATCTTTCTCATTTGCTGTTACGAAAGCGGAACACAACGCCTCGGCATCTTATTCAGCGTGCATCACAATCGCTGGCACGTTAGCCATGGTATTGTTGTATGCACTGTGTGTAATCTTAGAGATGACACGAATGTACTATGTGCGCCATTACGGAGGACAATCAGAATCGCTTACACTCGTCATATTTTTCTATCCAATCACGGTTGATCCTGTTCATCGTCTTGGTCCCGCTTTGCCGTTTTTCTGCAGCGTGATCTTCTCGATCATCATCACCATTAGTATGAACTGCAGTAGCGGCAGCTGTATCACCACAATGGTTAGCATCATCTTGGTTCATTTTTCGTTTCCCTGCAGCAACGTCCCCTCCCCCAGCTGCTTTTCCTCGTGCTGGCCTCTTCCGTCGTCGTTGTCATCGCCTGTCAGAATAGTTCTGGTGATTTCTCTTTCTATTTTTTTCTATCTGCATTTTTTCACCCTCTCTTTCCCTTTCCCTAGCTAATTTTCTTTCGAACGCTCGCTATCTCGCCTCATGCGAATTTACTCTTCACGTGCAGTCGTTGACCCGACCCGGGTGATTGGATGGCGGAACAATCACCGTTTTCGGGGTACGTTGTGTTCTGCGCTACGCATTTGGGCGGTTAAAGCCGGACGGACAGGGACGTCCAAGCAGAGATAAGAAATTGATGGTAATGGTTCCGATGAAGATTGCTTGAATTGATATTGTTGACGATGCTGATGATGCCGGCAATACCAGAGGTTAATTTCAGGGTCAGGCATTTATTTAGCTGTTATTGTAGCTCAGAGCTGCCAGCGGAGCAGTAGTTGGAGAAACGAAACGATAGCGGGAGCACGAAAAATTATATTATCATACGTGATATCTATATACAAGAGCCATATTTATTCGATTAAGTGCTCGTCAATCGTTGGGCCGAAGTGTTATACAAACAATTTTTAATGATGATTTAACCTTGTTACTGACGTACACCATCTATATTCGTATGCGTAACATATCCTTTCCTTCCCCCTCGTGTAGACGTAGTGGGTCACGTGGAGAAATTAAGCAGATCAAACAAAGCGTTATATTCATCTTTCCCTATTTATGCACACAATCGAGTATTTAGTACACAATGTAATGTTGACAATGTTAGAATATCTATTATATCCGGTGATAATTGATAGACTATTTTTTTGACAGCTGCGCACTATAAGCGAGTCAGCTATACTAATAGGAGCAGTATCATCAGTAGCAATTTATTATGTATAAACGCATTTTTTTGCGGCCTCATCGTAACGTCTAGTTAAATATGAAATAACGATATAATGGCTTTCGAACGGTTGTTATCGATTATGCTAATCGATAATAACCGTGCGGTTCAACGACTAGAATTCCAAATCGCTTGAAATTGCAGTAATTTGCCTTGCCTCTGTCTGCTTGAGTATAAAGAATTTGCCTCATACTGTAATATGAAGCAGACACTTAGTCCCAATTCGTACGTCGTTCCATATCGTACATAACGACCGTAGGATGGAAACGATACTCACAACAGCTGCACTACGAAAAGTTGCTCCTCGAGATGTTGTCAAGCTTGATTCCATATTTATTTTCGAGGAGAGGTCTATAGGACCTTGAACCACTACTTTGCTATCTGAAAACAAAGGACGGCCCAGGTCGCGTGGACGGCTACGAAACGTTTGCTTGCGCCGCCCACTGTATTTATTACAAGAAGTTTTTCGTCGTAACGAAATTATTAACTATATAGAATATTCGATTCAGTGGTCCTAAATGGCAAGTAAAAGCTGGCACATAACGAAACAAAAATGGTATTTTAAGAAGTAATTTTGGAAGCACTAGTACAGTATTGTAGATATTCCCAATGTCATCTAAATTAATTGAAAAATAGCTGGTCGAAGCGAGATCTGAATATTTCTGCGCGCAGGACTTCGACAGTAAAGCGGCGCCCTGTATGCTATGTGTAATTAAATCACAATGTTTTGAGACCTAGAGTCTGGACCAATAGGTGTAGTAACGACGAATATAGTTATGGGAATTAACACCGTTTTTTATTTCTACCTTTACCGTTTGGCGTGCTTCATTTTTCTTCATCCAATCGTTACTACCATAACAATAGAATAGAAAGCGAGCTTTATCTACATTAAAAACATGCGTGGTAACGACGTTGGTTTGACCATATATATATATAATTTAAAGCTTCAAAATAAAGAGAGGGTAGTGTTGCAGACGACGACGACTGAATTTGCAACGGCGCACAATTTTTGTTGACATCATTGGCGTTGTATAGAAATGCGTTTACTGACTTCAAATACGCACTTCTTCTAGCTATAATATTGAGACTCACAAAAAAAGCACCACGCAATTACTGCACTGAAAAAAGGTAATATTTTTTGCACCCACTTGACAGTCTTTAAGCACCCCTTTAACTAGTTGAACGTATTCTGAAGGGACTAATCTATGGAGCAGCTCATTACAACACGAAATACATATCTACATAGCTATGATTGAAAATTGGGGCCTCCGGAGACCTCTCTCAGACATGAAGGTAAAATGTTTTTCAGTAATAAATATCAGGGTCAGAATGTAAACCATCAGTAATCTTCATAAAAACTGCTTAAGGAATGAATTCTACTGGCCGTCAAAGAAAATTGCTCATATCTCCGTTTATTTCTCGTTTAGTCTACAATAAAATAACAAACATGATGGCGACTCATGTTTAGCTGGGCGTCGCTGCGTCGAATTTCCAGTCAAAATACTGTCTATTTTTGTTTAAATATTCCACATGTTCCGCCCTTATGGTTCGCGTCACCGTCACTGGAGCGATGTTTCCCGTGAAACAGATTCGCTAAATTGGCTCGTACTGCTTTGTAGTCGCGTGAGCGCTAACGACAGTGTTGCTCACATTAGACAGTAAAGCAGTGCACTGGGGCGTTAGAATTCGATGTTTTCGGAATTTATACTTCACGGACGCAACTCACAAAAAGGCAGCATCGTGGTAGACCAAGCGCATGAACGTAGCTTATAATAGATGAAGCTAATGAAGAGTGAAGTCTGCTTAGCAGTCGACGATATTATTTGAGTGCACACGCTTTTTTGACGTGAACAGGAATTAGTTAAACTGTATGACATATTAGATAAGCGAAACTGAAGATGTTGTTTCAGGGTGAGATCAGATACAAACGTGTCATTCGTTTTTCTGGGCGTGGCCGTTTTCTGGGCGCAGACACCAACAAAATTCGTATTGCCTGGCCTAGGTTAAGTGCTTTTTGGGAAAGGTCGGGATTACAGCCAGTTTACTCGAAGATCGAATCCTAAATGATGAGCTTTCTATCCCATAAATGGGACGGCTTGCCTCAGAGACTCAGTCAGCCAGTAATACTGGCATGTCTATAGTCTAATCACATAAGACAGCCAACAAGTAGACATAATTTTTTCAAGAAAAGAAAACATATTATTATCGTTTTTTTTAAATTCAATTGTGAAATAATCTAATAGTAATAAACAATTGTACCATTACATTTAGGCTATAAACAGCCCGATTTTTTAAATTTCTACACACGTTGATGGGCGTACGTGCATATATAAGCGGCTATGCTTCAATCATTTTCAATACATTCGCCACATTTGAATAATAATTGCTCTGTGTACGCATGCATCTCTATCTAAATGTAATACGTTCAATGTAAACGATAGTTAGTGCACTTCAAGTATCAACAGTAGGGGCTGAGGATAGAACAGTCTATCTATCAGCAAATGTAAGTAGCATCACGATGATGGGGTACCCAGAAAAACTGGTCTTACTCACACTGCGGAAGACGGAAGGGAGTTGTTCGTTAACGGAAATGACCCAGTTTCTGTTCAGTACATTTCCAGAAACCATAAAATTCTTTGCATATATATATATATATATATATATATATATATATTTCAAAAAGGTTTTGTTAGTAAAAAAAAAAATGGAGAAAAAAATTATGCCTTTGCAATTTCCTACGCTGAATTTACTCAATAGTAATAATTCGTGGTGTTGCTAATTATTCTTTGAAAAATGATTCTTTAAAAAAGCGAAACACGTAAACTTAGTCTTCTTTCAGTAAACGCCGTCGATAGCACGCTGGTAACCACGATATTCCGGATTTGATCTTTAGCGGGAATACACGACTTTCGTATAATTGTGTGCGTAGTCTTCTCCAAGCAATGATGTTCAGAAAGTATGGAAATAATTATACCGTCGATTCTTAAAGCAAGATTAGCTTATTGTCTATGTATTTATGTATAAATATTTCAGCCGGTGTATGAAATATCACTTCTTTGCTTTTGGCATGCAACGCACAGACATAGACACATACGCGTTCATCTATTATACGCAAACAAATTGGCTAAAAAAGAATTGCCAAGTCAAGTCAGACTGAGTAAGCTTTTAGTCCTAATTAAAAGCCTAGCTCAGGTCACTACGTGCCCTGAACTGGTGTTTATTGCCTCCTTTACTGCATTCAAAGCGCGATTCTAGTTCGATGAGATTTCCCGCTAACTGTTTTTTGAATATTCATTGTAGGTATAGCACGCGTGTTACTCGAATTAATGAAATAGACATATAGTTCTGTGACCAAAAATCCGCCCACTTCTGTTATGATTTGATTGTTCCTATTTTTGCTTAACGCAATACCCATTTTTGATAGTGAGGATAATTTATAATCACCTCCCGCAGCAGATATTATCATTTAATGGTGAGAATTATCAGTTGACACAAACATAAATCGACGATTTACTATATTTTAATCGAGCACGTGCCATTGAAGAGGCAAAAACCGGTTCCTATACATCGCACCGAAACGCACATAACAAAACACGCGTTGCCAGATCTTAACCATTAAATCACAGGAAGCGAAAAAGTACACTCCTGCAGTGTCTTAATTAATTTTACAAAATCTGGCTTATCCCACTTTAATCGTATTGAGAAAGCCAAATTTTCAACCGGTGCCCACGTTTTGGATATTGAACCCGGAGTTACAAAATCTTATACCGTCATACGTTTCTTAAAAAGGTGCATCCATTAGCAAAAAAGTCGTATCAGATGTTCAATAGCAAAAAGTGTACTGAAGCCGCGGACTGCTATTGTGCCGAACGATAGACCATACATCTTTGCGCAGGATGGCATAACGTATGCCGCTAAATTAGCGCAGGGCTGGGTGTCGCCATATTCTGGATCAAGGACCGATGGCCGCCCTACAGCCCAGATTCGTAATCTGTTATATTACGACTGCATAATATAGTAGGACTCGAACATCTCATCAAGAAGCCGCAGCAAATAAAAATGCTTTGATTGGCACGTGCTCGTGAACGTAGAGGATTCGAATTAAAGCCGTAACCTAAGTGAATGACAGTCGTATAGAATGCAAATGTCTATCAGGGATGTTTTTGTCAGCATGTTCGACAATTTGTGTTCGAATAGCTGGTTTCGTGTATATTACATGCACCTTAAAAACAAACGACATCAACTTTGCCCCAATTTTTCGCTGTAAAATATGTGGCTAAAAGCTGAATCGTTATGACTAAGATTTGGCCTTTTTAAAGATCCCTTTTTTCAGCACCCGATATAAAGTCCTCTGAACCAATTCCCATTTCTTCCAGAATTTCAGTAGAAAAAGACTGAATAATATAACTTGCTGTAGGTTCCTAAAAAACTCGTTGCTTCCTTTTTGTATTTTTAATAGTTAGTCGTAATTAGTTGTTTTTAGTTATTTTCATTATGGTACGAAATGACATAGGAGTCATTAGTTTCTGTTTCGAGCTTAGCGTATCTTATAAGGGTGATCATTTTATAATATTTCTAGACAGGAAGCAATCGAAATTTATGTTTTTAAAAGGGAGATGAGCATAACGCAGAAAAAGCTGTTTAAATGTTGTGTTGCATTTCGAGCTTACATCCTGTAACAATCAAGTGGCGATAGAATAACTGACACACGGAGATATTAATGTCTCACAGACTTAAAGCAGATCGTTAGCACAGGGTAAAGGAAAATAAACGTTTGACATAAAATCTTTGACAAGTCCTGGTCCTAGTTGGTCACCCGGACTGTCTGAATGTGCTCACAGACTATACTATCACATTTTCGTAAAATACAAGACTTGGGCAAACTGAAAAAAGGTCCTTGAATAAAACGTAGGCACACTTGAACGCTACGAACGTAAGCTAAAAAAGGTAAAATGCATCTCGCTGTATCGTAGAAAAAGATACCGCCGTCCATAAGAAAAAATGAAACGGTGATCGGCGAGACGACTGCGAGGCAGTATCTGAAAGGGTATTAAACTTACCAAAATCTTTACCTTAAATAGCTGGTGCTTCTAACGAGTTGATTATTTGTTAAATCATAACTCTAGAAAAAGCAGCTAGATGCGTGAATAATCTTGCGGAAGGCCCTATGTGCCCACGTGGCCAACAAAGCACACTGTTCAAAATGAGATATGATGGTGTACATGGACGTTAAGTAAAACAGTTGAGTACACTTCAATAAGAGACTTTTCTTAACTGGCTTTTTCCGCTGTGGTTGCAGACACTAATGCTGCTTAGAGGACAAGTAACTTTAGGCGTAAATAGGATCTGCTCATTCAGCATATCTAATAGAATATTGTCTTCGTAAGGCTGTTCTTTTAGCAAATGGAAACCTTATATATTTGATGGCTATATGAATTGTTCATTGATGTTTTCTTTTGTAGTGCGCTTTAATTTGATTACGTTTTTAAACTTCACTTTGTTCTTCAACATACGACATATCTATTAAGACGAATGAATGATATCTGAAGATGGAGTCGCATTATGAATGGTTCGACCTCGAAGTCTACTCTTTCGAAGTAGTGGTAGTTTCAATTTGCATCACAACCTGTAATAGCTACAGATGCGGCGCTTTAGCTGTGTATAGAGAAAAAGTTATCATTTGAAATGGTTTTTTGTATGCTACTACGTAACCGCGATGTCTTACTCTGTTCTTCTAGTCAACTTCAGTGACTGTTTTGGTTATCAGGTACTTACAAATCGGTGAAGCGGTCGATGACCACCTTTTTCCCGTTTTTCAGTCTCTGTGGCAAAGTTGTTAGTCTGAAACACAACGAGACGAGCAAAGCCACCAATGATGAGATAGACAGCATGTTTAAATTTTAACAGATGGATAATGTAAACGTCCGGATCCTTATCTAGCAAACATTTTAATCTGAGAAATGATTAATAAAACGCGTCAAAGCAGGAAACTGATATTGCCAGTAGAATATTCAATTGGAGTGTTAAGTAAATTTATTCTTGTTGGCGAACGTTGCTTATCCGTGACACCAACAACGTTGTCCATTATGATACGTCGGATCCGGTTGCCCGCAAAAGAGCTTATTAAAAGCGTTAATCACACGTGTGCATGTTTGTCAGTATACTGAGCACCTTTTAGCTCCGAAGTCTTGGGTTTTTCGATGTTCACCTAAAAGTTAAAATATTCTTGTTCAATCTCTCATTCGCATTAGTTGGCAGTTTTTTTTTTTTTTTTTTTTATGATGTATTATTTATAATATAGCAATGGCTAAAATCAACTTATAACTGCATATCCACTACATTGTAGGCGGTCCTAATAAACGTTCATTGCGCCCTCACTCGTTGGGGAACTGTATACTGTGAAATAAGACGTATGCGTGTAAACATGGCAAACTTGTATCCAATCGTCCTTTATGGGGCGAAATGATCTTGCGCTGGTAAAACCAGGTTAGTTTACACGAAGGGAATCATTCACGTTTGAGCGAGGCAGGCTCGATTTCTGGCTATTTAAACAATAGAAATAAAAAACTATTGTATCTTAATTTCTTGTTCGTTTACTTTATATAACATGTTCTTTTGGCACCGGCTTTACGTATAGCGTTCTTTTTGTTAAACATAAAATGAATTCAGCCTTGTGGGATAGAAAATTTGCCATTCTTGCAGTAACTAAATACTACGTTCGGGCAACGTTAGAACTTCTACATTATAAATGCTATCGTTGTCTTTCATAGAAAACCGCCACAATATATAACGTTGACTTTGAAACATTTTGTCTTCTGGATAGAACTTGAACATCTAAGGAAAATTAAACGTGGACGGTAATTAGACACACATTTGGGTAATCTTTTTGCCGTTCCTACTCCTGTATAAGTCAGTCTAATTTGATAATTACATTGTAAGATATTTTTGAAAAGCTAGCGTTCCTCTTATACTTTCTATACAGAAATCATTTTTATATCATAATGTGTAAATCAGCATAAGTTCATAGCTACTATAGGACATAAGAAACAAATACAAACCACTGGGATATTATCGTCTATAGTAGGTACAGACGCGTTTCTTTTGGGTGAACGATATTATTAATATGACTGTGTACAATTGGCACGATTAATTGACAAACATGGACTGTTTTGGCATGGTCCAAACCGCTACTTCCAGTTCTACTGCCATTGCTATAATAAGGTCGTGTTTGGATTTGAGTAATTGTCAACTAATAAGGTCTTATCTGGGAAACAGAGCATAGGGCATCACCAGCTTGCTTCTTCAGCCGTGTTAGCTGGTTCGGTGACACCACCTTATGGTAATCCACAATACTTTGAAAGAACGCCAGAATTTCTTCTTTTTGTTCGGCCGCTAACCTATTCAAAGGTTCGTTACCAGACGTTAGCGATACCCGTCTCGTCACATAACATGTCGCTATTTGAGCGTGTTAAATCAATTATCAGAGGCGAGACCGGCGACGAAGTAGACATTTTTGGAAAAATGTGTGTCCCGTAGAGCCAGCAGAATGATCTTAATCTGTATTGCCATGAAGGACAGTTGCTTCATTTGTGGTAAGCTCAAAAGCTTTTTAGTGGGCATAGTACAAAATACATAAATAATTGTTTACGATGTAATTAGAAATGTCGCTTGTCTCTAAAACCATACCGCTGTTGCGTAGCAATTGTCTATGCCCACTGCACATGCCTTGTCAGTCTGTGTTTTATCTTAGTTGAAGGTCGCTGCCATTCATAATCTTCAGTATGTGTGCTTCCACTGAGACGTGAAGAACAAGCCCGGACATAACCTAACTGTGTATATCGGGTTTTCTACAAGAAAATGTATGCATTGTAACTAGAAGAGAAGGCCACTGTACGCAGACTAGACCGGCGCACATCAATATTTTCCTTATAACGAAGAGAATTCGTTGATCAACTTGGTGCAATATAGCCCTACATTTCGTAAACTCTTATATTTTTGTAGAAACTTCTACCTATTCCACTTGCCTCGTTTCGTTACCAATATATACGACTTCTAGCAACAATACGTTACTACGATGTAGAAAGACATTTTTGTTAAATACTAGGCATAGTTTATAGGAATCCTAACATAACGGAATTACGTAGACCCTAATGGACGGCAGTTTATATAAGGCTAATAAAAACTGACCATTTTCATTTGCTCCTTCCAAAACAAGGTCAAATAATTATTCAAGACTTTTCTTTGTTCATGCAAAACCCCTATTTTAAATATGAACCACCCACAAATAAGGTGGCCATTATCCAGACGTTAAAGAATATAGCCTTCATATTTGCAAGTTCTACTCAGTCATATCAGTGAGATGGGAATAAGTTTTTGACTATTCGTGACGGCTTCCGTATAGCAGCTCTCTGTTGTAGTTTACTACATATTCTATCGGTCTCTAGGTAAAGCAGAGTTGGAGCGGTCCGCCGAAACGATCCTCACGCAAACATCGGATTTATCTCGCAGCGTCAAAAACTTATTGTGGCATATATATATCTGCGACCGTCTCATACCAAAAACCTAAAAACTATTTTTGTTTCAGGTCTCTTAAATTCAAATCGAGTAAATCATACTCTACACATGTTTAAAATGTGTGACCACCTTCTTTGGGCGCGTTGAAAATACTTCCCAGTAAGAATAATGTTGGAATCGGTATAGGAATGTGCGAAGTAGGCCAGCCTGCTTTCATAACTATCATCTCGAATAAGACTAACTTTTTTTTTATGTAGAAAACGTGTTAGAAGCTATCTATTGTAATAGAATGAGGAAAACTAGATGCGCATTTGTACTATTGTCAGGTGTCGTTCGGCGCTATTAATGGGAAGTCGATGTGAGATAACCCATCGTACAGGATAGAAGCCATGACAAATACGTTTACTACTCCTTAAAACGCGAGCGATTATAAACCTCGCGGATAATGTTCGCTTTCTAGAAAAGATATTATAACAAGCTGACAGGTAGAGCCGCCGTCATAGGGTACAGTTAGATAAAATGAACTATACGTCCAAAAGCCATGAATCTATAATAGGTCTTATATCAGTAGTAATAATTAGTGCCGTCGCTGAAAAGTTGGGCCACACGAACAATCATACTTACAACGTGAACCATAAAATGATCATTGCGCTGTCTAAGCTGCACTCGGTATTACATTATACATATATTTTATGTAGGTTAACATCGAAATTGATTGAACACCAAGTGAACCGTGGAGAAACGCATGTCTACTACTGTCCCAGAAGCTGGTTTTTGTTCCACTTAAAAATATCCTTCCTGTTTGTGCTTAAATACACCGCCCTCACATAGAAATTACTGAGCGAGCTTTGCTCAAATGGGCTACTTTTCTCCACGCGAAACGTTCAACGATTGATATCCTGCGAAAATCGGTGACGGATACGCGCCAATGTTAAGATGCGCAAACGTATCAGCAACACACGAGCAGAGAGATGCATTCCACATGCGGCTGTGCTCATAGAGAACGGACAAATAACTAATAACAGATATTCGCTAATTGTGATTTCCACTCGAAAAACGAAACAGAAATAAAGACTTCGTCAATGATCACTACGCAGATCTCGGGCCTTTTTCTCTCGACCGTTAATCAATTTTATTATAAGTCAACGAAAATAAGATCGAAGTCATTGAAGTGATGACCTTGTGCCTATCTGTAAAGTTCGGAGAAATATTTCACCGTTTATTGGCCTCTTTGACCGTTTCTACGTGCGTGTAAGGGTCCAGTACTTGCGTTTGCGGCTAGCTGAACAGACGTGCTTAACTGTCAACGAGAATCATAATAATGTGAGAAAAATAAAAAGAAAAGGGAAAGCTGAACAACACGATTCTTTGGAAGAGAACATCATTGTCGGCGTTTTACCGCTAAAACGGAATAGTGTAAGATAGAGATAATTTAAAACCGGGCGTAAATGCTCGCAGCAGCAGTCAGATAAAGCGCCGTTCGTTTTCAAATATGCATCAACGAAACATTACGAGGGCGGCGACCGTAAAAGAGGTCAAAGCATTGAGATAATGCCTTTAGCCGTATAGTAACGTAATATATGTGTATGTGTGTGTCTGAGTTCGCGTCGTGCATGTGTACGCTTCGAAGATGACTCTATCGAAGCCAATGAACGGAAAAATAACTCGACGATGATTATTGGCAACTTAGTTAGGTTACAGTAGCGCGTACCTTTTGTTAGGGTCGTACGTTGGTAAATGCCAGTCGAAAGAATCAATGAATCTAGATGTATCTATGAGATACACATAGGGAAAAAAATACGCAGGTCAGTTAGGGCTTGTGTGCCCTGCTTGCCGTGTACAGTTTAACTTAAATTCGAAATTCGCCGTATTTTTCAAACACAAGATGCTCGTTGTACGGATACGAAATTGTGGAGCTTCTGATTGCGTAACCAAACTAAGTACATTACATAATGCTGCCGTCGGTAGAGTTTAAATACTAACGTAAGCAGGGCTGTACAATCTACGGTACGATACCTTCACTGTGAATAAAGGAGGATGAGTTATAAAATTGACCTAAACGAGCCTCGAGTAAGTAAATAATAAAAATTAAAGAACGCATCTGCAATACCTATATTTACATCTCTGCTTGTTCGCGGAAGTAATATCCAGTGTTTAAACCTATCTTCATTTCTGCGTGGGAAACTTTAAGGTACAATGCTTGTTTACTTGGAAAAACCTATCGTAGTCTGAGCGACGTTCTCAATGAATTCTTCATAGGGAACCGTGTAGTGTCCACTTTGCCACCAATATTCCCTGCCGACGATAAGCGTATTTAGCACGCGCTCGGGTCTTCTGCGCGACCAAGCTGGAAGCTCGAATACGTTTCGTTCGTTTAGCATACGCGCATACAGTTACGGCATTTTCACCGCAAAACTAATAAATAAAAATGTATATGGTCGCCACCAAAAGGCAAACTTGCTTACATCATAAACAAGTCAAGCAAAAACTTTTAATCACACCGTATGCGCTGGAAGCAGATGTTTTCTGGCTATCTGAGAGGAAAAACTAAGTTGAGCGCTCAGCTGACCTCTATTTCCAGTACTTCAACCAGCAGCCATATATATAGCCTGCCACTTTTGGGCCACCCTTATAGGTAACTCAAAGTTCCATCTGGTCTAGTAATAAGCCAGTGTGTTTACCGCACCTGTTGATTTCAACTGGCACATTCGTGCAAAATTGTGAAAACATTGTTAATAATCTATACATGGGGTTGTTTGTTGCAAGCCAAATTTTCCAACCTCTGTTGACTTCGAAAGAACTGGTTCTAAGGTATTACTAATAATTCTACGCGCTACTGCTTTGGGCAAAGCAATCTTGATTACAAAGATTCAGCTAGAAAACTCGTTGTTGCAGGGGCATGGAGGGCCCAGCCAAGTCCTGGTGATCTAATTTGTGCTAATTTTTGTTGCTGTGATTCTGCCTGTTCGTGTGCTGGCAAAAAAATATTTCGTGGTGAAGGCGATATAAGGTAGCCAGAACAAATGAGTATTGTGGCAAGCCAACCAACGTTGCGTACGCTAGGACTTCGTATTTTTTGACGTTCGCATAGACGGCTTGTCGGCTTGATGTCCTCGTGGCCCAGTACAGCTCGCTCATCTCACCACGAAATCTATACCATATAGTAAATGCTAACGGAATTCACTTAGCTGAACTGTGTGTCAGACGGAGAGCTATAGTGAAAGCAAAATGTCTTTGATATAGTTATGGTCACCGTAACGGCATGTTTGGCTGCTAAGCTTGAGAGACACGCGATGGTCTGGGATCGAATCCGAACATGAACACACATCGTTTCGTGCGGGGAATTAACCGTTTAATGGAATATCTAATGGCGGTACCAGGCGTAAAACTCGATACATTAGCTGCATTTAACGGAACAAAGCTCCCTTAACGAAACCTGCGGTCTTTACCGTGCAAAGGGAACAATATGGCCATTTTTAAATACAGCAGAAACAGATCTTTTTGTTAGATCTACAGCAGAGAACACTCTTTCGCAGACGGCCGCACAGTAGAAAGACAAGAAGAGACTGCAATATAATTGAGCACGAAAACCCACACGCAAGCTCAATAAGTTTGTACATGATGATATGGATAGAAAGGCTCATACTTAACTTTCGCGAACAATAACTAAGCTAAACAACGCTTGTTTGGGTAGCTTGAAAAGCCGACCGTGTTTATAATATGATGAATCTGCCCATCGTTGCCTGATAATATGTGAACCGTAAATTTGTCCGTGTTCGTGTTACGTTTTAGAGAAATGTAGGAATGGCCGGTCAACAGGTGTCTTTGGTATTATTATTCTATAAGTACAGTATCATGGTTATCCAGGGTTTCTGCAATGTTTATATTTTACGAAATTATTTGATAATACTGTATGCAACAAAGAAAACAAAGAAAGCTACTATGTGAAAAGATTATGCGAATTGTCGGATAGGTCACGCAAGTCTAAAAAAAACTAACCAACTATCGACGATTTCAAAAAGAAAACGATCCGTCTCAAAAAAAATTCCGTCAAATTCTGTAGTACGCTGCAACCTAAAGTGAGTATCAATGGTATATATAAATATTTATCAGTCTGACAAGTCTTGACAATTTTTACAGAACAAAGCACGCAAACTCGGTACTCAACACCTCATATTTATTATTTAGTATCATACTGAAACATTTGTAAAAGCTATCCCAAAAACCTATGCTACGTATTTTATGCGGTCTTGATTAGGTAAAAGGCAGCTCGAAGTGCTAAGCAAAGTTTTTTCTGAGCGAAGAGCTTTTGCAACTGCACCGTTTCCTATCGTGGGGCAGTGGAAAAATAGGAAAAAGAAATATTGTTTCAAAATTTGCAATCAACTTCCCTACGCAACGTTTCTATATAAATGTTTATATTAACACATATAAGTGTTTATATTAATTTGTATATTTATCTTATATACATATATATAAACTAAACGGCTTTATCGAAATACAAGTCATTAAATATCCATTGCGTTATTTTGACACACGAAAATAAGATTCAATCGTTTTTTTGTTCACATATAAGTTTTTTTCACGGAACAGCTCTCGAGTTAATTAATAATCACTTTTACTTGAATGCCCCGACTCTGATATAAAAAAAAAAAGTGGCTTTGTAGTTCTGTTTGTGGTGAGACAAAGGGGGTGATTACGGTGTCGATGGTGAATTCCGGATGAAATCCTTTATTTGATAGGGCAGACAAAGTACCGTACACAGTCAGAGTTGATAGCCAGAGACATAGTTGCTCATAAACAAGATCGACATTGAATATACGAAGGATAATCCTCTGTAAAACGGTCATTAATTACATTAAATTCCAATGCTATTTTTACTCGTAAGCAATTGTCTCAATTTTTTGTCTATTTTAACTTTACGAAAGATAACAATAGCGGCCGGGCCAAGCATTTGTTACAGTTCCCGCTTGTTGTTCGTCCCCAGCTTTAACAATATTGCGTAGCCGGCTAACTTGATGCAGCAGCCAAAAATGACACACATCTCTACATAAAGAAGAAGATGAAAAATTGGCACCTCAACGTGTTTGTGGAGACGGTTGGACCTTCCTCTGCCAAACAAATCAGCATAAATTCGAAAAATAAGAGGGAACGAGACAATGTCACAACGGCTCAGTATGCACGCATTATATTTTCATGGTAAATGTTCAACGATGAGCAAACATAGAAACGGTCGAATACTATTCATTACGATACCAAGTAGTAATGGTAACTGCTTTGAAACCTTACGTACATGCACGTTCTACAATGGAAACAAAAAAAAACATTATAGAAAATGTACAAAGGCGATTCTCTTTTTCTATCTTACTACAAAAATCAGCGGTATTACATCAATTTGCAGCCCATGCTGTCCTAACTGGACACGGTTCGTACATCATCGTAGCTATTCTGTTTTGTTAGGTAGCCACGTCAACCATTACTGGATACGGCCAGCGAGACATTGTGCTTAAGCAAAAATGTCTAAATATCTACATACGGCTGCAGCGGTATAGCACTCGACGGCAGGTCGCCCGTCATAGGCAGTTGATCGTTTCCATGGCAGCATCAGCACGATCATGATCATTTTGCGAACAGCCGTCGCAGTATCATCATTGTGATTATGGTGATGATGAGCAACACGATGGGCCTCGGCTACTAGCCTCGTAGCAGTGACGGCCACTGAGGATAGAACGACCGCAGCGACGACGCCAGGCAACGATATCCACCGACAGCAGCTACGGCAGCGCCACCAGCGGTAGCGACGGATAATAGACGTGATTTATGTGTTTAATCATTTTGATAAATAGATCGCCCTTAGAGAGGCCCACTACGAGCGCGACGCAAATAACAGCTAGAAGCTCTGCTAACAGCAAAACAACATCAACAGTTCTTTTTTATCCTTCTTTTTTATGTCGAAAACTATATACATATAATCTGCTTTTCGTTCATTGGCTCTGTTCTGTTGTCGTTCCGGCAGCGGAACGGAGGATATTTTCAGTCCGGTGTGTAGTAGCAGCGTGCAGGAACAGAGGCTGGCGGATATGAAGCCAAGAACGCGCTGACAATAAAATACATTGATGGCGCGCGCGCATTGCAGGACGGACATCGGGGTACGGGACCAGCAACACTGTAATAGTAGTAGTATTTGTGCCATAGGAAAAGCAATATCAGATGACGTTGGTAACTCCTGCTTTCGAGGTAGATGCTAGTGTTGACACGAATAAAAATAGAAGCAAAAAAAGAATGTTCGATACAAACCGTATCCTAAGGCGCCGCTGCCATAAGCAACCCGCTGAACGAGCCTGTAAAGAAACACGTGTCCTGTCTCGATGTAAACCGGAATTGCCTCGGGAATTAGGTAATTGAGGAAATAAGACCGTGGTCAGAAAGTCCAAAATAGATCAAAGAGCTGGTACTAAACGTTTAGAATTACATTTATAATAACATTCTACCGGTTAGAGATGACGATGAGAATTGCAGAATACATCGTACATAACTCTATAATTCTATGGGAACGAGCATTTACGTGTTGCTGACTCTCCGCCGTATCAGTGCACTAGCCGGCTGCTACGCACAGATTAACCTAGGGCGGGCAATGGCTAGGAGAATCTGCTTTCACTTCTATGTACCAAATACTACGTCGTATCTCGCGGGACACGTTGTGGTCAATCATAATTAAGCAGTACATACGTAACCCACAAAAAAAACTACCATTCAATAATATAGTAACCAATGCTGGGCCGGTAATAAGATAACCGAAACAAATGAGAAGTGAGCACCCGGGCGGCATCAGGAACTGCTTATACTTTTGGTCATACTTTGTCTAATTCAGTTTTACGAGAAGGCACGTCACCTGCTCGTCCTTCGAAGCAGGCACGCAATACATGCTCCACCAGTACAGCCTCTACTTCATGGCTATAATGCGCTATTGTTTTTCGCCTGTACAGAGTCGGACAACGTTCCTAACAGCGCTCTTGCGTTGGGTTACGCGAAAACCTAGCCGTCATCGTCTTCGCCGTAACTGTGTACTAATGAAATACTACGAGCCGTCGAAGAGATCGCATTATCGCATATTCATTATATCGCATCGTCACTCTTTGAAGATCTGAACATGTTTTCGAATAGTAATGTTCCGCCCATTACGTCGCTCATCATCCTCGTACGTCTCTTCTCCGTCGCCGTGTTCATCTTGTCTGTGTGTATGTTTATATACATATATTTACAGTTACGTCGATGATAAGGAAAAGTTTGTCCACTACCTTTATCAATATAGCAACTGTTGTTGCCATTGCTGGCATCGTTATTATTATGGCTACGTCGACTACGACTACGTTTGACGGGTTTATTCGCTTAGGAGAAGATATGATAAGACAACCGTTGTAGGCAGTCCTTGGTGTCAACAGGAAATCCTCTATAGAATACACACGTATATGCACTTGATACATAACAGTATTGATAATTTTGGTTACGAACGGCGATTCAATCCAATTAATCTTTGCAGAAGCGGCTAATCGTGTCTTGCTATACTTGTTATTGCTCCCTCGTCTACTGTGTTTGTATGTATATCCGTTGCAGACGATGACGTCTCCTGTCACGCACTCATGGCTCTGCCTGTTTTAAGGTACCTATGGTCACCAGCTCATATTACTAATTCAAACTAAAAAAAAGTGGTCTTTGATCGCACCATCACGAGGTCCGTTATTAGTGACTACTGACAGGTATAGATTACCTGGATGGAAGGAAAAACATTCCGAGAAACTTGGGGTGTTCCACATGCCTTTCCGTATGAAATTACTCTGCACACGATTTTACTAGACGTGGCTTGATTTCGTGAATTCAAAGGTTACTTCTCCCAAAAACTACGAACCTATTATTTACGGATATAATTGCTGTTTGTCGTTTCGCACATTTTAGCAATTTTGTTTATCTTGTCTCAGTAAATCAACTGTGATCGAAATTATCCTAAATCAAATTGTGTCTCAGAAAACCTATTCAGGCACAACCCGTTCAGGATGGACGTGGACTTACTCCAGTTTGACGTTTCCAGTCTCCCATCTACGGAAGCCATTCTGTAAGTCGTGACGTCAAAATTTGGCCATCTTTTCTTCAAAACCAACTCGATTTTATATCGCAAATTTTTTCCTATTTATTACAATAGCAATAGAGTGTACGTGCAGAACTTCTCTGAATGATCATACATTTATTACTCGTCGACAGTTATGAGAGGTATAGAAAAAAGAGAAAAAAAAAAATATATATATATATATATATTGCTATAGAAAAATAGATTAGTAGGACATTGCTGAATAGCTGCGCTGGTGGCAGTAATAATAACAACGGCTGCAGCGCCATCGTAGATTAAAAGCAAACTGGTAGTTTTTATTGTAACTCACTCCCAATGCATCTTCTGACTTATCTTATTGGCGATTCATTTTTTGTTCGCCGAAATAAATTAGCAATACGTTTTTGTCCAAATAATAGCGGTTACCTTTGTCGTTGTTTGATCAGCATATTGATGGTGGTAACTGGAAAATTGATTTAAGTTTATACGTGTCAACTTTAGACTACGCGAAATTTTGGGTATTCATTAAATGCTCATAGTTCGAAGGGCATTGGGTGGTACGATATGGCACCTATTATTGATTTATTCTGTACAGAGCCTACAGATAAATTCTCTTTCCGTTTATATAACGCGACTTAAGTGTCTATTCTTTGTTGGCTGATCTGATTTTCAGGATGTTCCGTGTATGTCACTCCTAGCACTGATTTGACCTGGTCATAATACTGTAATCCGTTCTAGAACGAAGGTCTACCCGGAAAGGTTGCGAGGCCAAATGCTAAATTTCGTTTTTGACCATATCCGATGCACTTTTAGCGCGCATTTTCTTGCAATTTAGATCCACTCGAACAGTGTTTATTGCCACGGCTAACTGCGTCGCAAATGCATTGAGTACTTTCATAGTGAACCCGGAACGGCTTGAAAGAACTCGTTCGCTATTGGTTCCATCTTGAACTCCTGTAGAACGAAACTATTTTGATGTCATGGCAAGATTTACTTTGCTTCGCTGTTTCTGCCGGGCCTCTATACGCTGTTTCTGCATATTTCCAAGTGGTGTTATTGCAACCGTAGCTTTCTTTCTAAGCTTTTTGATATATTCGCTAAACCCTAATTCGGGCCGTTTGATCAACCGTAAATTATTGCTAAAATGTAAACTGTTTCCTCCGGTTTTTCCGTCGCTTCAACATCGCTTGGCCAGCCATATTTCTGTTGTATTGTCGACTACTCTATTGCTCTGATAGCAGAGAAAAAGCGAACTAAGCATTCGTTGAGGTTTACGCATATTTACCGTTGTACGTACAGGTCACCATCTACCTCATCATGTACTTGTTGTGTTAATCGTTGGGGCAGTACCGGATACAAAACTTAAAATATTTGTCTAGCAGTGTTGTTTGTATACCGCAGAGGGCTGGTTGAAGAGAGCATTAGGAGCTAAGATTCAGGTACAGAGTGTCCTTCGAAAATGTTCGATGTTTGTCTAATTAGTGTTCTGTCAATTTTATCGTTCGTTGGATTTAAAGATGTTTTGTTGGGGATATGATATACTTTGATTATTTTAAAAAAAGAGCACTGATGTGGTCTGGCTCGATTCTATTGCCAATTTCCATAATGATCCCGATAGCATTTTACGCCTTTTACCAAATGGTTTGTCTCCAAGGGGAATTTGTATTTTGCAGGTACTTCTGTTGATCACTTGTATTCGATATGTAATCATATAGAGCAAAGATAAATACTTCACGGTCATAATTGATTACCTGAGATTTCAAGTACCTAAAAAATTCAGTCTGACACAGGTTTGGCATTGTATAAAATTCCGAATTTCATACCCATACCAACCCACCTATTGGTAATTTTGCGTGAGTACTCAACAACAGTATTGCTATGAAGTAGGGATGCAACAACTGATAAAAAGCGAATTCCTGTGTACTAAATCTGGACCTAAGATCAGTAGGAACTAATTCCTTTCGTTTTTTCTACATTTGCTCTGAATCAGGTATTGTGAACTTTCTATATAATATGTCACCAACTTGCTTAACTTAAGATTATTAATGCGACATAATTAGTTATTCCTTTACGAATAGAGACCTATAATAGAGCTGGGGATTGCCCTAGAGGTCGCTAATTCGAGCCCCAGTTATAGGTATCTAATACTAGACCAGATGGGTCGTTAAACAGAGATAGCTATAGCTAGAAGTTAGACTGTGGACCAATACCATACTGATTGAGATTCATGATATGACACAATGAAAAAAAGCTCATTAGATAAACTGTATAGTATCCATGTAGTGCATGGCTTCTGACAACAGTCTATGCGTATCCGATTATATTAAAATAGGTCGATTTCTCACATTTCTGTAAATGATTTGGACCTATGGCCATCTCTAGAATTCCATAAATGACTATAGGCGAAAATGGGTAATTAGGCCATAAGGTTGTATATATAAATATTTATTTAAAAAGTTCTAAAAATGTCAAATAACAACATTCGGTCCTGTCAAGAATCCAAGCTCAGCCTATACACACATTGTTGTCTAACTGAATGAATTTGAAATCAATTTAATCGTCCGGAATGAATAGCAAAAGTAAATGAAGCCGATGCAATATTTGTGCTGACCTAAACAATGTTTAATCCAGAGATACCTTGAATAATAGCTTTAGCTCGCAGTCCTCAAAAAGTTCGATGTCATAGACCACCCCAAACGGATTGCTCCAGAGAGTTCTGTCTTCGCTGTATCCTTGACGATGAACCGAAGCTGGAAGGGATTCTTCTGCAAATCAAACAGATAAAGAGGTAGCAGACCGAAGTATAAAAACAATGTTTGTATTCTTCAAATATCTAATGCATACAATGAAATATGTGATTTACAACGCCTAACATCGTATGGTCCTCTAGTATTAGTAATGCACTAAATTAACCAAAAAGATCTGAGAAAAAATCATTTATATAGATGCATGCCCAATCAAGAGGTCACACTCACTGTATCTTGTTACACTGGATTACTACGTTATTGTTTTTTTCCGAACCAGCGCAAAAGGAGTTAGCGACAAAAATACTAACAATAATAATAGTATTTAAAATACACAATCTATAGGCTGTCGCTATTTTATATTTATTAGGCTTAACAAATACACACATATTTATTATTATTATTATATAATGTGCCAGCGGAACATCGTGTTTAATTTAAAAATGTGATCAGGTTTATTATGTACTTAGGGTTTGCTGTATGCATATCGAAGCGAGGCCTTACTGCAGGCCCCGTGACTTTAACTCTTGTCCCCGCATCTGCAGAACTTGAAGACATGTGAGCTGGTTTAACTTCGAAAGCTGACGTAGTTAAACCTCGTTTCGTGCTGAGGGCCAGCCGTCCAAAACAACGCCTAAAGGTAGCATTGGGCGTAGAATGCGAAACTTTTTAGATTATAGACTACTGGGACTCCAATGAAAGTATGACGCAAACAGAAAACGATCATCTCAATAAAGACGACGACAGCCGTGTAGTCTAGGCACTGACTCGAGGGTAATTTGAATTAAGACTGTCTGTGCGCTTGCCGACAGCTTGCCTGTATATTAGGAGGCTATTAATACATTGTTTTTATGCTAGATTTAGCTCAACTAAGAATATAATCAAAACAAATATACTATTTCTAGTAGGCGCTCGAATCAGAAAAACTTATTGGTAATACGAATTATAATAGTTGGTGCCATCGACCTATTGCCTACGTATTTTTTTGTCTATCGATTGGGCGGTTTGCTGGACAGCTGGAAATATCACTCAGTGCAGACTATACACACAATGCTGCATGAAGTAAGATTATCTCTTTTTATTTTTATCAATTGTTTTTCAAATCTTTATTTATTAGGTTTAGTAAAGCACTCTTCTGAAAATTTGCCCTAGCCGTTCGGAAGCGTTTATTAAATCATTTTTCAAGGATTTACCGTAAAAGATGATAAGTAAGGTAAAGTAGAGAAATCGATCATTTCTTCTACCAGATCAAATACGGAGTCGGAATGTTCAGTTAACAAGGAGGCTATGCTGGATACAAAACGAAGCTCGGATGGACGGGAACTCTCATCAGGCAGATATCTTCTTCGCGTTACATAATAGAATAGGTTGACGCGACTTCGTTCGTTAATCTGCAGCGTTGCATATTAATGCATTAGGATCTTATCCTTCCACGTGACAGCGGGCTTAGCATTCTGCATACGCACGAAAAGATCGGTATATTTACCCATAATAGATAACATGACTAAAAGATGAACATATATTGTCGATGATGTATCACTGTACTTCTTTTTTGGCCAAAGCACCTCACGTACGAAGATTTCCTAACGCATACCACAATTAGAACTAAAACAGCAAAAAGAAGAAGTGCTCGTGATGGTGACCTCTCATTGACCTCAAGGATGACTTCACAACAGCTGCAGCTGACGTATCGCGGATTTCTAGCAGTAATCATAGCTATCTTTTGCGTCAGCTTCATGCAGAAACGCCCATGTCGTTGTGACTTCCGCATAGAAAAAGAGATCTTTAAAATAAAAGCTGATTGGTCTAATACCTGTTTTAATAAGTATTGCATCACTTAGCAACAGCGCAAAACAATTCTTTCTTTTGATAGAGAAGATAGAGCTAACAAGTAGACTGAGTTGCTTCGCCATTATTTCCTCATATTTTCCATAGTGTTGATTATGATAGGAGTAAATCCGCTGCATGCTTGATAGCTTACACCATTATGCAGCACGAATAGATACGAAGCCTTTTAAAGTCGTGCCATAATAGTATCGTTCCGGTACTTGTGCTCGGGTGGATTTCATCAGCGTATAGAAAATATAAGCAGGTTTCCATATAAATGCATTAACGCTGCAATGCTTTTACCAGCGTCTGAGCTGGAATGCTTCTGTAAATGAAGTTGACTGGATGAAGACCACATGCACTTTTTGGGGATTATGTCAGGGGCAAATTAATTTGGTTGTTTCGAATTGCATGGAAGCTGCGTAGAGATGACAGCTTGCTGACTGTTTATGGACAACTAACTTTGGCCTTTGTTGTTTCGCGGAAAATTGTACTTATATAGTTTTATATTTATTTATCCCAGTGTAATATCTGCTCAGTTAAATGTATTATATAATTCACGTGCATATTCATCTCAGTGTTTATATTTGTTCCCTTTTATAGATTTAATGGGTTGAATTGTTTCAACTCTAACATGATTCAGAGGCAACAAGATTATGAAATCCTAGATTCTCTGATCCAAGTCGGCGAGAACGCGTATGAGCCGATATGAGAAGTCTGATCACACTGTTTTCAGACTGATGTGTGTTTCTCTTCCTTTGAACATCGTTTCCTTCTGCCAGACCCAATATATTACCCAGTTGTCCACTCAAAGCATCCTTTAAATTCAACGTCAGAGATGCCTTTCAGTTGTTCAGCGACTCTTCTTTGATCCAGCATAACCTTGACTTCAAACTTTTCCTTAGAGGGCCCTAAGATCTTTTCCATTAAGGTAAAAAATGTCACAGGGTGCCAAATCAGGTGAACAAAAAGGTTAAGGCAAAAAAAATTAGTTCTAACGGCCAGGTTTGAACTGAAGAAATGTTCCTTTAGAACTCGGGCGTAACCATAGAAATACTCTTCACTGGGCGTAGGCTAAGTGTATAGCACTGGACTTACGCTTCATTCTAGGTAGTTTTACTTTCGAGAGTATAATTTGTTCATTGTTGCCGCATGGAAAAGTCTTCTTGTGACAGTAAATCGACCCAATTTAGGTCCGATTTAGCTAAAATGTATTTACCTGACATAAATAGGATTTTTGTTCCAAATCAACTAGGAGCTTCTAGCTTCCTTTTTGTGTGAAAACTTTTGATAACCCAGGAACTTTTTGACGATCTTGGTAAACACTTACAAACTTATTAAACAAGTTGCTCGATCGAAAAAAAAAAAAATAATAATACCGATCCTTTCCCAGAAGAAACAGATGGCCCGACTTCTTGCTTCGCGAATAAATTGGTGCGATCGACATACGTGCAAGACTACATCAGCGCTCTCTCTCGCTTCCTTTCACTTTCTCTCTCTCTCTCTCTCGCTCTCTCTCGTTCACACACAGACACATCTGCCTTTTCTTTCTGTTAAAATGAGGAACTTGAGCTTCTTCGCAGAAATCTCACTTTATCTTGTATTTCAAAGCTCTTCCCTCGACAATTTGTGGCACGCCACCTTTATCACATTAGTCCCATATATTTTATCGTTAAAAATGATGATTTTGAGTTGTGGCTTCATGAATTTCGCCGGAACGCTGATTTTCTTTAGCTGGTCATTTTTTCCACTTCGTTGTGGTAATAGATCGCATTAAAACCCACAATCTAGATACATCAATATTTTATCTCTTTTTTTCATTTTTTTCCTGTAATGTGACCCTATGCAACATAAATCCCTATGAAATGCATTTCTATATCCGTAGTGATATATTTCGTACATTTTTTGACGTACATAGCTATCGTTACAATTTATTAACTTTAGTGTGTCTACTGGCTTCAACATATTTAGTGATAAGATAAGAACGTGCCTTTGCGCGTATCTACACGATAGCTACTCTTAGCTGACTGAACAATTAAAAGAGGAACTAGGGATTAGAAAAACATCTTTAGTTGAAGAAGAATGAATTTGTTAAGCAACTAGAAAAAAAAAAAACAATATTTTTGGGTCGAATATTTAATCTTTTTACTAAGTATCTGATCAACACATGTTTTATAGTCACTTGTATTTTGCCTGATATCATTGCTATCATGATTGATCTTGTGGCTAGCGGTCGCTCATTTTGAGCCGATAGTCAGGACAATTACTTGTGTCCACAGATAAGTCTGCGTTCTTATAGAACATCGTAGTTCTTTGAATAAAGCTTTAGTCAATAATTATTTGACACGTCTGATGTCCGCATGAGTCACTTAAAAAGCCAACCAACAATATTACTTCAATGCGTTCCGAGACATTAGCCGAAGATTATTGCTACCATAGCGTCTACTTCGCTTTAAACTTCTCTCAGTCGATAACGACAGCGTCGGTTATCATTGAATTAAGGGTGCGCAGTCATCACTAGCGATTATTCCTGCTCTTTATGGCCCCGGTGTCGTGGTCGTGTTACTGGTAATGTTTTGGCGACAACTGTCCTCGTTGGCGGCGCTACTGCTGCTGATTCTAGACCCGGCCGTTCGTATCTGACTAGCTTGCACTGTTGTTGCTGCCATATATATATATCTATATATATATATATATGGCAGCAATCAACTGTTGTAAAGCTAAGATAAAAACGTAGCAGCCGAACTAGCGGCAAGACTAAGAGCACTGCTAATGATAACCAAAGCTATTTCAGGCCGAACCGATGAAGTAAATCGAATTATATATATTTCAACAGGGAGGCAGATGCAAGGCGAGCAGATAAGCAAGTAGAAAGAATCATATGGTGGCAGTAAGAACAGAAGCAGCGGCAGAAGGAGTCTGTTGACTACCTTCATTGCGGTTGTCCATACGGGACTGTCGTTGGCGGCCGCTGGCGTCGCTGTTGATGCTATGACTTCTGCTACAGTTTGCAGTTGGCTACTTAAAGCGTCCAACCGACAGCAATATATTTTGCTTACATCAGAACGATAGCAACGCCATCTCTCGATACATTATATAAGTACATTACTATTGTTGTGCGCTGTGTCGTGTGTGTTTTTGTTGTGGATAGTTTGTGAGCAAGTAACAGCATCATGCATTTATCAAGCTAGCGTTCGATATAGATATGAGTAGAGAAAGCAACTAGCGGTTCGCGAACTCACATCAGGTTCTCTATATTCGAGATTGAATTGTACGAGCAGCAACCAGAATTGTGATTTAATTCCAATAGGAATTCGAGTATTCTATCTGATAACAGCAAGCATTGTTGATTTTTCAAAGTGCTGCTGCGATTATATTAGCAAATTTTTAAAGTTACACAAAACAAGAAAGGTATAAGATCAACAAATAATAGTAAATAAAGTCGATCAACGACAGGCGTACATTAAATAATTAATAACCGTTCCAATACGAGCGGTACCAATATCCTTTTCGTTCCGTTGTGCTCGATATCCAATGAAACAATCAGAGTTGAGCACGATTCAGAAGCATACACATTCTATAAATAGTCCGCATAGATGCTATGTTATATATGGATTACAAACGACGACAAAGATCTGTAGTCGACCAATTTTATAGCATTCTCAGAAATCAATTGAATATTACACCGTGACGTCACACTAATGGCATAAAGTGCCACTTTTTGTGACAGTGCTCATAGGTACTAAGTACAGAGCCTATCGAAGGAAGCTTTGATAGCTAATGCTAATTAGGCGATCTTCTTGGAGCCTTCCTTGCATGTAGTGACGATTCCAAATTACAGGGAAACGTTCGAAGCGATAAGGATTTACTGTGGTTATTGTTGTGTGGCCATCTTGATCACACCTGGTTCTGTTTATTAATTATTACCTAACTTGTTATCTTGCGTCGTTTGTTTTCATAAAAGTGTCAAGAACATAATTTGACAGCGACAGTCTCACATCGTTCGCTACTACTACTTTATTGGCCGTCTTTTAATTGGCCCAAGTAAATAATCAACCAACTAATTAACATGCGGAGTCACCAATCGACTGACCGGTAAGCGGAAGGACGGACACACGGAATTCAACTCCGCCGCTACTCTGTGGCCTATGGCCGGACAAAAAAATGTTTGCCAATTATAATTTTTCTTTCTACATTTGTCTCTCGTTATATTTATGATGACAGCAGCAATCTGACCGTAATTAAAAGCGTTCATTATCCGCAACGCATCATTTTCCCGCAACAGCATATCCAAAATGCGTCGCAAGTAAATATATCACATGGATAGATAAGGTGACAGATAAATAGGTAAGCGCGCAGAGTAATAAACACGCAATTGTTCACAACAGTCACATAAAAATAAATCAAATTAAATCGAGCGAAACAGCGACTGAGAAGCAGAGATCTAAGGAATGAGGGCTTTCAAAAGAGTTCTATTCCACATAACAACATTAAAATTTACGGGCATCTATTTTCTTTGTAGTCATCAGTAGGTGTTTCTCTGTGAGTAGCATCAGTTACCGGCATAAGATTTATACGCAAAACAAGTGTTAACCCACATTAACTTCATGTACATTGGCTACCTTGCGTCTCGTTGGATGACGCCTTTTCCTTTACCGTTACTGGCCTTATCGAATCGAACACGGTAGATGTCCATATTTACAAAGGAAAATAAGTCAGAAAAGGGCCAAACGTATAGTTTGTGCGAAGTCGACAAAGCAATCAATAGGATGACGAAACACAGTCATAACCATCTATACTATAGTGAAGACGTAATCATGGATCTAACAGATGAAGCCCCCCCACAACGTCCCCCCTCAAGGCGAATACAGTAAATTATTAAACGACATGGACGCGAGCGAAGGATATAAAGTGAAGGGGCAAACGATATTCTGTCTTATTCCTGTTGCTACTATGGCCACTGTTGATATGCTCGACGGACATCGGCCCAACAGGGCGAATAATTAAAACAAGACCAAATAATCAGAACAAAAAAAACTAGTACTTGTGAAGGCAATAATGCTCATTAATATAGAGGTAATCACAAGTTCAATAATAAGTTTGTTCCTATAAGGGCAAAAATACTCATGGTCATACGAGCTGAAGTGGCTGCCCAGTGTCGTAATGATAATGTATTCTGCCGCTGCGTTGTTATTTTTATTTTCATTCTGCTCTATTGCCTTCTCTATTGTTATCTATTTGGAAATCAAATTGCCCCTTCGTGTGATTAGCAATTATCGTAGCTATGCGTTATAGTGAACGATGACGGAAAACGAGATGCTTCCATTAGTTTAGCTGATCGGCATTTGTAAATAAAGCAAGCTACAACTGTTATTGTGTTCAAAAAAGAAACACCAATTCGCGGTCTAGGCGATGATGAAAGTCGTAAGAAGATTATTATCGAAGCCGAAAAAATAACGATTTATGAACGCGGCCCCAGCATGTCTTCTGGTACTTATGTGTACGCATACGAGACAAGCACGAATCGAAAACAGCATTACATAGACATATGCAGGTAGGAGACCTAAAAATTCAGTGTCCTATTGAAAATTAATAATGAACTGCAAGAGCAGAGCGATTTGACGGCAGCCCTACTGTGTCTACCGGTCCGATAATAAAATCAAGTGTATTTACTGTAATATACGTAGATTCCATTCCAATGAACACATGTACGACTGTTGTAAGGACTCACAATTTCAAGAAAACGCATTAAATCAACGGGATGCACTTTGGCTAAATTTAACGGCTGTCGTAGTCACCGTGTGGTTGTCTTTTTTCTGGAATTACAGTTGACTTTTTTTCTGTAAGCCTCCGCCCCTCATGAGAAGCATCAGGGTTTGTCACAATGATTGATTACGTATAGAGATTTTGAATATGCAACTGTGGCGTAGAATGCGTATGAATATAGGAAACACATAGATTTCGGTTATAACTTACCATGTTGAACGGGATATAGATATGAGATCACTAGACAACAACTCCGATTCTATGACAATACTAATAGCGCAGAATCTAAGTCGACGAGAGGGAACTAGAAAGAGATATATTAAAGAAGAACGACGCTTGACTCAGCATAAATTTGGTCATGCCGCCATCATCGCCTAGAAGACGTATTTTTGCCTTTTAGTCTACTTGATGGTCCTCGCCACCCTAATACTAATCAGGACCACTGATGAAAGCAGCAGCACCAGCTGGCCATAGGAGGCCAATCAGTCTACATCAATAATAGCTTACCCATATGTGCCTACGTAGCCTTCGCTTCTGTGCTGGCCGCCACGGCGGCGATAAAGATGGCAGCCACAACAAATTAAGGGATCAAGAATAGGAGAACACAAAGCCAGCATTGGTATAATAAGAATGCCTTCCTTGCCTTTCACGTGTTCGTTTCATGGCTCTGATCATTTTTTTTTTCACTCGTTTGATCAATCCTCACTCGACCCCGCCGGGCAGAGCGAGCATAAACAATACTCTCCTTGTCCGGCCGCTGCCAGTGTGTTGTCTCACAGCCACAGATTCCAGCCAACCGTAAGCAAACAGCTAAAATTTAAGGTTTAGTTAAGAGTTAGAAATAGAGTTATACAACATTAGCTAAAAAAAAAAGGTCTATGTTATCGTAACGTAACAGCCTTCTGTAAATCAATTGTTTTTGTGTTTGACACGGATGCCAGTTTCGCTCGACACTGGAATCCTCACCTTGTGCTATCCGACTATTAATAGATAACGCTCAAGTGGTAGTAGTAGTAGGTTGCCGTACTTTAGCTGAGTTTGGACGTAACCCATTTTACATGATGATCTTGGCAGCTCATGATAAAATTCACTCGCTCTTGCCTCCCCGCAGCAACGACATCATGCGATTTAATAATACGAAACAAGCAGACCTCTCATCATACTAGATTCACTATTATAATTAAACGATAGCGATTGTTTTGAGGATATAATTATACTACGGTCATTAATACAAGAGCCGTCACAAAGATAACAGTAATATTCTATTGCGTCGCGACACCGATGGTGCGGGTTCGCTGCGTGTGGTGCACCCATAACGTACTGTCACAAGGAGCTCAATCGACAACACTATGATGAGTTGGGTATACTGAACCTGACTCTGGAACGGGGAAGTGCCTCGAAAAACAAGGCAAGCGGAAGCAGGACGAAACGAGCATATTTAGGGGGTTTCGTTCATACGTTCTGTCGTGTTGCACCCGCAAATTGTTACATTTAAGCGACCTCCTCGCATCACAATGCCTGCTGGCCTGCCTGGCGACCTACCGCCTACGACGAGAATCTTACATTCCTGTCGTGTTTTTGTTGTTCTTGTTTCACTTGTTATTTGTAGTCATGAGCGAAATTGCCACGATGATGGCGATCTTTTGCCCGCAGTTATTGACACAGTGGTATTTTCATGGACAGATTATAGAATAACAGTTCCAGCTCCGAACTGAGGCGATATCATGAAGCTAACTGCGTAGTTATGCGTAAGATTGTGTTTGTGTAATTAAGGTAATGAAATAACCTTTGTTTGTCCGTGTTGCCTGCTATTTTTTCAACATTGATATAATACATTAAATATGCTACATAGCGTGTTATGTTGCACGTATACGTGCAATGTTGGTTTTCTCTATTCGAAGTTTGGTCGTATCGGAGACGCTGCAGGCGCAACCGGGTACTGCTATGAATTTGATGTATATCATCACTTATAGTCGATACTGTGGCCGTAACTACTCGGACAGGGCTCTACTGACCATATCAGTCGCCTTAATAACTAGTTAGGAAACGAATTTAACTATTTGACGGTGTATGCACCTTCTAGCACGTGTCACTCAGGCGATCCGAATTGGATTTCTGTTGTGATCTCTTTCGCGGGACGAACAGACAAAGTTGAATCGATGTGAAAAAGGCAACATGGCCATTTGTAATTCCCAACGTATATATATATATACATATCATCGATCATTTACGCAATAGGTCGGCAGCATATGCCTAAGTGTTGCCTAAGAAATTTTAGCCGATTATCGCTAGACAAGGTCAAGAAGCCAAATTGGAAAAACAAACTCTTCAATCATTCTACTTCTACTAGCAGCTTGTTCGTTCGCGTCATATCAATATCTAAAATTGACAATGTCAGTAGTATGGCCATTATTTTTAGCGTGTGTCATCTGCGTCGACAGTTTCGCTTCGGTATCTTCTTCTCGATTACGCCCACGTATCGCATGTAGTTATTTCCCCAACAAAATTGGACGTATGCAATTGAAAACGGGTCGGGCTGTGATCTATTTCAGTTTCTTCCATTGATGCGAACCACGAATGCGCAGTAGCATTAGAAAAGTGCCATTTGCTGCTATCGTCAGCACCACAACGTCCCCCGTCCAACATGCCAAACGTATTATTACGTTGGCCACTGTTCTAGGACGATAAGTTGACCGTACATATTTCTGTTTGCGAGGTCCTTCAATTTAATTAGGACCAACATGTTATATCTCTCTCTGTCGTAGACTAAGACGAACTAGAACGCGGCAGATTGTGATAAGCGGCCATTAAATAGGAGGGGAGTTAATGTCGTCTTAAAAAGGTAGGCAAAAAAAGCTATGGTCGCTTAACCGGCTAGCTTTAGCACTTTAGTAGGACTGCATAATGGGGTATGATTCATTTAGATATGTCGGCGTAACGTCTGCTTGTGCTGCCAGGTGTAGCTTATAATGTATATACGTAAACTGGTAAAGAAATTCTCCGAAGCGAAGACGTTAGGCGATTCCAATCGCACTATGTTTTCGTTCAGATATTTGGTAAAACAGGAAACATTGGTGAGGGCATGAGATCATAAATGTGAACAATATTGTCTTCCAGGCCAATGCGTCAGTGACAGATTACAAAGAAGTGCAAGCTTCGTCTGGTCCGTGCGGCTCGCATGTTCAAAGGCCCGAATGCAAAATGGACCTGAATATATTTTGTGACAAGGCGTACTTGTGACGGCTTCTGGCTGTTGCGCAACCTTTGCAGATCTAAAGCGTGTACATATATTAGCAACGCTGAACAATATTTTAGCCGAAAGCAAGAGGAGGCCTATATAGTATCATGCCTGTATTTAATATGGGCCTGAGCACGGCCGCTATCTGCCGCTTGCCTCCTTCTTCCTCCTAAAAAAGCTACGCTATAGAATAGCAGTCTGATTTAGAATATTACATAAATCGTCCAAATCACAAGCAATTGTCGTTTATGCATTCTACTGACTTTGCGTTTTTATCCTGGTTAGCTGTCAACGGGTTGCCCATGTCACATATCGCCATATGTAGGGGGCTATATGGACACAACAGCAATCGCCATTATTATCAACAGCCAAGCTAAGGCTCGGTCGAATATTTACATTACATTTCGACCATTGCGCACTACGCATGTTTTCATACATACGTAAGCACGCTTGCCTTGGCTTCCTGTCGACTGGGGCTCGTCACCCAGTCTGACCTACTATACGAAAGCTTCACTGCATTGAAGAAATATGCTGTACCCCAGCTGTCTGACGTCATGCGGCCCATCATGGATTCTAGTGTGTTAGACTCGTTTGCCGACGGAAAAGAAGCGTGATAATAACAATGACGCTTGTAATACTAGCGCAATATGTAATTGTTATGTTGTGATCATCACAAAAGTCTACCTTGTCGTCTCCGCTTTCCGACTAAACACGTAAATACTAGCTGAACAGCGTGACGTGTGATATTATTCCCTACGTAACTGAAGACGAATGTGTGCGTGGAAAAGGCAACTCGTTATCACAAAGGAAGATTTTCTGTATGATGTTGATCAATGGTCAAGGAAGTCAGTCCAAGTGTCGTTTCCATAAGCACGTAAAGCAGACGTCAGTCCGCCATGAGTATCAGCACTGAGCTCGGATCACACATGTTTTGCAGTGCGATCTTATTATGCTATTTTTTGCTCACCGTAATACTGAGTACTTTCGGTAAAGTTTAAGCAGTGGGTACTACCGTACATCTCTGAGTGGTGATTATAAGGTATTATTTTACTCGCGATTTTCTCTAGACATCAACAGTCTTCGAGAAGCGGTTTCATCGATCGAGACAAGTATACCATTTGGCAATGACGGCAACCAAGCATTATCTAGAAACGCCACTGTGTGTATCCGACGGGCCTGATACTCCCCGAGGTTTCTATAGCAATCCTGTTTAAAGTTCGATATAAACTAGTTGCTCGTACTTTAATTACCGGATCATTAGCCCATTAAACTTTCTGCGTATTGAATGTCTGAATAATGTGCAGCTGAAATGTACGTCATGCAGAGAGTGGTAAGGCTAGTGAACTAGGGCACGACCCGACCCTGGGCACCGATTCTAACATTATCAATAAACTGAAACTTTTTCAAATTCACGCATTTAGATGTTAACACACTGCTAAACAAAAGCTGTACGTTATGAGAAACAGTAATAACATGGTTAGGAATGGGCTATTTTTATCGGGCATGGTTGGAATAGAGGTATCGGTAAGAGAAATGTCTATAGTAACTGTTTCTTGTTTTTATTTTCAAAATTACAAAGTGTCGTTTTTTTGTTTTTATCATAATTATTGATTTCCATTTTATGTGAACCATGCTTCTTGCAAGTTAAATGATTATTAATGTTTTTCAGAGAACTGCGGCTTCAGTAATATATATGTCCCATTGTCAGACAATGGACGGTTGAGCTGTCGTGTCCTTGGTTATTAATGATCACTTTCAATAACCACAACAAACTGAGCGTGAGATGAGACCGGTACGGGCGATTGTTCTCGGGTGAGAACATATTTTAGGGTCCAATAACTTTATACGACTGATGCTGTACGTGACATTGTTTTGAGCTGGTTTTGTTATCCCGAGAAAGTCCAATATTAGACTATGAAAAGGTTGCCAGTCGCTGATACGTTGTCACTAGCTGAAAGAGAAAATGCTGGAGGAGCAAACAACAGTCTGAAATTTCCATGTTCTGAAATTACCATATGCCCCAAGACCTCGCCCACTTAGTGAAGTTTCCTTCTTCGAACCAACAGCCGCCTACATCGTTTTGTGCGTTTCCCATAAATTCTCTTTCATATTTAAGTATGTACACATATGTCTAAGATATATCACTATCCCTTGCATAAATTACACAATTTCCATTTAAGATGCTTGGACTGGGTGACTCGACGAACGCGTTGTTATTAGAGAAAACCGTGGATTGAACCATACATACGGACTGGGGTCGATCTAAATCAACACAAAGATGTCCCCTATCAACATAGATTTAAAATTTATTACAGTACTGTGGCACTAGCGATGAGCCCATCTCCGGTTCATGTCGGCTGCGAGATTCAAAACCTTTATAAGTCAAAAATGTACACAATTCACAGATAAAAGCAGCTGTGTGGTTTTCTGGGTCAAGCTTATATTACACACGCATCCTTCTAGAATACATTCTTTATATATGATATGCTATATGTTCATAAATTCCATTAGTTTTCGTTGTCTAATAATGTTTTTCTCATTTAATAGGAAAGAAGAAAAAAAAAATCATCATCAAGCGGCTTGTTACTTAGATCCATAAACTGTTCCTTTGATTGAACCATTATTGAAGTAGACTAAAAAGGCGTTTTTTCATAGGGAGGCCACTAATGCTGTCTTCTCTACGGTCATCATGATTTGTTCATTATACGCTTTTTTATTTAATAGTAACACAGAATTAACAGAAGTGATTTACGGTATAGGTATTATTGTCAACATCAGGTAGACATACGTCTATTGGTTCGTGATAAAATATTATAAGTAGACATATGTGACATTAGCCTGTGTTTTGTAGGCAACATTCGTTTGTACCCGTATAAATTTACTGCGGATCGGAAGATCGGAACATATGTTGAATTCAATCACATAGCGACACGTTGATGCGATGCAATTATTGGGACCTTTCAGTCTGACTAAGTCGATAATCAGTCAATCGTATACCAGTTACGGAACGATGATGGCACAGAAGTACCATACAAACTTAAATCTGTGTATGTAGAGACACTTATCTGTACCAGAGTAGTATGAATGCGCCAACGATCATCTTTCCAATGCTGTGCCACAGATATCTATATATGTATTACAAACAAATCCCACAGACTTTGAACTTGAATAACGTCTGAACTAGACTAGAATGATGTTTTTTAGTGTTTAGATGTACTCTCCTTTGCTTTTTTACCAGCTTTTACTGCTAGCTTCTAGATAGCTATATACCTAGCGTTCGAGCTCTTATATATAACAGGTTTCTCTTTCTATAGCTTCTACAAGTAGATCGATAGTGGGATATGCCCAACAATTAGTTGCTCTCTTTAGGGTACGAAAAACTCCGTGATCATATGAATTTAAATTAAAAGAATAAGCGAGTCGAAAATAACTTCGAATACTTATTTGCCCGATCAAAAAATATTGAGGCATGGTACGGCGTTGTCATTAGGGAACCAAACTGCGTACCTTCGATTGCCATGCAAATGGTCAACAAGCCTTATGGGAAGTTTAAGATAACGGACTGTATTTATTTATTGATTTTCGGCAAATATCTCATAATAATAATAGGCGTTTATGATATCCATTGCAATTACTACCGTCATCTTACTTCCAATCCTACTCGACACTATTATCAAACCCGATTTTCTCCAAACGACGCCACTCCTCTACGACTGGCTGTAGACATTAAACCATGCCTCTTTTATTACGATCGTATGCTCCAGACTATTAAATAAAGTTCGCAAAGGCACATGGAATATACCACGCGCATCTCTGATTGACCCAAGGTCACTTTACGAGAAGTCTGTTTTTAGACAGTTCCCGCACTCCCAGTAATGGGGTTATAATTCTGTAATAAGTTATATGTGAAATACCAGTTTTGGCCTACAGAGTCCTTAAACTCCAAATCTACTTTCGTGAAGAACTTCCTTGATTGCGGCAATATGTTCCCGTTCTTCGGATCCCGACATCTGGTCACCTCCTCATTGGCCTTCCGTTCTTGAGACGTTTGCGCTAACTTAAGGCCTTCTTGCCTGGTGTTTTTATGAATCTTTTACCAATTTCCACAGTACTGTGGCTTTCGAGGAATGAAAACTTGAGTTGATTTTCTAGCCTTAAAGATGTTTTCTCCCGGAGTAAATTCAATATATATTTATATAGATATATATATATATAGACATGAAGGAGAAAGAGAATGACTTGACAAACATTGATTGTAATCATCATATGTCTTGGTGATTATCTCAGAAACAATCGTGCCCTTTTCGTGCTGATGGGTCAAAATACTTTAACAAATTTTCATTAAAGAATCATGCAGTCTTAAACAACAATCCGAGGCTACGTTTAACGTCGTAAATCGTTGGGATTAAATATATATTTTTTCAATATATGTATATATATATATATCTGTACTGTTTTTCGTATTACCAAGACACTGGATTCTTAATTGTCGTGTTTGAACGTTTAGAAGAAGCTCAAACTGCCTGAGAATGGGGAAAAAATGGTGTTGAAAGCCTGTGCCTCTCGTACTGGTCATGACAGTGGAAGCTTCAGGGTTGAGCTGCTTCCATGTGGCATGCGGGACTAGACATATTGTCCTAGTCGCAACGAAATGAAATCTCTGTTATAGAATTATTGTTTCATAAATAGTAGGTGAAGCGTACAAGCTACATTAGTACCCCCTGTTCATATGGCATTAATTAGCGCGAGTCCTTATATATATTTTTTACTGATTTTTATTCTTAGATGTCATTGCAATTATTATTATTATTATGAAATATTTGTTGTCATCTCGTAGGTCACAGTTCTGCATAAATCTGTGAGGCTTGATTCCCTTTCTGTACCCTGATCAGTGCATGAAGTCACGTGTTTTTAGACCTCGACTGTGCTTCAAATTATAGCAGTTATAATACAATTAAATCGATAAGGAAAAAAAACGTATGCAATTTGCATTCTTTGAATAGAGTTGAATGAGATACTATAAATAAGCGTACACGTAATATCTTCACACGGCATTCGAATGGGGTAAGATTTAATATTAATGCTGAGTTAACATGTACGGCTGGGGGCAAAAATCAGACGCTTTCATTTGGGCCTCTCATATATATGCGTTTAATATTGATTTTTTGTCGCATTTCATTCTAAAGAGAAAAACTGTTTGTCCGTGTCTTATCTTTTTTACTACATTGTCTGTTCGTGAACCTTGGAAGCAAATGAACGTAAAGGGAGCTAGTGTAAACACAAGAGAATATTTTTTATGGCGAAACTACGGAAAAGTGTCTATCCATGATTTTAGACTCTCTTCCAACAAAAAGATCTATTTTTGCATAGATTTAATGTTGGGTTTTATGATTAGCCTGAATTTGCATAAAAAAATATGTAAGATTCAGGGGCTTTCTATGTGGCGTGGTCCGTTAACGAAATTTCCTACTAGATTTGATTAAAGAGGCATTTCCAAGTATTATGCGAAATAAGCCGTCCGAAGTGTTTTTTTTTTTATTTGGTTGGTCTGTAATGACCTGGGTTGGGCCGCCGTTGTCCGCAGTTACACTGTGTCTTAGAATACGTTACTTGGTCGTGTTATCATCAATGTAAATATTCTATTTTATATCTGCAAATCAGAGAAGTCAGAGGAATCATTTAAAAATTTAGGAAGTACAACATTGTCATAAGCTCCATGTTTCAAGTTTTACATCCGGTATCGCCGTTAGGCATTCCACGAGGCGAACGGTTAGCTACCAACTGTCACGAAATGAAATCTGTCTGTCTATGCCCGGGTTCGAACCTGGGCCACAGCGTGTCCCTAAGATTAGCAGGCAAATACGTTATCCACAAAGACATTTTAGTAACCTAATGACTTTTCTGTATGGGATTAGTAGTAGTTGGCCTCACTTAAAAGAAGTTTCTGTGCACTACCGAGGGCGCACGAACACAAAACCGTAGATACACACCCAATAAAGACGAACGAATAAGCATCTGCTCTGATTTTGAAAGATATAATTTCTAATTTGGTACTGTTCGTGAATGCGGTCTAGCTGGTAAGGATTTTTAAATTAAGCCAAAATGAAAGAAGTTGAAAACCACTCATGAGAATCTTCTATTTAACATCTAAGTGGCAATTGGCTGCTTTTATACGATCAACCTATACGGTCATAGGCTAGAATTTATTTCTTGATGGAAAGGTCTCTATCATTCCTCCATTTCGAAATCTGCTTGTAATATATAATATGCATGTAGAGATCCACAAATAATAAGCATACCAATTGTCTTACGTAAAATGTATGCTATTTGCATATATTTTTTGTTGCAAGATAACGTTTTACAACATGAAATGTGTCTACAATAGGAAGTAAGCCTTTTCAACAAATTCTTTCGTTTTATTCGAGATATTTAAAGATGGCGATGGCATGTTTGTTTGTAACGTTCCTCATGTACTAATACCGTCTGCTGACAAAATTTTCAAAAACCGAAAATATCGACAGCTTTGTCGCTGTAACCCGCTTCGGCAAACGTTATAATTCCGGCATATTTGTTCGATCGAACCTGTTTTGTATGACAACAGGTAGTAACGAGCTGCTGTCTGGTAACGATGGTTAAAAATTTCAAAAAGATCACGACTTTAGTCTGTTCGACTAAGCTGACCGATACCTTAAAGCTCAATTACAAATATGTGCTGGTAAGTTAGAAAACGATAAGAATCGATTCGTTCACCGTTGAAAGAAACCCACCAGCAATGATTGAGCTGCCAGCAGACCTTTCTGAAACCAACGTAACCCGAAAAAGCAACCTCTTCTGAGCACGGTACCGTTGCTATTAATGGAAAGTCCATGATCGTTCAGTACAACTGATATGCTACTGAATAGACATTTCATTCATTAGCCTATCATATGTATAGATTCAATATTTCGGTATCTTATGTCCTAAGCGCTGATAACTTGATGGTCAGTGTCAATGCTGTTGCAGCCAGTCGTTAGCTCGCTGCTGTGAACAAGCGCCTAGCGACGGGAAACCGTTTGTAGGTTGATTACGGTGCAAATAGACAGACGTATATAGAGAATTGGCCCACAGATTTCTGTTTTCACGCTGTGAGACGACAACAGCAAGGGGAAAAATGAGGTACTGTCGAAGTTTCATTCGATTCGAGTTTAAACTCATCGTTTCTTAGCTGCTCGTTATAACGGCGGAGAGTCGATGAAAACCCAATGTTTCTATGACGTTGCGGCATTCATGTACAGCCTATGTCAACAGAAAAAAGACTTTGTCCCTTGACGCACTCTGTAAATCGAAACAAAAAGGCTAATGTAAGCCAAAACTAGAGACGCCGTCTAGAAGGACGCAAGGACAACCGTTAGCTGGGCATAGTTTGCGGAGAACAAAATGACGAGGAATAAAAGATCCATCACGTGATCCGACTGCGTGTTCTTTTTATCTCAATTACAAGAAAAAAAAAAGAAAGAAAAGCAAAACCGAATCCAGTTTTTGACGTATCTGAGAAACCTGCCTACTGCTCTCAGCCTTCGGGTAAGCAGGGAAGGACAAAGCGAGCGGAAACGAGACGGAAACTACATCAGTTACAGTACATAAACACAAATCCAACAGAAGTTTAGCGGTTTTAGCTACATACAATACATCCTATTTTACTGGTCGCGAGCAGTATTCGATCAGCGATCGTACTGCCGCACCTTTCCTGAGTTGTATCAAATACAGATATCCTAAGCCACACTAAGTTTGGGCTTTTATGAAGCTGAAAAAAAATTGAAATTGAGCTATTTACTAAAATTAACAGTAACGCTTAGGATACCCTTCTGATACACCGCAACGATTTTTAACGTAGTTCGTTAATGTGTCCCGGTAGGCGGAAATGAGCTATTAATATTCGATCAGTTTTATCGTTTTTTTTTTTATAGGTCAATAGGCAAAATTAGGCGAACTTTTAGATAATGAAGCGGTACCATAAAGTGAAATATCAGTTATAGATCAATATATATCGTACGATGGAGGCGTTCGGCACAGTATCTGTTAGAATTTCAACTGTTCGTGCCACTGCGAAACGTTAGAAGCAACGTAATCCATAGTACGAATAACTTAATAATAACTTAATATTACGATCTTATTACATTGTTATCAAAAGTTTAGGTATCAGTTACACTACAAAATTATAGAGGGCAACTATTGCCACTGCTGTTAACCGGGTCAGAGCCAAAAAAAAAGAAGAAAGAAAAAAAAATAATCTTCACTATTTGCTACAGAAAGATCCATAACCGAATAATAGCTGAGTTGATTGAGGAGTGAATACATGAATAGAAAAGCAGGAAGTAAAGAAAAAAAAAGTATAAAAAAGATGAACCGGTAATGCCAATAGTGGAAAATGAAGAAAAGCCCGGAATAGAGAGGCGAATGGCTAGAATACCAGAAGATAAAAAAATCAACAGTTGGATGAACCATTCATTGATGATCTGCCATCTTACGTCGCCATTTTGATAGCGCTATAGCGTTTAATAGCTCAACAGAGACGTCGGGTGTGCATGCTTGTTATTGTTTGAAAGTTTGTCTCTGGGTGTTTATTGCGATACGAACGAGCGGTTTCACAAATAAATAGTAGGTTGGAAAGCCAAAATCACTTAGAAGACATTTTTTTGCTGACGACAAAAAACTGTTAAATAAATATTTCATTTGTTCAGTTCTTACTCATATATTTATCTTATTTTTTTTATAAATTAAGATTATCGTAACGTCGTTTCAGGAACAACTTATAAAAAGTTTCGAGTTTAACTGCCTCGCTCTGTATATTACTTCGAATGCTATTAAACCGCGGGTTTAACCTGAAACTGTTCCCTTGAGGGCAGAAATTAAACAGATTTTTAAAAGACGAGGCCGATTGGATACATAACCTCTAAACGATAAAGCTTATTATACCCCTCATAGAGCGTATGTTAATTTGGTTGGAATTCAACACTTTCGTTTTCTACCTTTGAGAGCAACTTCCCCCATCGCCTAGAAACACCAAGGGAAGAATTAGCATTGTCCACAGTGATATATCACCAAACGAACAAATGCTGTTGTGTAAAAAAGTGCGCTTAACGTATATTGCAATATATTGTGAAAGAAGCTATTAGGCTATAGCCATTGGGAAACAGCTGATTGTTGGTCGATCTCGCACCTTTATACAATTAGTTATTTACCTCTGCACAGCTAAAGAAAAATATGTTTATTAACAAAATCGGCACGGAGCGGAACCCATGGCAAAGCTCCAGTACATACCTATACACAGGATATTCCAGAAAATGTGTGCACTGTTTAACGGGTCGTAGCGGATTATAACCCGAAATAATGAGTAGGCCAAAGTCTGCTTTTGGACAAAGTAAATTTATTTCAAAGTGTTATTTGAATTATATAAATGTAGCAAACGTATAAAGGCAGTAGCGCAGGGAGTTCCACACAGGTCCACCTACGCAACCTATAAATTATCAGATGAAAAATAGGTATTCATTGTCAAGGATGTTCGCAGACAACGTTTCACGTCAACGAGCTTTACCGGTCAAAAAGGGTTCTGCAATGATAGCAAAATATCTAAAAAAGTTTGTAAGACAACCAAATCGTGAGCTTGGACTTAGGCAGTTAAGTGTCAGTCGCGTTTTAAGACATTGTAAATAAAAAAAAAAACAATGGTACACGCTAATAACGAAAAGGATTTGATCGAAGAAAACAATTTTCTAAATGGTACCTAGAAAAAATTGAGTAGGATACACAATTTTAGGAGACGACTCTTCGGAACGATGGAACTGCGTTCAAATCGACACGATCGCACCTACAGGGCAGAAAACTACATGCTACACAGGAACTTTAGTTTAAATGAATTAGTTGGACCACTATTCCTCAATGAACCAGTGTGTAATGCTAATTGCTTAAATAAAGTGCAAAAATATATTTCGGAAGACCTTTCAACAAAAGACAGCAAACTTTATTACTAACAGATAATAAAAGCAGTCATTTTGAACAGTTGTGCTAGGAGGAAGCATTACGCATCTTATCCCGATTTTTTGTAACTTAAACAAGCAAATAAAAGGTTATGTTGTAGTCAGTCAAACCGTATATACCGTCTTTGATGCATTCCAAACCGGACATCTAAATCCGGGCTTATAGGAGAAATTGTGTCTAAAACTGTGACTTAAACGAACGGTCATGTCTATTCAATAAAATCATTATTCATAGCGGCTGTAGCTTCGATCCAGAGTCTAGACCACCAAAATATTTCATATTTAATCCACAAGCAACTATAGATGTAAAGTTATTAAGAAGTCGCCCAAATACGTTATATACGAAAAAATTAATCGGGATTCGATTTTAGGTCTACGGCAAACAAAAATCCTAACAATACGGAGGCTTAAAACAGCTAAATAGTTCGAAAGATGTGACAAATTTCCAGAAGATTAATAGCTGGAACTTACCTGGACGACACAATCGGACAAAATTATTAACTTTCAGGCCTTTTAAATCTAAACCTTATCGACGAGCTTCCAGTTTGCTGCGTGAATGTCCTCCTCAGATTTTCGAAATCCACGTGAAAACTGGCAATCATGTAGACCGTCGGGCAAAAAAGCCGGATGCTTTCAATCCGATAAAAAATCGTTTAGCAAGAAAGTAGTTGATCCTCGCTCGAATTTCGAAAATGTAGAGTTGTTTTCCGCCATGATAACTTTCTTGCTTTATTTTAAAATCAATTAGCTTTCTTCTAGCGCTAGGAGTAACGGATTGAAGCACGCCGGCTCCAAGAAACAGCCGATCAAAATTTGTCCAAATTTGGCTGCCATACCTTGCAAATATATGTACTACAGATGAAGTAATTAGGAATTACTGATTTTGCGTAGCGTTTATCATGTCGATGATATTTCCACTATTCTTTATGTCTATGGTGTGAATACTTTTATGATATGGGAAATGGTTACGTGTTATTAAAATAAATAAATTTTAGGGCTGATTTCGAGCATCCGGTAGAAGTTAGATGTCATCATATTTTGGTTTAAGCAAGTTACGAATAGTACCGTGGGTAAACAGTGCTCGCCAGTGTATGTAATAAAACAATGTAAGGTACAAACGTTTTAGTGAACCTAAGAAAAGCATCGCGAAGCTATATGGGCTATTTTATTTGCAATAGCTCAAGAGTGACTGCCACAATAGCATCTATAGCTTTGTAGCGTTATAGTCATGAACACAAAAATGCTATGAAATGGTCCTTAAAGAAAGTGGTAACAGTGTTTGACTATGCCCAGTTAATGTTGGTCAGCTATCAACTGTATATTATCTCATGCCCTTTACTTGTTCTGTCGAGACCCCATTTGCCATTGATCGTATTGTGCAATACGTAGTAGCGCATTGGTCGGTTGGTTTATTTGTTACAGAAAAAACAGATCAGCGTCCTCTGTGGATTATAGACACAAATAACGTATGATTTAATACCATTAGGTACTGTATTAATACTGCAAACTTAGTTGGAATTAGACGGGTCTGCAAAAACAACAAAAAAAAAGTTACGCGAACAGATACACGATCAGGATGACCTAAAGGCAATTTGCTTAACCAATACATCGTCAAGCAAACGACTATCGATAATCGTACGGCAGACTTCATACGAGCAACATAAGAATTACTAAGATAATGTGCATGTTCATAACAAAGACTTTGGTCATTTTCAGTTTTCAAAATTCGGATTGCCGCTACGGGCGAAAAAAAAACTTCCAGCGTTCGAAACTTATTTGCTATTAGATGCAACCTAAATTTAGCGAAGATGTTAGCTAAATTTGTTAAAAATCAAGGCTATTATGTTTAAGTTAGCGAAATACATACCACTAATGAAATCTCTGTAAACAATCCGCATGCGCTATCATACAAAACGTTAAAGTAACGGGTCAAGGACGTCGAACAGTTTGTCAGCCGTGACGTGTATTATGCAGGAGCAGGATTAAGATGCGGCTGTTCGGCTGCATAATAGCGTAATCAAAGCTCATGTTGCCAGTCATATAGCGAATCCTAGGCCTACCAGGCCAATGAATTTACAGTATCAGCTCACAGGGTTCCCGTGTATAGTCGGAGTCTCTTGTACCGTCGTTATATACCATATTTTTTTTTATTAAACATACAATAATTACACCATAATCAAAGGACATCGTAAAGACGAATGAAGTTAAAGACGCTGATAAAGAGCGGTGACAGAGAATACGATGACCGGGTGACAGTTTACGCCCTGTTCCGGAATTTTGAGGGCCGAAACGCTGGCACTACTTTGGACGGCTGGCTTCCAGCACAAAGCGTTCACGCCATTATTCGAGCCTATACTAACACACATGTTTAACTGTATGGAAATACGCTACCTATTGCGCTATAGGATAGTTGCATACAGCCAATCGACACGAACCCAAACTACATACGTCAGCTGATGGCAAAAACAAATCCATCTATTCATCACACGACGCCGACAGCCGTTGGCGTTAGTTGCTCGTTAGCTGGTGGTAAATTCGATGTTTCGCAGCATTTTTCAAACTTCTATTCTTTCCAAATGGACATTTATCGCCAGGCGAATAACATCAACCCTCGCTGGTGTGGGGGTGGACGTTTATCTAGTCCACACATACGACGCGTAAGCAGTTGATAATATTTACATGCATTCCCATGTGCCGTTTGCATGGATATAGCACGCCGTTACTGTTTTTGACCAATCAACCAGTTTCTGCTGAAAATCGTCGATAGGAGAACGAGAGGTTTTTGGCCGTTTTCACGCTGTCATTGGTTGGTTCATCCCCGCGGCAGAATTAAGTGACTGATGGGTTTAACATGTAATTTTCAGAAATGTTAGCAGAAAGCACGCGCAGAAGTGCTTGTGCTTCGGATCCGTCCGAGTAAGACACATTGCAGCTCTAACTTATTTAGTCTTGTTACTATTATCAACACTACTATTATCAGACACGACTCACATAAACGACGGAGGGATAAGATATACGAAGATTCGATCGATTAATCTTCAACTATGTACGATTTACAACAGCAGTATTTCATACAGGTCGACAATTTCGTCACAGGTTCATAGAAATATACATTTGAATACTATTGATCTTTTTAAATATAGCGGTGAAAAGAAAATTGGGCAAAATGACGTCGCGCCGCTGTGATCGATGTCCCTGTCGCGCAATGACAACGGCCAACAAATATTCTCTTAATTTTTACTTTGGTCTTTTGCAATGTCCGCACGCTTATCACCAGCGCCACAAAAACCAACAGAATACGGCTACTATATCATTATTATTATGGTTACCATTTCTACTCGTTTTGCTTTGACCGACGTCTGCATAAACTGTGCAAAGAGCGTAATAGGTACGTCACGTAATTATACCTTTCATACCGAATGCAACTAGCGCACGGTATAGAGCTACTTAGCACGTATTTTCATTTACACACAAACGTGAAGGGAGACATTTTTGGAGGCAACTTTAGAAGATTATCTTTATTTATTTTTTATTATTATTTAATGACTTAAATAAATGCCTAGAATCGATCGGTTAGAACGAAACATATCAAAGAGGAACCAGTAGACGAGGCGATAGCGGCCTTATGCGACATGTCGCTTACCTAACGGTGCAGTACTAACACGTTTGCCGCACGGCGACAGATCGAAAGCTCTGCTTTTGTCGACGCGCAATATGGCAAGGCGACACCAGCAAACATTTTCGGTTTGGACAATCAGGCAAGAACGGACTGATTGGTATCCGTAACAGCAGTGGTAAAATATACTATTAATAGTGACAATTCGTTGTTTCGCGTAATCGATCAATATAAAAACGCATAGGCCCGTTGAAGTAAGTTGTTTATGTATACAGTATTAAGCCGTTTCGGCATTCTGCAAAAAACCCGTCAGCACAGACCAATACCGTGCGGTCAGGTTCGAAATGGGTAAACTCAGAGGCAAGTTGGCGTTTGTATCGGATGGATAAAGACGAATCGTGATTCAAGCGATTGGCGTCTTCAGTTGCATGATTGGGTCCATTCTAGGTGAACAAATAGTTCTTGTAAAGAAACCCATTTTTTGGTAAAGGAGCAGGGGCAGGAAAAGAAGAGTGATTCCACTATGAAATAATTGATTCGAACGCATTCATTTCGGAATGACGTGTGTAGTAGTGTGAGGCATTTACACAACTTCCAGGGGTAGACAAACAAAAACAGTTTAAAAACTTAAGGCAGAGTTATTTGCAGCTAACATTAGAAACGATGGCGGGAGATCAAGTCGAGAAACGACGATTTAGAAGCTTCAATTATGGGCGTGATTTCAGTAATAGGCCGGTAAAACGAGCTTACGTCATATCATGTCCTGTTTATGCTATAGAACACGTATCTATCTACTATGGCATAAAGGGCCCCGGTTCTCACACAGCATTATATTTGCCCCCAGTTTATACGCCAGTGCAGCACGCCTCTAATCCCAGTTGTTATAAGTGGCTAATATTATTTAGCTAAACAATTTCTGCTGCCGAAGCGACCTTTACGCTTTGTTAATGATATGCGGCGCCTTCTAAAAAGGCCACTTCAAAGGCTTTTTAATGCAATGTCAACTGTTTCTTCCATTCGATTGACTACCTCTCCTGAAAAAAAAGTCCAGCAGAGATAATTTTAGCAGGCTCTGTAGTTTACTTTATAATTTACAACTTATACTGCAATAAATACAAGGCTTTTTAAGTTGTTCCTTACATATTTTCTAGTTGTTATATCGCCTTTCTAGATAGGTTAGTTTGAGCTCATTTTCTTCAGTGTTTACCTTATGAAATTTAAAATTGTGGTGGGGTAAAACTGTCCCTATTCAAGTCCGTACAACGGAATCTTTTGTCGGTTGTTAAGTTTCCATTAAAGCAGCATTAGTGCTATTTCATTTTGCAGGCTAATGGTTACTTACTGGAACACCGACTATCTATCATAGGTAAACGTTGTTTCGAATGATATTATAGCAATGGTCACATATATTCTAAATCTACTTTCTATCTGCTACGTCTAACGAACGCCACCCTTGGCACAACGACACGTATGTGTACCACCTTGAAAATTTCGTGCAACAGTTTTAATTAATGTTAAAGTATCGCAAATAAAAGTATCATACTAGCACAGAGACATCTTAAAATTTATCATAATAATAATATTGTTTATTTTATTAATTAACAATACAATAACGGGAGCAATACGCTATATTTTGCATCTTTTGGGTTCTAATCGCTTAAGTCAGTGAGCCGCATGCCCACCTCACTAACTTCATCAGCATTTCAAACAAATATATACCTTATCCCCTTGTCGTACATCCTGAATATTTTTTATTCGAATTATGAACTCGATTGTTCAGCAGATAGTTGCCAAATAACGCAGTCGGTGCAACCGCTTATTTAACCTCAGAGTCTGATTTCCTTTCAGTACAAATGAATAATGCTCATAATGACAGCAGCTGATCAGGCGATGTCAATGCGAAAACAAGTTTTTATATCGAGCAATATTTTTCTTCATACTCACGAGGTTTCAAAGTCGAAACTATCTATCACTTGGAAAATCTTCTAGAACGAAACATATTTTAATTCGCTTATACCGCGGTCGTACAAATAACAATTCTTGCTAATAGATCAATCGATCAACTTCTATCAATTAAAATTTTAGCTTTTACCAATAGTAAAGTTAGATACACCATATATATATATAAAGTGGTAAAAATTCTGCTTCAATGAGCTATGACTGTAATCCGCGGACCGACACAGCGACATATTGAATGGCGATGGTGACCTAGAAAGCGACAGCAGCGGTAGCACAGTGATATTGCCGCCGCTGCTGCTGCTGTTATCCCGTGCAACAGCAGTCGCTTGTTATTATTACCATTAGTAATAGCAGAAATGGCAGCGGCGGCGGCGGCGGCGGCGGCGGTGGCGACGGCGGCGACATTATTGGCAAATGTCGCCAATGTCAGCGGCAGTGGCAATGGCATAACGCAAAAGCCCTTGAAAGGCCTTCCGTGCGATTGTTAGATTACATTGCGTTCCATTCTGACATTAATGGCGGTTACAATACCAACGTCGTCTGTAATAAATACGGTATAGCGGCAGCATCGCCGTCGCCAAATCGGCCGCTCACTAGCGGACGACGACGGCATTGGATAACAGCAAGATTATACGTACCGAATACTAATAGGCACATACCACAACGTCTATATATATGTGTGTGTGTCTAGACGGAGTTTAACTGAGTTTCGTAGTAGTCAAAAAATAAATTGGTTTTTTTTGGGGGAAAGGGTGTGTATGTGTATGTGCGATGTTAAATATCTCATAAGACATGGCTAAATCAGTCAGGTGAGATCAATACGGTATCACGGTTTGTTCCAGTATTGTCATCAATATAATTATTATATTATATTACGGTAGTAATGCCAGTATCGCAGTATTGTTATGAGCGTCATAATACGCCTCCCGCTGCGGTACTGCCGTTTTGTAAACGAAACGAAAGAAAAAGAAAGAAGTTGATGCAGAAACAAATGTCACCATTCTTATCATTGCTATCAATGAGAGGTCGTCTTGATAAAGCCGACAACTACAAGTATCTTCACTAAAAGCCTGCGTAAAAGCTGTTATTTGAGGAAGTTTTCACACAGCTGGTGACGCGCAAGCAATTCCCAAATACTGATCTGTATACTTTTATTTCCAACCCAACCCACGTCAATGTTGATCAACAGTAATTTAGCTATAAAAAGGGAAAAAAAACAGCCAAGAAAAATCTGCTTATCGTGATGAATGCGGGGAAAATGGACCAGTGATTGATGCCCAGAAGAAGGGAAAAACTTTTCATTTCAAAAATGAAACAACGATCAACATCAATGCATCAGTGCTGTTGTGACTGCTCCCGTTATTATTGCCTACAGTAGCAGTGTGCCACATAGTTACATTATTGCTCCGAGATTTATAAAGCGTTCGCCGGTCGTGACGACTTCACAATTGAACTATCCATTACTCGACGATGTTATCGCTAGTTACGACGTGAATAACAATCTGCTTGATAAATCAGTTACACAAGTACATATGGTATCGGTCTGATTGGCGATTGAATATGTGAAACTTATGTGGAGTGACAATTTGCGTCCCTCTTCTGCACGGAACTTGCAGTTTCCTCCTTTGACCTTCCATTGACATTACCAGGTTGTTATTATCGCAAAAACACCAGAACAATATTAAGTGTATCTGCCGCTAATATCGATGCCCACCGTAAATAAGCTGAGTGCGGGGTGGTCTTCCTGATTATCTATCTACTGGCCTGTTCAGTTTCTGGACTTATATTATGTAAGATTGTATGAGAACCCATAAATCAGCTCATTTACAGTCGGCAGCGTTCGAGTAAATTATCTCCCTTACATTCTTTTCGTTTATTTCTTCCTACCGGTCATTGTCTCGTCCAGTAATATGCTTCACCCCTGCCCAAGTCATAATAATACTCTCTCTTTCCTCTTTCCGTAAGAAAAGCACCTTAGGTTACTATCTGGCTAGGTTGATAGTATGTACATGTATATTTATTGCGCCGCACTATACCCACATATGATCATTCAAAAACAAAATGATTGCTCCATACATTGGTTCAAAGCGAGGTGTGAACCCATTATTGGATTAAGGTGTCTCTGCACCGAACGCCAAACGATTCAGCTAAAAATGAGAGGCTGGCTTTTCAAAAAACGCTGTCTAGCAGATCTGGTATATTTCAACAAATTAACTCGTAGCTGGCCAAAACACGTATAATTCGATAACTGAGGATGAATTCAAGTATTTTCATTATTGTTATCGTATATCTCCCGTATCCCTTTGACTCCGGGATATATTGCGTCTCTAACGTGGTAGAATGTTCATTTTAATGGACGACATAACACCCATCATATTTTTGCTCAGTACGCGAAACTCCTGTCAATGGGGCCATTGGCTACATCGAACTGACAGGAACCACGGCGTTGCCTGGCTACGCGATGCTAGAAGCATTCTTCTTTACGTGGGGAATGCTTTGTTTATTGGATAATAGGATGATGGTCTGCCCGCTTGACTGGCAGCAGAATTGATCGATGTAGCGTACGACCCCTATTGGAATAACAGTAGGGTCCAAGTTCAAGTTCGCTCCAAACAAATAAAAAGCATTCGTATTTTCTTCTGGTATTAGGACATCACAGTGAACACTGCGGCCACGCGGAAGCCATACAGGGATAACTTCTGTGAGCAGCTGACGGTCGCGATCAAAGTTACAAGAAATACTTCCATACTTGTCATTAAGTCGAACGTTGTACTTTTTGTGCCGCAAAACATTTTTAAGCAACGACGAAAAAAAATTATAGCGATAATTTGGGAACAAATGAATGCAAAATGATCATTTTAAGGTAAAGATAAAGTAAAGGAAGAAAGAAAAGCAACAGAACAGATTGCACTGGTGAACGGTCCGGCTATTGTACACGAAGTATGACTGTCGTAAATGATGAAATTCCCAAAACAAAAGTGATCTCACACGACTAGCTCAATGTGATCCGCCATAACGAACTGATAATGCGCATGATCGTTTTCGCTCATTTGCACAAAAAGAGACAGCTTTATATTGTTCCGGGCGAAACTATATAACAGTCGAAGCATTGTATCTCATTGATCACGTTTGATTGACACATAGTTTGACAATAGAGTATAACAAAAGATATAGCAACTAGAACTAATCGTGCTTTTATGTCTTAGCGCCAAAATCATCCGATTTTACAAGATGCTTATTGTTCTACTATACGTAATGCGTTTATTAATATTTTTTATTTATAAATATAAAAATAGGAGAAAATATAATTGTACGAAGAAATATCGAAGAAACAGAAATGGGATCGACATAATCAGTATTTCAATATATTTTTATCATACCCCAGATTACCTTTACGGTAAAGCAAATACGAAGCTCGTCAATTTCTAAGGCAGAAGTCGTGACGCTGTATAGATTAGCCTGTTCTTCTAGCAAGAGAAAAACGTTGATTGAAAAAGTTAATATTGAGGAACTTTCAGTACGTTTGAGACGAATAAAAAGGTTGAAAAGTAATCTCAAAATAGCGTATTGATGCCAGCATGCTATTTTTTTGAGTCAGTCAATTTTTCTACCCCACTTTGATCTGTTACATGACGTGAAAACAAATCTTGTACGATTCACTACACAGAGTTATACATAATGTGAATCAATGTGTTTCGTATAAATATACTGAAGTATGGTATTTTTCTTTCGTTATGTCACACATGCTTTTAAAATAAACTATCATAATCACCCTGCAATATTTGCCATAAACTAATCAATTTGGAATAGGAACGATTATGGATCGCTATCAAACGTAACTGGTATAACAAAATTATGATTAATCGAGGCATTGGTTGAATCGATTTTGAAGGTCAATGAGTACACTGTCACAGTTTCTCTTAACTTACCGCACAAAATGCAATCCTTCGATATACCAGTGTTTAAGCCATTCGAAACAAACGATCATTAAGCGAAACTTCACAAGGATGTATGCTAATAGAATCGTGATCTTTGACCCCCTAATTTAACGTCGAGTCGTTATGAAGCGTAGGCTCCTGTTGCCAAAATGATCGCTCGTTTTTCAAAAATACCTATTTTCCCACTAGCTTTATTCAGCGTCTGACTTCTTAAAGAATAATGGTGTCCTCTGTGGCCCCATCTCTAGCCCCGTCATTCCACTTTGTGGATTATGCACGTGTTTTTAATGAATGCTAAAAAACGAAAATTTTCAAAAATGAATGCCCTTTAGACTACAGGAGAGAGGTAGGTCCTTTAGGCATAATTATTTCCTTTCGTGGAAAAGTTTTCACCCATTCAGCTCTAACAACCCCTACGTGCTACCTATATACAAAGTCTATGGTATTCGATTGATACTAGCAGTGTTATTCTTCTTCTTAATATACCTTGTTTCCATGACATCATTACCAAAAGCTCTTATCTAACATATTATCGGGAACGAGTTGGTCTAGCCTGCACTGGAGACCAAATCAGTTGGTTTTCATTTACTTTCCAATTTATTAACTGATCTTTGTCATATTGCGCTATAAGCTCTCAAACACGCAAATGCTCACACATTTGACAAAATTTCTCCTCAGTCCTCCCTATATTTGCAAGTCGCGTGAAGAATAATAGTAAATAATATATTATTTTTACCAAATAATAAAGTAATGCCAAACAAAATTTGTCGAAGATGAGTCATGCCTGCATGATGAGTCGGGCAATTCAACGGATGTCGAACGCGGGTCGTCGATGCAGAGCTTGCTTCTGTAAACAGTATTAACTGATTCACAATACGAGCATAATCAAGCGTTCTTATTCGATTGTGGAATCGCAGCTTTCGCACAGCTTGTAGTACTGGTACATTACAGACACATTTCGTTGTTGGCAGAAGTAAAGAAAAGCCCAGTTCGACGGTTTTCTTCCACTCGTATAGTGGTGACGGCGATAATAATACTGCCGCGACCCAAAACTCTCGTTCGGTTGTTGTGTTATACTAGCGACACTCCGCTGTCTGTTGCAGATCCTTTCAGAATAAATTGCCAGAAAATTCCATTTCAAGTCGTCGTCGTCGTCGTCGTCGTCATCATCTTCTTCGTTGGGGTTTTATGCCGGCGCTGATGTCGCTGTTGCTATGCTTGTTGCTAGAGTGCCAATTGGCAGTGATTTATCACGCTCCCGAGTGGGGGAGAAAGATCCGAACGCGAATGACGCGAAGTCACGCTGTCCTCTCTATGCGAAATCTAACAGAAGCAACTTTTAAAAAAGGCGCGCGTAGTGCTCACAGCAACTAACTGAACAGCAAATGAGAACTTGGAGCAGTAAACTTAACCGTCGGTAGGCTACGAACAAATAAAGATTTCGAAGATTAGTCGCAAATCATTTCATACTACTTCGTTTCGTTCGAAATAATTCACAGCCACAGTTAGCACCTGACGCTGTTCGCTTTACGTTTCGCCGCAATATATGGCTGATACACGTTTTCACGTAAACTTTTTTCGAGTATGAATAAAACATTTTTCATGCGCAAATCGATGTTTTGGATACCCTCATACGACAAATTCGATCCAATCGAAAGGAAGTAGTTAAACATTGCGCCATGGTTGAATCGAACGAGAGTTTGTTGTTGAGAGCGTTATTATTGCTACCACATTAACAGACATTCAATTTTTAGCACGTCGAGTTGCTTATCCTAAATAGACTTTCCGCTATTATCTGCCTTGCGGGTTTCATCAATGTAAACTTCGTTTTTCAAATGTCTTATTATGTAAATTAACGAGATCAAAGAAAAACAACGGTATTTTGACAATTGGCATTTAAACATGATCAGCGATTATCCACGACCGCTTTTCGTTGGGTTGTTTCATTTCGATTGCAACATCCCCTATTTACATAAGTGATATAATGAGTCGTGTTAAATAACAATAATGCCCCTGCCGTCGACGATGACAGGAACGAAACGCCAACAGCAACGATGTAAACCAGCTTAGGAAACAAATCAGGCCAAGCTTCAAAGGCCATCTAGTCAAGCAGCGAAGTTGGCCTAGCGAAGGAAGTAAAAGACAATAATAGCCAAACGAAAAAGGACCACGATGTCATTAGACAAACGTATCATTATATATATATATATATATATATATATATATATATATATATATATATAAACAATTGTATAGACGCATGTCATTCAGATACAAACTCATTCGCAGTAAATATGGCACGTACCGTTCGCGTTGACATCATATAACAGCGACAGGCAACATCAGAGCCTTCCTCGCTCGTTATAATACCGCACTGCCGTTGCCAATAATCAGCGAGGAGTAGCGTCGCGCTAAGCGTCTGCGTGTAACAAATAGGATGCTTTTGATCACTGACAGCAAAAGCGGCAGCGGCAACATTCTGATGTATTAGGTAAATGTCTAAATAAAATAGCCAGTGTAAAACAGGACATTGCAACAACGGTCGTATCGACCGATAGTGAATGGTGAAATAGATGAGGTAGGCTTGGCCAATTGGCCTGTTTCTTACTTTCGGCGGGAACGTCGGCCGGGCGTCTGCTACTGCCGTTGTTGCGTTGGTAATGTGTTAATTATTGACAAAATAGAGGCCAGCATGGGAAAACAGCAATGTCATCACTATGAACGTTATTACCTATTCGTATATGTGAATGTAGGGTAATAGTATATGAACACTGCGTCCCTGTTAAGGTTTGTTCACAGCCGCGGTTTATCAATGTAGTAACATGTTTTTCGCGCTATATCGAGAAATGTGTCGGGCTAAATGCTTGCTTGGCAGTTTTTTATGATAACGTATAATCGTACACGGATATTACGCTGTTCTTAAACGTAGTACTGCATAAGGACTAGGCTTAATTGCGGCGCGAGGTGTATCGGTCACGATCGTCGGTATCGACATAATGACAATTCGTTATTTAAGTTCATCTAATAATAAAAATAGCAGGTACATACGCTGCAATTTCCTATGTAAATCAAAACGTCTAAATGTGCCCCATGTATACGTTAGATAATTCAAACTTAAAGGAAAATAACACAACCGATCGATTCCTAAGAAGAGCCAACTTGCGAGAACGAACAGACAATAATGTCAATGAAAATTCTTTTGAAGAATTCTAGTTCGATATGACCCATTTATTAAGGCCGACGAAGTTCTCTACAGACTCATATATATATCATCGTATGTGATTACGCTAGTTTTGGAGTAGCTGGCCGTAACCGAAGGTATCTCTTCTAAGACAAAAAAGAAGAAGCAAGCAGACACATCAAATATATGTTTATATGTCCACAATATTCTGTGTGTAGACAAACAGAGTCGCTATTTACCACCGTACTTATCTATTGCTATCACAAAGCGACGCCCCGTTTTTTCGTATATTCGTTGTGTTCCCGTCGGCACAGTATTCCTTGAGCAAGCAATGCTTCGTAGAATTGAGCTTTACTCAGTTCGGGACGGCGTATCTCCTCTCAGGGTCCTTTCTCTTTCTCTCTCAACACTGTGCGTTACGCAGTTTCAAAGCCAACGGACATGAAAGGTAAAGCGCGAAACGAGAGAATAAGGAAGTTTATAGTTTCGCAGTGCTTGTAAAATTGAGACACGACTTTCCAGCATCTTACGGAAACCCTCAGTTAAACGAGTAACGTCAAAAATTTTTGCAAAAAATCAAATAGCATATTCAACATAAATAGGGTAAGGTTAACAATTGTTATGTGAGTTCGATAAAGAATAAGGTGAAATATGTATTAGTGTAGCTATATAATGCATTTGATACACATTTCGTATTATATCCAGTAACAGATCGGTGCTCGCATAACTCCGCTTATATAAATTTATGGAGTCAGAGGCTCATCCTACCGTAAGACAGCACGTGATTTCCAGAATTAGAACGAAGATCAGCTATTATCCGATCTTTCCGCATTGGCCGAAGCCCCATCAAAATGAAAAATGTAGCTTTTTGCTCGTTATCGAAGATCTACCCTCTTGTTAAGTTTCAAGTGACCTCTGCAAAACTTGAACGGAATTTGCTCCTTTTTACGCCTTACGGACTTTTTGGCCGTTTCAAGCTATTAGATTTTTAGGACCCTTGGCCTGTTATCAACCCAATATTTAGTTCCGTTGGAACTTTTTGTACATAGCGCTCATGAACGACACGTCGACCAGTTTACTCCGAGCAATATCGCTTGATGCATGGTCAAAATGTTGTCTATAAATTAAAGAAAGAATATTTTGAACAGAATCACTTTGTGATTCAGGTCCCAGATAGAAGCCGTGATCGTGATGAATGGTAGTTATCTTAGTCACCGTCAGGAATGATTCTTCTGTATCATACAAAAAAATTCGTTGAAGTATCTGTTTTTATTCGTATAAGTGTTAAAAACAACCTACAAAAATTTCCCAAACTCCAAATTTATATATGCTGCCTGCATAATAGAATATGTTTTATTTGTAAACAAGTTAAAAAAATGAAGCTTTTTAAATTAAAAGCTTTAGATTTAGAGCAAAAAAAATACGTGTGCATATAATCTATAAGACGCACCCTAACCTCCAGTACTAAGTTACATTTAGCTAGACATATAATCGATGGATCACGAAAGCAACCATTGGATAACTGACTGGGACATTGTAAAGATGCACATAGAACAGTCTCTATGAATAGAAATGACTAGACGGATTATGAGTATAGCAGCCATAGGGACTGCTGTACAGGAAAATCATATATCGAAAAATGTGCTGAATAAAATGAATTTGACTGAATTATATGTTTTCTATATATAAAATGACTGATTGGGGTGCTTGAAATCAACGAACGAATATGTAATATGCATAACTACTAAAAGAAATAATCAATAAAATCGAAACAGGATAATATCCAGGAAGTACGTCATTAATACCAAATTAGAAAGCACCGACTCAAATGGCCTCGAGCCGAACATCCGTACAATCACAACGGACCTCTTCTGCAACTTTTGTCATGGACAAAGATTACAGATGGCTACGATAAAGTGCCGAGGAATGAAAGTTCTGCTCGTCTATAACATTGTCATTGCCAAATCAAACTAGTTAAAGGGATCGTTATGTATCGAACAACAACTGAAAGAAAATCAAAAAGTAATTCAGCCGTATTAATGACATGACTTCAAAGAAAGAAAAGAACAACAGAAACAAGGCAATATAGAATCAGTGCGTTAGCACCCTATGATTTTCAGGCCAGAGCATGCAAGATAAGCATCCGCATGTCCCTATCGCTTCCGGATGCATCCTGTACTTGTGAACTTGTCAACTATGTTTTATCTCTGCCGGGTAATAATGAGCGATTGAAAAGCGCTTTAACGGTTTAATGGAAAAAAATTGAAAATTATTATTATTAAACAAAAGACGCACAAAGTCATGATTGTATAAAGAGTAACGGAACGTTTTAGAACAGAGTCATGACCACCAACGAACAATCTACTGACTGAGATACCAATTTTATTGTAGAGACTAAGCTTGTTGTTGGCTAGGGTGACAGCCAGAAAGTACTTGCTTATCTGGTAAAGGTCGCGAAAGGTCCCCGTCATGGGACAGTGGCAAGATGTTCGCCTACTGAATCGTAATCTACGTACGAATCCGTTCCTTTCGAAAGTAATACGATAAGTATTTCAAGCCTTGCGAAGGCCCCCTCGCTGGATGATGATGTTCACTGTGTAATTGCACCTTGCCATGCGGGACGTTCAATGACATCGAGGGGTGACTAATACGGAGCCTGGCGTTTAATGATTGTTCCACACCTGGACATCGCTATGAAGCATTAAGTAAAATGTGTTCTAAATGTTTCGTAAATGGAGCCTCCCATTCTATGAACGTAGATAGTTACTGGGGAAATATTTTTTTTTTAGATTTTCACCTCGCACATCGTGGTAATTTCGTGATGACCCTATAAATACCTTTCTTGACACTTCGCGAATCATAGGTAATAAAGGTAGCACAAATGATACCGTTCATTATCGGTAATTGGAATGAGGCAACGATTATTACGTACGATAATGTCAGAAGGGATTACTAGCTAACCTCATCTCATTTGCGTCACCAGAGGTTGATTACCTGTAGTGTGATACTGCATGAGGAACAGTGCAAGAATAATATTGTTAATGATAAATAAGAGCATTTTTTATTATATATATATATATATATATAAAAGCAATTTTTTGCGAAATTATTATTATAGAAAATAACTATCAAAAATACGTCTAGTGCTTAGCAATTACTAGCATGAATAATGAGCAGCGAATGGCCAATAGTTACTGTAAGCTGAATCAAATGAATTACATAATGTCTAACTAAAAAGAAATATCTAAATATATGTATATAACTAAATTTAAAAAAATATTATACAAGTGATCCAGGTTTCGTAAATAGATAAAGCAAATATATGTTTTCTACGTCTTTATAGTGTGACTGTTATTTCCTAGTGAATTAATCCCAGAATAAAAAAGAAGCAATCGTTATTCTAGAAAAAAAAATGGTCCCTGTCAGATAACAGCACCTGCGATATATCCGATTGTTTCTTGGATCGAGTTCGTATAATAGCTTGTTTGAAATGCAAAAAATAAAAATCATAATATGAACTTTCGGATTTGCGAGCAATCTGTAGAAATGTGTGTCTGTATTTCTACAGAACAAGCAGGGTGTCATGATAGAAAAAGTGGCGATAAGCGATCCAACAGAAACACTCTACGGCCATGTATGCTTAGGAAGTACTTTGTACCTTTTACCAATGTCTAGTATTAATCTAATTGATTTATTCCAGAATATAGCCCACGATCGTTTCCAATACGGAATGAACATTCGTGACAGGGTTTGCTAATTACAGAGTCTATTTAGTGGCTTTTTCAGAATTGAGTTTCTCCAGCGGTGTTCTTGTCAAATGGTAATTGATGGTATGTCAACTCTGTAGACAACCATGACTTTGATCAGCGTTGGGTCAGGGCATTCTTTCCCTGCAGCCGAATGATCGAAGTATAGCACTAAGTTACCCGTTGATTTGACCGCCTCAATATTCCGAGTATTATACATTTAGATATATGTGACATATGTTAAGCTGTATGTATAATCTATGACTATCATTACGGCAACAACTAAAAAAATTGTGCTTGGCTCCATGACAAGAGTAATTAAATAGTAAAAACCAAACTATAAATCAACGTCATAGCAATGGTTACTTCTACTCGGCATTCGTTCGTGTGCTGTTACGGGAGAAATGGCCGTCTCTTTGTGGAATAAGAGCACGAATGCTTGATGGTGAAAACAGGGGTTCTTATGCCGAATATGACCTGAAATCAGCTACTGTATAATGTGCTTAACTCTTGCTAAAATTATGAAACGCTTTGGTTGCTCAGAAGTGACTGTTTACGTTGTAGCTGGTCCGCATGATAGATTCAGGACACGTCGTGGTCATGGTCCGAATTCGGACGTAAACACATGTCGCTTCACGTTGGAAGCCAGTCATCTAGAGTGATGCCTAACGGTTCAAGTATCAGATATAGAAAATGAAAATGATTTCGGTCTCTGTGCTGCTTCACGAGTGTACGAAAACGCTCTCGAGAACGCAGAAAGGAAGGCGTACATTTCGACTTCGAAATTAGAAGAGAAACATTTCAACCTAGAAAAAGGAAGAGAGCAGCGTGTCTATCGCCAATTAGGCCTTAGGTTTCTTGCTTCTCTTTATACGCTTTGGACTTCTTAGCCTTCTGATTTTTGAGACTGTTGACCTATTTTCAAAGCTCTAATCTATTTCGCTTCATTTGTATCTGGCATATCTGAGCGGGACTTCAGCGAATATCGGTCTAGTCAAGGGTGGCATCAACAAGTTATTCACGAATACACAGAAGGAACTTTTGAAAATGACTCGTGGCTATCAGGCATTGGACTGAGGTCGTAATCGAAGCAGAACGAACGTACGTGTAAATGACGTTCCTGTCAGATGCAATTCATGTAAAAATAACATTCATTCGGTTACAACATGTCCTTCTTCATGGCAAAACTTAGGATTACAGGAGTGCATCTGTAAAGCGACAAACAATTATTTTTAGTCAACGATAAGGACTCGTAATGTGGATGCTTAATAAGCCGTAAATGGAGCGTGTGTTAAGCCGGGCCTCTGTGCGTTTCATGCGCGGTACGATTCTCAGCAGCTGCGTAACACATAATGCGATGTAAATGGCCAAAAGCGTCTTGACTAGGTCCTCAGAATGAAACTCTCATACAGACTTCATTTGAAGCCCAGTTTTGTTGGTTCTTTCAAATCCTAAACGCCCTTGAACGATGCTGTTAGAATAACGATTTAGTATTCTATATTGTATTATTTACAATATATAGAGTATTTTTTTCTATTTTATATTGCTGTTAGAAATCTTTTGTTGCGACGAGGATTTTTTACGATAGCGGACGTGTCCGCTTTCTACTTTAAAAGCGACGCTGTCGCTAAGACGAGTGAACCTCTTTTTAACAAAGCGTGCAAACGAAGTTCGAGCTCCGCCAATGGGATGCCTGCTACAAGACAGGTGACCTTAAATCGAAAAACAATATAATTCAGGTTCATCCCTAATAACAACTTCGTAATTCCATTATTTTAATCATATAACTCACCCAACGACAGTGATTCAACAATGAATTCGTCGAATTTAGTCTACGTGGCGGCTTGTATATACCTTGCGGTTTACGCGCCGCTACGCTCACGTTGCTCTTGTTATCGGCACTTCAGTCGACTAATCGAGGTGTACGTCTTGTCATACTGCTGCTACTGACAGAAATTGAAAAAATAGCCGACGGCACATTTCTATCTATTTATTTAGTTTTTGGACAAACTTTCCTTGCCGGTAAGCAACTTTTCGTTCGCTTTACGTTTGCTCACTTTGTTGTTCACTTTATCGTTTCGAAATAACGACAGTTGCTATTAGAACAGACGAGTAATGCGGAACGGCCGCTACTTGACTGAAATAGAACGCGATCGGTATTCCGAAACGCAGAAGCGCCAGCAGAGTGACATATTCGTTGACGTCCCCAAGCGTCAATGCCATGCCACCTTGTGCTGTTATTGGCCTCGATGTACACTGGCGTTGATTGTCTACACCTGGTCGTACAGTTGCTAGCCTCACAATCCACAGCAGCGTCATCGCCGGGCTTTGTTGCTTCATCAGTCGATCGGCTCGGATATATAGCACGTCGGTTAGATGGGTAGCGACAAATTTTGACGCGACTGTTGTGGCTGCATTTCACAATTTTTCGCTTCCCTGTTTTTGGCTGCGTTTCTCCTAAACGCCGCTCTCCCATTGGCAGCCCCAACATACGCGCTAACAGTAAAAAGAAGACAAACAAACGGAAGTAGAGAAATGAAGGCGACCCATTGCAACTTCGGCGCCTCGATCATTCATTGACCGCTAACGTCGCCGCTACAATGACAGCCATCATGACAATGACAATGACCGTACGCCGCCACCATTGCTGTCGAAAATTGATCAACCGCTGGATAAACGAGATCGTACATGACGCCAGTACAACAACTCAGTATTGAGTGTCTGTCGAGCGGAGCAGTAAATAAGTGCTGCTATTATTGTTGCTGGTCACGATGATTCTGTTGACGCAACAATTCGGCGAACTTTGTTACTAGCCTAACACGACGCTGTCCTGCTCAGGCAAATGCAGGCCTTCACTCGAAATTGCCCGGCCGCTGTATCGAGGACTGATCAAACTTCATTGCCTTAACGTCTTGTTATAACGTGATGACAAGCAACCATACGGTAATGCCAGCTATGTAATGGGAATCATGTGTATAATATTCATTTGGGTCTATCGATTCGCGCGATTTCGCAAATAATGATCGACTCATAATAATATAAATAAATATTTCAGCTGCATCTTGTGAAACGGGTCAAGTTCCCAACAAATTCTGGCTTCGACCAAAGATAACGTTGCCACAGACTGTGTTGGATGACGTTCATATAAAAATGTATTATAGAGATAATTCTTCATGTAAAACATATGTACATAAGATGTTTTTAATGATGGCGCTAGAAATGCTATTGATTTGTGGGAATTTCAAAAAGTTATTAGAGATGACATTACATATAGTTAATGCGACCAATCATCGCTAGCCGGATTGTTGAGACTTCCCCCTTCATTATTAATTAAACGTACTAGTAATTTTCGTTGGCGAGAAGATTAACGTAGTTCTCTGCTATTCTGCTAGCTTTTATGGCTAATTTTTGTTCACTCTTAACTGCAATATAAAATAGCTAATTTAAAATGCCTTTAAATAAAAATTATGACAGCTGTTATGATCAGTGATCATACTGCAGATTTTATGTTTTTTGGAGAGTTTAGCCTATGGTCATTATTATCATTATTAACCGTTATTGTTATTGGTGTTGTTGTTAGTGATTCAACTTAGCTATAAATGAAGTCATGACGCTGGTGTTATACGTTTGTTAGATTATTTTGTTCTATTTAAAGTTGTGACGTTACTACGTTGACCTTCGTGCCCTATTTTGCCACAGGAACAGGAGTGGGCCCACAGCAACGATATCCTATAAAACAACAACAATAACTATAATATGTCGGCTACATCGACCATTATCGACTACTGCTCCTTAGCATAGTTGATCAAATCATCGTTTCGCACAAAATAGCTCTCAAAGCTTGCGTTCAGCCATCGTATAGCTAATGAGTAGTAGCGATGCAAGGAACAGAAAAGTACATTTAAAAAAATCTTTAAAGAGGAAGAAAATACAAAGGCGACGCAAAAACAGACAGAGCGACCTAGACAAAGCCAAAAGAATAACCGTCGTGGCCGTAATCGCCCGTGTGCGTGTGCGCGCGCCGAGGATATGCTCGTGCCCATGTGTGTACAGAAGGGCATTAGCATAACTTCATTCTATCCTGAACCTTCCATCTGGGTCAGCTGTTGTTAGTATTGTGCTGTATGGTTCCAGAGTCAAGGATGAGAAACTTGACAATTTTCATATTCTACCGCGCTTCATCGTAGTGCTTGACCTCGAAAAGTCTCTTACGATTTTTTCCCGTGAGGTACACGATCGACGTGAAGATCGAAGTTATCATCTATAACCGCATCTTTTTAATTGTTGCGTTGCTCATTCCGTACGCACCTGACGGTGCTTGCTTAGTATCTATTCTATATACTGACATATTGTCTATATTAACAGGCGTCTATATTAATAAGCTCATGAAAGAAAAATGGCATGCAGCATCAAACACACTCATAATATGCCTTCTTCCTCAATTTAGCTTCCCCTATGGCGCGTCTTTGGCGGGAAAATTTAAAAGTTGAACCACACAACGGGATCTTCTCACAGACGATCTCTCCCTCCTCTCCAGGACAAAAGTAAGCAAACACTTTCAGCTTGCTTGTGGTATCTGCCTGTTGTGATGGCCACTGTAACCGTAGCAGTCTGCTCGGTTCGCTAACTGCCAACGAACAGACTGTCATCAGCCAGGTTAACGGCAGTGGCTTCAGTCAGCTCTGCCTAAATGTCGTTATTTTCGCTGCTTAGAAACTTAGTTAATATTATTTTTGTTATTATTTAGGTGATCCATCAAAGTAATGTGATTTTCCACGCCGCGCGGAAGCGAATCTAATAACATACATCTGACCCTTTCTGAAAAAAAAAAGCAAAATAACCGTATACGCAGGCAAACCACAACAACACCCTTGGTAGGAGCTACGGCAGGGGGTCAGCTCAACGCCCATCTGCCCAAAAGCATGTCGTTCACTACGGTGGCGACCCCTATCATTATTGGATCGGTTGCTTGCCTGCCTGCCCACTAGCTGCGGCCATCTCGTGCTGATACAAACGCGTCCGTTCTCTCAGATCGAATATACTGCAACATATATACACGTAAAAGGCAATCGTGTGGACGAATGAGCATATGCTAGTGTATGATGCGAGCATGGAAGTAGAAAAAGTGCCGAAGTTCAGCAGTGGCTACTATTAGAGAGTGGTTTGACGTCGAGTATGGTTGCGGTAAGGTGAAAGGCTGAACGAAAATAGGCCTTCGATTGCCTCCTTTTTTATGCAAATCAATAGAATAGGAAATGAGGGAGGTGGAATCGGGTCACGGCTAGCACAGAGACATTGAAAGCGAAATAAAGAAGAAACAAATTTTTAACAAAAGTCGTAAACAAACCACGGTCAGCACATTGTTCGAGATCTTTATTGTCGATAATAGCTGAATAAACGTGGTGACTTGACATGTACATATATGTAGAGGAATAAATTTCTGATGGCTGATGTTCGGCTCGGCGGCTGTTGGGGAACGAGTCGAAGGGCAGAACACTCTCGTTTTAGTAATCTATTTTCCTTATCTGGAAAAGCGAGAGGAAGTAATTGAGAAGAAATGCTTGTTCCAATGGTAGCTAGTTTTGACGAAGCTCAACACGGGCGTCTAGCACGATACTGACGTAATATTAGAGGCATTGTAAATGCAGCTAGAAATCAAACGCAGTCACTCTCCGATGTGTGTCGGCCATTTAGTTGAAGAAATGAATTGGTCGTGCATAAAAGATGAGCTAAAGTTAATTTTACGTACGACAGTACTCTGCAGCAAGACGGGTTATAAACGGCAAACCGCGTGATGGATCACTGAAATATCTAAGCTCAATGTTCATCATGGCACCATATCATAGTTGAGCTGTTATGCCGGGCCAAAAAGTCTGATTGTTTATAGAAGTCAGTCGGTGAAACTAATAAGCTTTGTTCGAATGAAACGTAAGTGACTATGATTGCGTTCTTTGTTAAGTATCGTTTCAAAACAGGTCGAGCGGTCTGCCCTTGTCCACGGCGAGCCACTTGCCAACCGATAATGAATTCATTGATAGTAGAGGCCGCCATGATTCAGCTACGACGCGCATTATTGATTCCGTCATTTTGCAAGACTGATTCTCGAGCTAATGCAATCGTTGTCAATAGATAGTCAGCAGCAGCTATTACCCTATCGTACCGCTATCCTTCTGTAATGTCCTCCGGTATATACGAACGTTGTATATAGATTCACGCCATAGTTTGTCTGGAAAATTCCCATTTCATTTTCGCTGATTAACATCGCGCCCATCAGACTGAATCACCTTCATTTTTTCATTGAGTTACTTTTCATAAGATTTGCTCTACAATGACCAATTTCCCCCCAGTGTTATGCTTTATTGATGAAGCGTACCGCGCATACGACGCTCAAAAGTGGCGAGACCGGTGAATCATCGAGACTGCCTGACACCCATGTCGCGATTGATGAATGCGTCTTCCACTGTGTCAATGTCGAGCTTCACTTATGTCTCGACTCGGAGTGAACGTCAACTATTAGTTAAAACACCCTCATTAGTTCATAGGAGAGTAGTCGCGAGTATTATTTTCGACCCACATAGTTAGCCTGAACGTACGTGTGCCTAACGTCCATTTTACAAGGACTAATTAAAAAAATAAGAAGAAATCAAGATGATCACTGGAAGGAAGTATCTATTACAATTATAAAAGTTAGGACGTATAACTAAGCTGATGCATATACACCCCATTATTAATATCATTTGATTAATGTCGGCGGACGCATCTGAATGGAGACGCGTAGTAGCATCGCCAAGAACATAACTGTTTCCTGTAAATAAAAGATTTTCAAGGTCGACAGGCCTTTGAGAGACAACCCGCGCATCTATTAGTATCTTCAACGCTCACAGTGAAAGACAAAAACACTTGCTGTATCCTTTAAACTACATATAGTTAATCTATGTCTGATAAAAGAACGAGAATCATACGAATAGGACAACGGCATTGACAAGTAATCAAAGGTTTATTGTGGCTCCCAAAGTCAACTCTTATAGACCGATTGTTCATAGTACTAGAACTATAGAACCCCACAAATACCCTATTGCTCGAGTTTATAATTATTGATTGTTAAACGAACCTGAACGTACTTTCGTCATGCATCAGTCCACCGAAATCGTTACAATGAGCAGGTTTCGTTTAATACTACTACTGTTCATTCATCGCCGTGAAGCAAAGCAGTACCGTTATATTATGACACATTGCTCATGTGCAATGAGCGCGTCACGTGAAGACACCACCGATTGTCTGTGTCTGCTTCGTGACGTATGTTTACACTTCTGTCTGGTGAACGATTTTTTTGGCGCTAGTTGGATGTCCATAGGGTAAACTTCTACGTACATGTTCAAGGCCGTCAATCTGTCGTCTGCTACTGCTGCTGCTGTTGTTGTTGTTGCGTTTCACAAGCGGATCGCATCGTCGTGAGTCAAGTATTTTTCCTGACTGAACTCGGCCTGGAGTATCTCGTAGATTCAAGGCTCTACAATCTTTTGTGCTTCATTACTATTTCATTCTTTACATTACACTCATTACTATACTCGATCTCTTCGCCGAGTCGCGTCGTATTACATTGCATTTTAGTCTGTCATCTCACGCTCGATGGACAGCTTTATCTGTTTTTTTCTTTCTTTTTCCCGAATGACGAACTCGATCACCTCTAAGAATGTAACTGATGAAGATGGTTCAGCTAGTTGCGTGTGCCATTTTCAGTAATCAAACTAAAAGGAGATCGACTCAAAAACTATTACCGAAAAAAAAAAGGAAACCATTGATTTTTCTCTCTTACACATTCAGCTTATGACTGATCTGGGCTCGATTCGATAGCATCGTTTTGAAAACGGACGTCATTCATTATTTATACTATAAACCGTATGCCCATAGTTATGATTAATGTCGTCGATATTGTGAACCCACGAAGCAATTGATGTCTCTCGTTAATACCCATAAATTTTAGTTCGTTGGACTCCCAACCGCCGTGATTCCTTTTCGGCCAAAAGTTGTGCGGAAGTCGAATTTAAATGTGCGCAACAATTAATAAATCGGCTCTTAACAATTACACCTGTAAATTTTACTTCCAGACGCACGAAACCCGTCGAAGTTCATATATCATATCCCTACGCGTGCAAAAAAGTCCGAGTACTTCAGACCAAGATTCGTCATCAGCTGCATGGCATGAGATTCTAGAAAAATTAATACCCTGACGGGTGAAGGTAAGTATCTGAGCTGGTTAAACTACTGATTTTCTGTGAGAAGTTCGAGTACATTGAAGGTCATTATTTCATGGTCGCTACAAACAAGTTTAGACACGCCTTCAGTCGTCTCGTCCTTTAAGTGCGAATTCACATAATTTGACAGGATAATTAACGGAACAAAATGTATTGCATCGATTGGATCACACGAATATGTTAGCTTAGCTGGGTTTGGATTCCTCCTTTGAGGCGTCACCTCACCCCAGCTTCAACATTTCGCGTTACAAAATCATAACGCATTTGTATCTGCATTTTTTAAATTAATTATGCTTGCCTGGGTTGTCAGTTCATCATTGGCATGTTTATGCTTGCGCTTAGCCCATACAAAAATCTTCATTTGTATCTGACTGCCTCGTTAAATATGACTTCACTGCCCCGTCTAATCATATAAAGATGGCCATCGCTAGTGGAGCTTTTGGAGCAGTTAGGGATACTCTGCTTGAATTGGTTGTAAATAAAATTTCTATAATTGTCTTCGCCATGAATAAAAATTGAATAACTAGTAATATTTGGTTCGTTGTTATCGGTACCTTGCCGTTGTTTCAATGCTGAGTACTGCCGGGACTGGAAATAACACGTAGAGGCTGTCTGTTCGCCATTGTCAAGTTGAGCGTCATAGTTCCCTCTGCTGCTCGAAATTCGTCTTCAGTGAAGCGCTGACGATCTTTTTCGATTTCTGGCTGGTGGTCAATGGTCTACCCTCTTCCACATCCATGATCAAAAAAGGAAAACGTTGGTACGCGTGTTTTTCACGCATTGATTACACAGACAGGCTGGTTCGCCGGTTGGCTGACTGGGATAACAACTATCTTTTGGTCGTTATTTTGTTAATAGCTAGCTCACGTGAGAACAATAATAGCCAGCTATGGAAGGCCAGACCGGCTGCAACAATAGTCACAAACGGTCTGACTGTTTCACTGACCGTCGAATCATTGCTTTCTCAAGGTAACGTTGCTTTACAGAAAACTAAAACGCTTAGGAATAAATAGCAAAACTCGAGGTGCAAACAAGTGCGGAAGTCTCATAGAAGTGTTTAGATATGGGGCCTTTTTCTTATAAAGTTTAATAATAGTAAAAAAAAAAAATGAGAAAACGGAAAAGAATAAAGGGATATATATTGCTTATGTTCCTACGAAAATAAGTTGCAATAACGTTATCGTCACACATAGTGAAGTGCGGCTAGCATCTACAGGTACTCTTGGTGGTATATTTTTTGGCTATGCTTATTAAAAATCACCATGCATAATTCTCACCACATACAAACATGCACCATCATGTTTCTGTGACTGTGTTGTATGCCTTCTACATAAAATGAACTATTAAACAAGTGTGAGTAACAAACTTAATATATATATATATATGTCTACATATATTTGCGAAGCATATCCCCAATATAGTAGCTGTGATACAGTCACAGCAGAGTAATTTGAAAAAACAATGAAATCTACTACTATCTGGTTAGCGCCTTTCGGACCCTTTTAATACGGTGCTAATTTCGGATTAGAATTTCTATTGCGGTCGATTTATCGAAATGTCGAGATCGAGGGTGTCATAAAGTTTCCTTTATATAGATCCTATTCATCGTAAGAAGTAATCGTGTGAATCCCGCTAGAGCGTCAATGTTTACTGTACTATCAAATAAATGCCAAGCTATTCTGAACTGAAAATGTTTATTTTATAACTATTCTTATACTGGGATAAATCTTACAACAGCCAAGCTCATAGTTGCAGACAGATGGCAAATGCCGTCCTGTGCCCTACAAAATGGCAGTGAATAGCATACTCCGTGTTTCACTTCAACGATCTGATGCTAATTTACCAAAATCAACTGTCTTTGCAAATCTGACGACTGCTATGGTAACGCAACAAAGAATACTTGCCAATATTCGTTTTTTATGTGGCAGC